>NC_041749.1:81271549-81571549 GCF_004115215.2 Ornithorhynchus anatinus | reverse complement strand
CAAAAGAATTACAGACTGAAACTTTCCTCAAACTAGTAAGTCGTATCAGTTCATAGTAATACCATCTTATATTTACATAGTGCCTTTCTTTGAGGGACTCAAATTACCATTAGTTAATAGCACACGTACAATTCCATCAGTCTACATGCCACCAGTGTGGGTAGAATGACAGACAACCTTTCACAGGTGGAGAAACCGAGCCATCGAAATGGGAGGGGATCTGACCCAAGTTCTCTCATCTGCAGAGGAGACAAGGATCTCCAAGTCTCATTCTACTGTGTGGTAGAATGAGGTTTCTGACCCTGCTGAAATCAGAACAATCTGAAAAGAGATGTAGGTCAGTCAGTCAGTCATATTTATTGAGCGCTTACTGTGTGTGGAGCACTGTACTAAGCGCTTGGGAGAGTACAATACAACAATAAACGGACATATTCCCTGTCCACAATGAGCTTAGGGCCCAGAGGGGGAAACAGACATTAATACAAACAAATACAAATATTTACATAAGTGCTGTGAGGCTGGGAATGGGGGTGAATAAAGGATGCAAGTCAGGGTGACGCAGAAGGGAGTGGGGGAAGAGGAAAGAAGGGCTTAGTCAGGGAAGTCTTCTGGGAAGAACTGTGCCTTCAGTGAGGCTTTGAACGGGCTGGGGGGGAGTCACTGTCTGTCAGATTTGAGGAGGGAGAGCATTCTGAACCAGAGACAGGACATGGGCAAGAGGTCGGTGGTGAGATAGATGAGATCAAGGTTCAGTGAGAAGGTTAGCATTAGAGGAGCAAAGTGTGCAGGCTGGGTTGCAGTGGGAGAGTAGTAAGGTGAGGTAGGAGGGGGCAAGGTGATTTGAGTACTTTAAAGCCAATGGTGAAGACTTTCTGTTTGATGCCAAAGTGGATGGGCGGGCTGGGTGGATGGGACCACTGGAGTTTCTTGAGGAGTGGGGAAATGTAGCCTGATCGCTTTTGTAGAAAAATGACCCGGGGAGCAGAGTGAAGTAGGGACTGAAGTGGGGACAGACAGGAGGCAGGGAGGTCAGCAAGGAGGCTGATTCAGTAATCAAGGTGGGATAGGACAATTCTCCAGGTATGCTTGCTAAATGCCCCTGGGGTACGTAGGCTGGAACAGACCCCTTACAGTTGCTGTGTTAGTCCCTTATCTAGGATTGGAGCACAGTCATTTCTGCAATTTAATCAAAATGAATCACATCAAATGCAACATCATAAATACTACCCACGTTTAAACCATTAGAGGAGAGATGTGTGAATCGCCAACTTAAATTAAAATGCTTCCTCTAAATGGGTTTCTCTAGAACAAAGGAAGCTGTATCACTCTTCACATCAATGATTGCTTGGGTTGACAACTGACTGGCAACGCCCTGACATTCACTAAGTTATTGTGCCATAGGTTTGACGTCAACCTGGTGAAAATGACCTCCTCTCAAAGTGACTGCTGCTGGGGTCTCCGTTTTGGCAAATTCACCAGGGAAGTAACTCCCCACTTCCTCCTCTGCTCCTGTGGCTTTTCTCTTTCTTGTCCCCATTAGAGTGTAACCTCTTTGTGGGCAAGGACTGTGTATCACTTCTTTGGACTGTACTTCCCAAGTGCTTAGTGCAGTGCTCTGCACCTCGTGGGCACTCAACGAATTCTACCACTACTATTACTGTCCCCTGTCTCCATGCCCCGAACTCACTCTTCTTGCAGCACGCAAGATCACAAAGCCAAATTGTCTATTCTTACAGAGGCTGGTCAGTAGTTAGTCAATAGTATTTACTGAGCACTTACTGTGTAGGGCGCTATACTAAGTACATTATTCCCCACCCACAATGAGCTTACAGTCGAGAGGGGAAGACAGACATTAATATAAATAAAATTACAGATATGTACATGAGTGCTGTGGGGCCGGGTGGGGGCATGAATAAAGGGAGCGAGTCAAGGTGATGGAGAAGGGAGTGGAAGAAGAGGAAAGGAGGGCTTAGTCAGGGAAGGCTTCTTGGAAATGTGCCTTCAATAAGGCTTTGAAAGTGGGGAGACTAATTGTCTGTCGGATATGAAGAGGGAGGGCGTTCCAGGCCAGAGGCAGGACGTGGGCGAGAGGTCGGCGGCAAGACATATGAGATCGAGATAGAGTGAAGAGATTGGCATTAGAGAAGCGAAGTGTGTGGGCTGGGTTGTAGTAGGAGAATAGCGAAGTGAGGTGGGGGGGGGAGGTGGTTGAATGCTCTAAAGCCAACATGTCATCTCATCCCATTACCCTGGCTGTCACCCAAGCCAAAAACAGGACAGATGACAGGCAGAAACTTTCAGAATCTCAAATGAAATAAACAAGTGTAAGGATTTGTCAAGCCCACAAAAGGTAAGGAGAACGGTAAAATCAACTTACCTGAATAGAAAATTTTTTCGGACAGCCCATGTTAATATCAATGCCAGCTACGTCATTCTCCCTGGAAAGAAATAAAGTATCAAACCAGGGTGAAGAAGACAAAGAGCAAGAGAAGTAAAAGGAGTGAGAGGAAGGGGTGGAGGAGTGAAAAATACGGCACTGTAGAGGGGTAGTGAGCATAAGTGCCGGCACAGGTCCATCGTTGCATAACTGTCTACCAGGTGACAGCCTTAGCACAAGTAACTGACCACATGTGCATTCCTGGGGGTGTGTGGAGACACATACACACACACATATATGATTTAAGCATTATGTAAAAAAGCTGAAGATTTCCAATCAATTTTAGGAAAGAGCGAGCAAGAGAAATAAGCTTGAAATTTCCAGAGAAACCAGATGAACAGGTTTTGACACTGCCTGACTTCTAAAAAAAGATCCCTTCAGATCAGTAATACACTGGAAAAGATCACAAGCTCAAAAAACCTAACCAAATTTGGGGTTTTAGTCTAACAGGGGCAATAAACGTAGTTCATCTTAGAACTGGCTATCAATCTAGAAAAAACAGTGAAATCCAAGGACCGTATTATTTGAAAACCATCACAAAGTTGTCATCTTAGAAATCATTACGGGATCAGTCTCCAAGCTCAAATGCTTCAGTGCTTTTTTAAGGAGGCCGGGAGGGAGGGCCTTAGTTTGAAGAAGGGAAAAATCTGCTTGAGGGGGAGAGGAAGAATGTGAGTGTATGTGCGTGAAAGACAGAGAGAAAAGTGTGTGAGATGGCAAATCACTCTCTCATGAACTACGTAAAATTGCTTTTCAGTTCTGAAGTAACAAGTGTGACAACGAGATTTCCCAAAATCTAACTTCAACATGATTAAGAAGTGATAGGATACCTTCGCTATTACTAGCTGAAGAGTGTCAGAAACAGGTTCATGAACTTGAATTTTAATCATTTTAGTAGGGGTAGGTAGCTTCTTCCATATCCAAAAAGAATTACTCATGTTCAGCTTTTTCAAAGTGCAGCTTGCACTCAAACGTGTAACCACATGAGTGGAGCATCCACAGGGATGAGTTTGACATGTGTGACTCAAACCAATGAAGACCCTGTGGCCAGCACTGCGTATGATCTAGTTAATGGTTCTGCAAGCTGGAGAGGCACAAGGAATACTTGATTCAACCAGTAATTAATTCTGGAGCTCAAATAATAATGATGGTGCTTATTAAGCACATTACTATGTGCCAAGTGCTGCCCTAAGAACTGAGACAGAAACAAGATAATGCGATAGGACACAGTCCCAGTCTCACAGGTTATGGGATTGCGGGGAGAAGAACAGGTATTTTAACAGGTATTTTAACCCCACTTCACAGATGAAGAAACTGAGGCACAGAAGAGTTAAGTGACTTGCCTAAGGTCACACAACCGACGAGTGGCAGGGCTGAAATGAGAAACCTGGTATCCAAACCCCCAGCCCCCCGAGCTTCCCCAGAGGTCACGCTGCTCCCATAGTCAAAAACCACACTAACTTCCAGACCAATAATTAGTGGGTCAGAGCCATCAAATGCCGTTCCCGTACCTGTGTGAAGGGAACTTGATCCTTTCGGTTTGGGTTTGCATGCGCAACAAACTGCAAGTGGCCCATCATTGACTTTATTTTCAATGGGCCTTACAGCTAAGAGGAAAACTCCGCCTGGCTGGGAAGAACTTACACAAACTTGGCGGCGGCGAGGGCTCTCTCGGCATCTGCTGTTCCCTAAGGGCATATAATGCGACATTAACCACAAGCCTGACACAAGCACACAGCCATTCTCAGTGAAGGGGCAGATCTGGTTACAATTCTTTTATAATGATAGGACACGACAAAAAAGGCGTACTAGTAGGTCACAGATTTGGGGTGGGTCAAAAACACAATTTGGAGGGCTAATTATCAGGTATTTTAATTTGGGTAAAAATGTGGTTTCAACTTCAGGGTTATTTAATTTTAAATTTTATGATTCGGTTACAGGAAAATCTGCACGGCAAGAGTTTGCTTGACAATAATCCTCTTGCCCAGCTTTTGCAAATGATGAAAACGACTGAAGAGTGCTCCTTATTTCAGGTCACTATCGGCACACCCAGAAATGTTAAACAACCTCGCTTGATTGGACTCCTTCATTAATCCATACCCTACTTACTGGTGGATCCTGAGGGAAAAAACCCATCACCAATCTGGAAAAAATGAATCATGCTACACCTTCTGATGATGTCTTTCCATGTAAGTGGAATCGTAGAAGAGAAGAGTATAGCAGGCATATGGTATACCCTGACTTCAGTAAATGTCTTGGGTAGTACAATAGAGATTATCGGCTTTTGAATCAACTTCAAAACTCACAACTCATGGCCCCAAACCCGGGTCCTGCCTGTGTAAACCACAGATGAAAAAAAGCAGGACATCCCAGTGAGGGGAGGGAAGATCTGTTGTGGGAGCGAAACCCTGTGTCCAGTTGTGGTGAGAATTTCTGATGATTTGGAATAGAGCACGCCACATCATATCTGAGACACTTAAAAGGATGCGGCCGTGACATTGTCGGTCACTTCTGAGGTCGGATGCTCCGCTTCTCACACCAGGGCCCTTAGTGACCATGGCAATTTACATCCAGGGAGGGGCTCTCGGGGTTCTGCACTAGGACACCCTGAGATTGCCCTAGTAGTCTGTTACCACTATCACATTTTGAAGCAGCGTTTTGAAACCCCCAAAGCATCTGGGGCTCAGTCCGCCAGGCTCGCACCCTCAAGCCAGACTGCTGAGGCTTAGAGGAATGCCAACTGCCCACTCCCTCATGTGACAGTGAATCACCTAATTAGTAGGTGCCACCCCCAGAGACTGCCCGGGCACACTCTCTGGTCAGAAACAAGATCACCACTATTCCAATCAATCGTATTTATTGAGCGCTTACTGTGTGCAGAACACTGTATTAAGCACTTGGGAGACGACAATATAACAGACATATTCCCTGCCCACAGCGAGCTTATGGCCTAGAGAGGGAGAGAGACATATCTCCCTGAGCAGCTCTTCAATGCCCACACTGTATCCACAGGACCTGTCTGGCCAGGGAGTTCACCTTACTGACCATTAGCATTCCTGGCAAACACCAATTTCAGACTTCCTTTCCCATCAGTCTTTTAGACTGCAAGCTCCTTGTGGACAGGGGTCATGTCTGCCAACTCTAGTATACTGTACTTTCCCAAGTACATAGTACAGCGCTCTGCACATAGTAAGCGTTCAATAAATATCAACGGTTGACTGACTGATTGACTTATTGGGAAACCTGGTAAGGATCGATTCTCCTAAAAACACGGGGGGAGGAGGGAGTGTTCCCCAACTTTCCTAGCACCCCCCTCCTTCTTACCCAATTCCTCCCCGGGGAATTGGTTGTGTCATTCAGCAGCTGAGTGACCGACAGCCTATGTAAAACAGCTTTTCCTCTATGCCAGGGGGAGGGAACGAGGGAGAGGGAGGAAGGGAGGGAGCTGAGATGTTAGCATATTCCGTTTTAGAAATCTCTGGGCTTTTTTCCCCTCTTTTATGTGGTGGGCTAATCTGCTGGACCGTTGCAGTGACACGCTGCATTTTGTATGGAAATCTTTGTTCTGCTGCTGGGATCATACTCTTCTAGATACTGGTTTCTACCATGATTGATCACAATCATCAAAACTATCGTATCGCACTACGACAATCAGTTACCAGAAGCTGAAGAGGTAGAGAACGGAAGCTGAAGACCCCGGTCCCCTCTCTCTCTACAGAATCACCATAAAACTACCTCAGAAGTTTTACAGAATGCACGAATAAGCCTTTAACTGGAGCATTTTAAGCCTTGTGATTCAGAAGGTCTACATCTGAAATGTAATTGAGCAACATAAGGGTGAGGAAATACACATCTGGTTTTTCCATCTCATCTGAAAAGCAGATGCTCTCAGTTCCTCACCATTTGGAAGACAACATGATCGCGCTCTCTCTCACAGGTTCGGAAAATGACCCTCTCGTTGGGAGCTACAAAGTCGATGGTATTCAGGACCTCTGTGTAGAAAAGGAACAGCCATGAGGGATACAATTATAGGGGAAGCGTATCCTATTTTGATGAACCGGAGCTGAGGAAGCCCAAGCGTTGCCATCACCAAAAAAAGAGTCTCACCGTGCACATATACGGGAACACGATAAAGAAAAAGATTTCTCCTGGACGCCTCAACTGTGTCTTGGGCCTGCTCTGAACTTTTAGGTGTACACACCCTAAGCAGTGGGAACGAGCTGGCACACATCACATGCAACAGTCTCAGGCTGTATGACTTACATACAGCTCCTCTCTGAGAATTCTTGGCTTAGCGCTGCCTGCTATGCAGGCAGCTAGTCCAGCCCTGCTCCTTTCTTCTAAGTAAGAAATGCCAATTGGCCTACTTAGAAGAGCAGCCCAGTTCCCAAGAAGTCCTCCCAAAGCTTATCAAAAAGGGGGCACTTTCTAGGAAGCTCTATATTCTGTAAAGTCAGAGACTTTCCTACTTTCTCTCCCTGTCCTCTGCCGGTTCAAACAGCTACAGAGTCAGTCCCCTCAATTGATCTCTGTGACAGAGCAGGGACGTGTCACACAAGTTTCTTTTGCGCCCCACATTTTGAAGGGATCTACCTCGGGAAGTTCCCGGGAGCTTTCTCCGACACTGCCAGTGCAGCAGAGTCTAGATTTTAAAAGGGCTTTGTAAAAAGGCTTCTGCTGAAAAGAAACAGTTCTAATTCTTTCAGTGCTTTGGGGAAACAGACTGCGCCTACTTCGCTTTCCCAGGTCTGACT
Organism: Ornithorhynchus anatinus; assembly: GCF_004115215.2. Classification (NCBI taxonomy): domain Eukaryota; kingdom Metazoa; phylum Chordata; class Mammalia; order Monotremata; family Ornithorhynchidae; genus Ornithorhynchus; species Ornithorhynchus anatinus. Next base: position 81,564,358 of record NC_041749.1, on the reverse strand, counting down.
GCGAGGGGGTTTACTTAATCAACTCGACTGAATGGGGGTGGCGGCCTGCTGCGCTCCTCCCCCCGCCTCTCCCCTCCCCGATTCGGTGCCCCAGTGAGACAGTCAGCAACAATCAGGATGAAGCTTCCAGATGCTGATGAAAGCAGACTGGAGAGCAGCACTGACATAAATGTGATGCCAAAGGATCCCAATCTGGGATGAAAGGCATCTCCAGGAATTTTCAATTTAGATGATGCCTCAATTTATAAAAATGCTATCGCCACTCTCTTAAGAAAGCTGTTTCTCCTCCACGTGCTGACCTTAAAAAAAAGTATGCTGATATTTAGAACGCTGGGACGGTTGTGACCGTTTAGACCACGGAAACCTTTTTTTGGGGATTTGCTAAATGCTTATTATGTGTCGAACACTCTTCTAAGCACTGGGGTAGGTTAGAACAGTGCTTGGCACATAGTAAGTGCTTACCAAATACCAGGATTATTATTATTACAAGTTAATTAGGTCAGACAGTTCCTGTCCCACATGGGGCTCGCAGCCTAAGTAGGAGGGAGAACTGGAATTTAATCCCCATTTTACAATCAATGGTATTTATTGAACATTTATTATGTGCAGAGCACTGTTCTAAGCGCTTGGGAGAGTACAATGCAACAGAATTAGCAGACATGTTCCCTGCCCACGACGGGTTTACAGTCCAAATATTTTGTGAAGTAACTTGCCCAAGGTCACACGGCACAAGTGGTGGAGAGTTGGCAGGAGAGTTGAGGAACCAGAGGACTATTTGCTCCCAGCAGTAATGTACTATTGCTTCTCTGGTTGTTACTGTTATTGTAATGCTGCCCTTTTCAGAATTTGCTCAGTTTTGACTAGGGACCTCCCGGTAGCCAGGGACCACTCACCGTCCCGGCCCTTTTGCTCAGCACTCAGTACAGTCAAGTGCTTTGCACGAAGTAGGTGCTCAACAAATGTCGGAAATGGAGAAGCAGCGTGACTTAGTGGAAAGAGCACGGACCTGGGAGTCAGAGGACATGGGTTCTAATCCCCGCTCTGCCACTCGTCTGCTGTGTGACCTTGGGCAAGCCACTTAACTTCCCTGTGCCTCAGTGACCTCATCTGTAAAATGGGGATTAAGCCTCTGAGCCCCAGGTGGGACACCCTGATTACCTTGAATCTACCCCAGCATTTAGAACAGTGGGTGGCACATAGTAAGCGCTTAACAAATACCACCATTAGTATTATTATTACTTATTGAGCACTTACTGTGCACAGAGCACACAAGTAAGCGCTTGGGAGAGTACAACACAATACAGGCAGTGGACACAACCCCGGCACTCTAAACAAACCTCCCAAAACCTAAGGCCTCCATTTCACTTACCATTTACAACTCTCTTGCACTGAAGCATCTTTATGTCAATCAGCTCCTGTCCATTAACAAAAGCACATAACACTCGGTCATTGGGAAGTCTTAAGTCTTTCCCTCTTGGATCTCTTTCACTCTCCACCTAACTTATTTTTGTATGGGCTATTATTTGAAAGACAAAAGACAGAGTTATGTTTGTCAGATAACTGTCACACTGATTGACATACTCTTCTCAACCAAACATTCTATGAGGATCTAATAATGCAATCATGGACTGTTTGAATCAGGGGAAAGCTGGGGTCAGAAAAGAGGCGGGAAGGGCTTGTGTCTATCAGCAGCTCACTGATCCCACTGTAACAGCTTTGCTCCATGACCCTTTCCCAATGTTTGACACCTACAAATGCAAAAGGAAAACTGAGTTGGCTCAGAAGTTAACTCAGGAAAGAATGCAAGGATGAGCCTCGGTTTGGGCTGGAGTTGACCTGTGAGTCTTGTGCCGCTGAACAGGTTGGGGTTCCCCCAAACCCAGCAGTTCACAGAAGCAAGCCTGGGCGCCCCAACCCTTCGTGTATGTGCCTCCAAAGCCCTCAACAAGTGAGTCGTGTCTGGACTTAGAGACACGGCAGCTGGAGAAAGTTTCCTGGCAGAGAAAGGCACCAGTTCAGAACCATGCACGTTTGGACTGCTCTACCTCTTCCGTGATCTTGTTAATTTAAATGAGCGAACTCTTTTTCCCAAAGCAAAACCTGTGGATGTTAGAAACCCAAACCTTAGCTCAGGAAAACGGGCACTGTTCTTTTTGAGTCCTGCTTTTGTTATCCAAAAGTCTCTTCCGGTGCTGAAATGAAAGGCTGAAGGATATTCTTTGATAATTCTTGGAAACTATCTTTGGCCTCCTGTCTCACTGATTTCTGGGAAAGAATAATGGCAGCATCCTACTCTCAGAGTCACTCAACACTGCAGTTCTAATCAAAATGCCACATGCTATTTTCAACCTCTACTTCAAAATGCCAAAGAAAGATGGAATGCCATCATCGATCCTTGAATCCTGATTAATCTAATATGGGGTAGACAGTTTTTCCTATGCTGACTTCACTAGTAGGCTTCGCACACCTCCAATTATTAACTCACAGAAGGCCATGACTTCTCGGAAATCAGTGTTTCCTAATGGAACTAGGAAGTTAGTTTAAACAAAATGCTCGCTCTTGCAGAGTATCCTGTGAAACGTATTGAACTGGAGGTTAGTGCTTTCTTAGTTATACACCACGCCTGTCGGTTTTTGAAGGTATTCTACGATGCCTTGCTTTGCTCCTATAATAGCCTTGCAATTTCAATCCAGCCCTATTTTGTTCCTCTCAGGATGATCTTTTTTTTTTAAATTCAGGTAAACCCTGCTTTTCTCTTCCCTGCTCTCTTCACCTGCCGATTTCAGATACCTGTGCACAGAGCCAAAGAAGCTACCTCCCCAACTTTTCTGAAGGCTTCTAGGTCAGTCATCTGAGTTCAGCAAAAGAGACACAGCTCCTTGCTCCTCAAATAAGGGTCATCCACCACCATGGAGGTGAGTACAAACAGTCTTCTTCCTTCCATAAACTGGCTTGCCCGGAATGATTCTGGTCCCGTGGCAGCCACTCTATCTGGGCAAGTGACAGACTGTACCGCAGGGGAAGTAATATGGAACGCTGTTACTTCCAGGACATTTCCTGTTGGGGTATTTGCAAAGCAACTTTACAATATCCACTTAACCCACACAGCCACTTCTAACTGGAGTTATGAATCACTCTCCCCACTTTACCGGTGCAAAGCAAACATAGCAGCCAGAGCCCGGGAGCTAATTTACCACAAAGACTTTGAGCCACTTCATCCACCAAGAAGCGCCCATGAAATGGCAACCTTCCACACCATCCACTTTTCCAGCAGCCACTTCCTCAGTAAAGGCAAATCCTAGCTGGGAAGACTGGCCGCGTACAAAAGGAGGGAAACTCTGGCTGAGAACTAAGAGGTACTCAGGATGTGACTTCTCGATCCGAAGCGGCATTCATCAGGACTGGGCTCGGACGCCTTTGGCAGGAGCAAACCGGATGGCTCCCCATTAACTTTCTAAACGTAAGCTTCCCCTTAGGCCTCACACCCAGTGTCCGGAAGCTGAGATGAAGGCTCGGGTGGGGGGTCTTGGAAAGCTCCTTACCTCGCTGTAGACAATGTCAGCTCCAAGGTCCAGGGCAAGGAGACGCATAGGCAACGACCCGATTCGCACCATAGGGGCCAGAATGGTTTTGTTCCGGTAGCAGAGCGTGACGCTGTTCACAGTCATTACTTCTCTGGTGCGAGCTAAAGCAAAAGGTCAGAGAAATTGCTTTCAACCAGCCATATGGCGCTCTCCCTAATTGCCAATGGGGGTCTGGACCTGAAGACTTTCCCACTAATACCCCAAATTTATTGGCCTATCCAAAAAATCTCATCGAGCTGTATTTCCTTTGTAGAAAAAAGTCAGAGCCACCTAACCTTACTTCATCCTCACCTCCTCACTCGCATTTTCCTGAGGCGGGGGGTGGCCTGGAACTCTCCTCCCCACGACTCTCCGCCCCACTGTCGATCCCATCGCTGCCCATCTTCAAAGCCTAAAATCTCATATAATAACAGTAACGATAATAACGATGCCATCTGTTAAATGCTGGAAATGTGCCAAATACTATGTCAAACGCTGGGGTAGACAGAAGGTAATCAGGTCAGAAGTAGTCGAGAAACCTTCCTCGACTAATTCAGCGCTTGGCACGTAACAGTAATGATAATGATATTTGTTATACCAAGTGACTATGTGCCAAGCACTGTTCTAAGCGCTGGGGTTGACACAAGGTAATCGGGTTGTCCCACGTGGGGGTCCCGGTCTTAATCCCCATTTTGCAGATGAGGTCACTGAGGCACGGAGTAGTTAAGTGACTGGCCCGAGGTCACACAGCAGACGAGTGGAGGAGGCCGGGATTAGCACCCACGTCCTCCGACTCCCGAGCCCGGGTTCTTTCCACTAATAAGCGCTTAGCCAATACCGCTCCAAATAACTTCACAACGCCCTGCTCGGGGCAATCCAACAGCCACCCGTAGCACTTAAATAATCACTTCCTTCCCTCGATCGGCACGTGCAGCACACTGATTATTTTCAATGACGTAGTTATCGTAGCTTTCCTGTTCCATCCTTGCTCTTCACCTCCCCCCTTTCGTAGACGATTTTCTTGAGCGCGTCTCTCTCGAGGGCGGGGGCTGCACCTCCGGTCCTCTCCCAATCGCAGCGTGGCTCAGTGGCAAGAGCCCGGGCTTGGGAGGCAGAGGTCATGGGTTCGAATCCCGGCTCTGGCACTTGTCAGCTGGGTGACTGCGGGCAAGTCCCTTCACTTCTCTGGGCCTCAGTGACCTCATCTGGAAAAGGGGGATGAAGACTGTGAGCCCCACGTGGGACGACCTGATGACCCTGGATCTCCCCCTGCGCTTGGAACGGTGCTCTGCACATAGGAAGCGCTGAACAGATACCAACATTATTATTATTATTCTTACGGTGCTGTGGCCTCAGCAGGCGGATCGACTGCCGTTTCGGGGGCGGCTCCTTCCCGAGGCCTTGGGATCCCCGGGTTCCCCCTCCCCCGCCCCCGTCGCCGACCCGATTTTGCCCCGCCCGCCCGCCCCCGGGCCAGAGGGAGGGAGGAAAGGGAGGAAGGAGGGAGCCGGGGCACTAGGCCCCGACGGCCTCGGAGGGTGGTGCTGGGCGAAGGGGAACCGAGTCCCCTCTGCCGGCTCCTCGTCACGGCAGCCGCCGCCGCCTCGGGCCCGCGTCCGGGGGGGAGAACGGGGGGCCACTCACCCGGCGCCGCCCTAGAACGCCGCCGGTTCCCACCACGCCGGCCCCCACCACGCCGGCCGCCGGTCCGGCCTGGTTTCCGGGCTCCGTCATCGGGCCGCGTCCGTCATCACCGTGCGCTGGCCCGCCCCCAGCCCCGCCCCGCCGCCCGCCGAGCCACCATGGGCCTGCGCCTGCCGGCCGCTCTCTTCCCGCGGCGCGGGCCGGAGGCCGGCGCGGCCGGGGCCCAGCTGGCGGTGATCCGGATCCCGCGGGCCCTCCAGCTGCGGCGGGAGCGGGCCCCCGGGAGCCCGGGCTCCAGGTTCCCGCAGCCCGGGCTCTCGCGGCCGGGCCGGCTGCTCATCAACGCGCGGCGGCCGCAGTTGAACCAGCCGGCGAACCTCACCTTGGGCCGCTGGGACAGCGCGACTCTGGCCTCGGCTGGCTGGAAGCACCGAAAGGCGCTCGGCGACTACTTCGTCATCGAGCGGTCGCAGGACGAGCCCCCCGCCCTGGGCCAGGCGCCCGAGTCCGGGGAGGGCTTCGGGGCCCTGGGGCTGGAACCGGCCTTGCTGGAGGCCCTGAGGCTGGCCGCGCCCTCCGCCCTCCGCCCCACCGCCGTCCAGCTCCGCGCCATCCCCGCGCTGCTCCGCGGCCGCCACACGCTGCTCGCCGCCGAAACGGGCAGCGGCAAGACCCTGGGCTACCTGCTGCCGCTCATGCAGCGCCTCCTGCACCGGCCTCCGCCGAGCCGGGCGGCCGCCCGCCGCGGGCCCGCCGAGCCCCGGGGCCTGGTGCTGGTGCCTTCGCGAGAACTGGCCGACCAAGTGTGGGCCGTGCTCGACGCCCTCCGCCCCACCCTGGACCTGTCCGTGCGGAAGATCGGCGGCGGCCACCGGAGGAGCGGCATCGGGCCCCGGCCGGCCGGGGCCTCCCGCCTGGACGTGCTGGTGGCAACCCCCGGAGCCCTGGGGATGGCGCTGAAGCGGCGCCAGGTCACCCTCCGGGGCCTCTGCTTCCTCGTCCTAGACGAAGCCGACACCCTCCTGGACCAGAGCTTCCTGGAGCTGGTCGACTACATCCTGCGGAAAAGCCCCGTGGCCCCAGATCCCACCGGCGTCGCCCCCAAAGCCCAGCTGGTGCTGGTGGCCGCCACGCTGCCCCAGGGTATCGGCCGGCTGCTGGAAGGCTTCGCGGAGCCGGGCCGGCTCGCCGCCGTCACCAGCCCCCGGCTGCACCGCGTCACGCCCAACGTGTCGCAGAGGTTCCTGCGGCTCAAGGGAGCGGCCAAGGCCGCCGAGCTCCTGCAGATCCTCAAGCAGCGCTCGAAGGGCGGGCCTGACCCGACGGGGGCCGTGGTGGTGTTCTGCAATACTTCCGGCACTGTGAATTGGCTGGGCCACGTCCTGGACGAGCATAACGTCAGATATTTGAAGCTGCAGGGGGAGATGCCGGCCGCCCTGCGGGCCGGCGTCTTCAAGTCCTTCCAGGAAGGCTTTCGGGACATCCTGCTCTGCACCGACATCGCTTCCAGGGGTCTGGACAGCATCCGGGTTGAACTGGTCGTCAATTACGATTTCCCCCTCACCCTGCAGGACTACATCCACCGGGCGGGGCGAGTCGGGCGGGTGGGCAGCGTGGCGCCAGGCTCCGTGATTAGCTTCGTGACCCATCGCTGGGATGTGGACCTGGTCCAGAAAATCGAGTTGTCCGCCCGCCGGAGAAAATGCCTCCCGGGGTTGGACACCGAGGTGAAGAAGCTTATGAGTTAGGATTTGGACTCGACAGATACTGCCTGTCGAAATGGGTCGCTCTGTGCTGTTCTCTGTTTCTCCCCAATAAACGAGGCCGTGGAAAATCAGCATGCCGGGCTCCATCAGCTCCATCGGGCCAGTCAGTCCAACCGTCGGCAGTGGCGACCATCCCAGAGTTCTAAGATGCCCCTGCTCTGCCGTTGGAATCTCCCTGGGTTGCGTGGCGGGGGTGGGGAGAGGGGTCGAGGGACCCGGAGTCTCTCCCACGTCCCTGGGTGTGTTCTCCTTCTCGAAATGCCAGCCTCCAGCCCTGCCACTTGCTCCCCGTCTTCCTTCTCTGGTTCTTACATTGCACTCTCGTTCCCAAATTCTCAGTACCTGGATTCGGACCTCTCAAGGCCACCAGGCTACCCGCATCCTCTTCCAGAATGGTGGAGTATTTCCGATCCCCGTGTTGCCGTGATACAGCTAGGCCAGGGCCAACATCAGCAGCACCAACCACACTTTCACAATCTAGAAAGAATTCACACGGGTGGGAAGTTAGAGGTATCCCTGCTTCAAAGGTGGTTAGCCGGGACTGAGTCGCATGATTATCTGGTGGAGGGAGCGGTGCGGGGGGGAGATGTGGGTATGTGACCGAGGCCCAACCAACTTTGTTTACCTGGAGCAATTAATCAGTGTTATTTATTGAGTGTTTACTGTGGGCAGAACACTGTACTGAGCACTGGGGAGAGTACAGTACAATAGAGTTGATAGGCTTGAGTCCCACAGGGAGCTTTCAGTCTGGTCGGGGGGTGGAGGGCAACATTAAAATAAATTACAGATAGGGGATGGGACAGAGTAGAGGAATGTGTACCTTAAGTGCTGTGGGACTCGGGTGGGGTGAGTATCAAAGTGCTTTCGGGGTACAGACTCAAAGGGCACAGGCAATGCAGAAGGGAGGGCGAATAGAACTGGACTGTGTTGGACAATTATTTCAGCCCTCCCTCTCGGGCCCTCCAGTTCCCCAACTTAATGAACAATCAGTGGTCTGAGCATTCCTCATGGAGTATCAGGTCAAAAACCAAGAGGGTGTATCTATGATTGTGCTCTTCTCAGTTTATCGAGAATAATGGATCTTTATGATGCCTTGTCTTCAAGACCATATTCATGTACTATCAATCAATCAATCGTACTTATGGAGCGCTAAGCGTTTGCAGAGTGCCATTCTAAGCGCTTGGGAGAGTACAGTATAACAGTTGGTACACATTCCCTGCCCACAAGGAGCTTACAGTCTAGAGAGGGAGACAGACATTAAAATAAATGGCAGATATGTATGTGAGTGCTGTGGAGTTGAGGGAGAGGTAAATGAAGGGTATATATGTAAGTGCAAGGGTGCAGAAGGGAGAGGGAGTAGGGGAAATGAGGGCTTAGTCAGGGAAGGCCTCTTGGAGGAGATGCGATCTTAATAAGACTTAGAAGGTGGGAGGAGTGATCGTCAGATGAGGAGGGGGAAGGAGTTTCCAGGCCAGAGGCAGGTCACGGGCATGGGGTCTGCAGTGAGATAGACAAGATTGAGGTACAGTGAGTAGATTGGCATTAGAGGAGCAAAGTGTGTGGGCTGGATTGTAGTTGGAAATCTAGGAGGTAAGGTAGGAAGGGGGCAAGGTGCTTTCGAGTGCTTTCGAGTCAATGGTAAGGAGCGTCTGTGATGCAGAGGTGGTTGGGCAACCCCTAGAGGTTCTTGAGAAGTGGGGAAACGTGGACCGAACAGTTTTGCAGAAAAATGTTCCGGGCGGCAGAGTGAAGTATGGACTGAAGCGGGGAGAGACACAGGAGGCAGGGAGGTCAGCGAGGAGGCTAATGCATAATCAAGGTGGGAGAGGATCAGTGTGGTAGCAGTTTGGATGGAGAGGAAACGGCAGATTTTAGAGATGTTGCAAAGATTGAACGGGCAGGATTTGGTGACAGATTGAGTACGTGGGCTGAATGAGAGAGTTGAGTCGAGGATACCGCCAAGCTTCCGGGCTTGGGAGACAAGGAGGATAGTGTTGCTGTCTACAGTGATGGGAAAGTCAGGGGAGGACAAGAGTTTGGGTGGGAAGACGAGGCGTTCTGTTTGGGGCATGTTAAGTTTGAGATGGCGGCCAAACATCCGTTTGTTTGGCGGAACATTTGTTTACTGAATGAAGATTTAATGTTGGTAAATGCATATTTATTGCATATTGCATATTTCCCTGCTTGTCGAATCAGGGAGGTTGAGAAAGTTGGGTGCCAAGCTAGCATCTTAATACCTGGAATATTTCCATTGTGCCCATGCTGCAGAAGCAAGGGTAGAAACAGAGGAGGGGTGATGGTTTCCTGGGGCATTCGTTCAGTGGCAGTGAGAATAGTCTGACAATTAGACTAGGGGTGACTAACTTATAATAAGGAATGTAGACTGTTTTCATTCAACAAAATGGAAGAAGGCTTTTTTTTTTTTAACAACCTTAGCTTACCAACACATTTCAACAATTTTAGGAAGTTTGACTATACCATACTTAAAAAAAGACCTCTTTACACACACTGAAAGAGTTCTGCCGAGTTGTAAAGGGCATATTAAGGATGGCTCTTTGCGACAGCCAGGATTTTTATTATTTTTTAATGTTAGCCGCACAAATATATGGTGATTAAATCAGAGTTGATATATAATTTTGAATTAAAATACATCAGATTTCATTTCTCTCTATTCATTTTAGTCCAGGGCAGAGTAGTTACACTGGCTTTTTTTCTCTTATGAGACCAGAAAATTTCGGAGAAACCCAGGCAAGCAGAGGCAGATCAGGAAAAAACAAGGGCTAGGGAGATCCAGCTCCACACTAAGAAGCAGTGTGGCTTAGTGGAAAGAGTATTCATTCATTCATTCAATAGTATTTATTGAGCGCTTACTATGTGCAGAGCACTGTACTAAGCGCTTGGGATGAACAAGTCGGCAACAGATAGAGACAGTCCCTGCCGTTTGACGGGCTTACAGTCTAATCGGGGGAGACGGACAGACGAGAACAATGGCACTAAACAGCGTCAAGGGGAAGAACATCTCGTAAAAACCGATGGCAACTAAATAGAATCAAGGCGATGTACAATTCATTAACAAAATAAATAGGGTAACGAAAATATATACAGTTGAGCGGACGGGTACAGTGCTGTGGGGATGGGAAGGGAGAGGTGGAGGAGCAGAGGGAAAAGGGGAAAATGAGGCTTTAGCTGCGGAGAGGTGAAGGGGGGATGGCAGAGGGAGTAGAGGGGGAGGAGGAGCTCAGTCTGGGAAGGCCTCTTGGAGGAGGTGATTTTTAAGTAAGGTTTTGAAGAGGGAAAGAGAATCAGTTTGGCGGAGGTGAGGAGGGAGGGCGTTCCAGGACCGCGGGAGGACGTGACCCAGGGGTCGACGGCGGGATAGGCGAGACCGAGGGACGGCGAGGAGGTGGGCGGCAGAGGAGCGGAGCGTGCGGGGTGGGCGGTAGAAAGAGAGAAGGGAGGAGAGGTAGGAAGGGGCAAGGTGATGGAGAGCCTTGAAGCCTAGAGTGAGGAGTTTTTTGTTTGGAGCGGAGGTCGATAGGCAACCACTGGAGTTGTTTAAGAAGGGGAGTGACATGCCCAGATCGTTTCTGTAGGAAGATGAGCCGGGCAGCGGAGTGAAGAATAGACCGGAGCGGGGCGAGAGAGGAGGAAGGGAGGTCAGAGAGAAGGCTGACACAGTAGTCTAGCCGGGATATGACGAGAGCCCGTAATAGTAAGGTAGCCGTTTGGGTGGAGAGGAAAGGGCGGATCTTGGCGATATTGTAGAGGTGAAACCGGCAGGTCTTGGTAACGGATAGGATGTGTGGGGTGAACGAGAGGGACGAGTCAAGGATGACACCGAGACTGCGGCCTGCGGGACGGGAAGGATGGTCGTTGCCATCCACGGTGATGGAGAAGTCTGGGAGCGGACCGGGCTTGGGAGGGAAGATGAGGAGCTCAGTCTTGCTCATGTTGAGTTTTAGGTGGCGGGCAGACATCCAGGTGGAGACGTCCCGGAGGCAGGAGGAGATGCGAGCCTGAAGGGAGGGGGAGAGGACAGGGGCGGAGATGTAGATCTGCGTGTCATCTGCGTAGAGATGGTAGTCAAAGCCGTGAGAGCGAATGAGTTCACCGAGGGAGTGAGTGTAAATGGAGAACAGAAGAGGGCCAAGAACTGACCCTTGAGGAACTCCAACAGTTAAAGGATGGGAGGGGGAGGAGGCTCCAGCGTAGGAGACCGAGAATGATCGGCCAGAGAGGTAAGAGGAGAACCAGGAGAGGACAGAGTCCGTGAAGCCAAGGTGAGATAAGGTACGGAGGAGGAGGGGATGGTCGACAGTGTCAAAGGCAGCAGAGAGGTCAAGGAGGATCAGAATGGAGTAGGAGTCATTGGATTTGGCAAGAAGGAGGTCATGGGTGACCTTAGAGAGAGCAGTCTCGGTAGAGTGGAGGGGACGGAAGCCAGATTGGAGGGGGTCTAGGAGAGAATGGGAGTTAAGGAATTCTAGGCATCGATTGTAGACAACTCGTTCTAAGATTTTGGAAAGGAAGGGTAGTAGGGAGATAGGACGATAACTGGAGGGGGAAGTGGGGTCAAGAGTGGGTTTTTTTAGGATGGGGGAGACGTGGGCGTGTTTGAAGGCAGAGGGGAAGGAGCCCTTGGAGATTGAGTGGTTAAAAATAGAAGTTAAGGAAGGGAGGAGGGCAGGGGCGATGGTTTTAAGAAGGTGAGAGGGAATGGGGTCCGAGGCGCAGGTGGAGGGGGTGGCACTTGCGAGGAGGGAGGAGATCTCCTCTGAGGATACTGCAGGGAAGGATGGGAAAGAGTACGGGCTTGGGAGTCAGAGGATGTGGGTTCTAATCCCGCCTCCGCCACTTGTCTGCTGGGTGACCTTGGGCAAGTCACTTAACTTCCCTGTGCCTCAGTTACCTCATCCGTAAAATGGGGATTAAAAGTGTGAGCCCCACGTGGGACAACCTGATTACCCTGTATCTACCCCAGTGCTTAGAACAGTGCTTGGCACATAGTAAGTGCTTAACAAATGCCATAAGTATTATTATTATTATTATTATTGTCCAAGTAGAGCTGTCCTGAAAGCAGAAGGAAATGCGAGACCTGCAGAGGAGGAGAAAGAATGGACTGGTGACATAGATTTGGGAATCGTCCACGTAGAGACGGTAGTTGGAGCCATAGGAGCGAATGAATTCTCCGAGGGAGTGGCTGTAGATGGAGAATAGAAGGGGACCCAAATCTGAGCCTTGAGGGACTCCCACATTTAGGAAGTGGGAGGCAGAGGAGAAGCCCACAAAAGAGACTGAGAATGAGTGGTCTGTTTACACCCTCAAGAGTTGAGCGGTGATGTGCTCACAAAGGTAAAAGTGTATCATTTGAAGCAAGAGGGGTTGATGGGGTAATTCCCACTCGAGGCATCATTGTCCACCAACCCCCAAGGCCACCACCTTGGGTAGTTATCCCAAGAACAAAGCCTCCTGGTTACGGATACAACGACTTATGGAGATGCTAAACACCTTCATCTCCACTCGGCCCATGGGGCATCATGTGCCAACTGGGCAATAATAATGGTGGTATTCGTTAAGCGCTTACTATGTCCCCAATGATCTGGCCACCTATTTCCTCACGAAAATCAACACGATCAGGTCTGAGCTCCCCAAAGTCACCCCTCCGCCTCTCCCCTCCCCCCCACCAACCCCCTCCCCTACTTTCCCATCCTTCCCTGCAGTATCCTCAGAGGAGATCTCCTCCCTCCTCGCAAGTGCCACCCCCTCCACCTGCGCCTCGGCCCCCATTCCCTCTCACCTTCTTAAAACCATCGCCCCTGCCCTCCTACCTTCCTTAACTTCTATTTTTAACCACTCAATCTCCAAGGGCTCCTTCCCCTCTGCCTTCAAACATGCCCACGTCTCCCCCATCCTAAAAAAACCCGCTCTTGACCCCACTTCCCCCTCCAGTTATCGTCCTATCTCCCTACTACCCTTCCTTTCCAAAATCCTAGAACGAGTCGTCTACAATCGATGCCTAGAATTCCTTAACTCCCATTCTCTCCTAGACCCCCTCCAATCTGGCTTCTGTCCCCTCCACTCTACCGAGACTGCTCTCTCTAAGGTCACCCGTGACCTCCTTCTTGCCAAATCCAATGGCTCCTACTCCATTCTGATCCTCCTTGACCTCTCTGCTGCCTTTGACACTGTCGACCATCCCCTCCTCCTCCATACCTTATCTCACCTTGGCTTCACGGACTCCGTCCTCTCCTGGTTCTCCTCTTACCTCTCTGGCCGGTCATTCTCGGTCTCCTTCGCTGGCGCCTCGTCCCCCTCCCATCCTTTAACTGTTGGAGTTCCTCAAGGGTCAGTTCTTGGCCCTCTTCTGTTCTCCATTTACACTCACTCCCTCGGTGAACTCATTCGCTCTCACGGCTTTGACTACCATCTCTACGCAGATGACACGCAGATCTACATCTCCGCCCCTGTCCTCTCCCCCTCCCTTCAGGCTCGCATCTCCTCCTGCCTCTGGGACGTCTCCACCTGGATGTCGGCCCGCCACCTAAAACTCAACATGAGCAAGACTGAGCTCCTCATCTTCCCTCCCAAACCCGGTCCTCTCCCAGACTTCTCTATCACCGTGGATGGCACGACCATCCTTCCCGTCTCTCAGGCCCGCAATCTCGGTGTCATCCTTGACTCGTCTCTCTCGTTCACCCCACACATCCTATCCGTTACCGAGACCTGCCGATTTCACCTTTACAGTATCGCCGAGATCCGCCCTTTCCTCTCCACCCAAACGGCTACCTTACTGCTACGGGCTCTCGTTATATCCCGGCTAGACTACTGTGTCAGCCTTCTCTCTGATCGCCCTTCCTCCTCTCTCACCCCGCTCCAGTCTATTCTTCACTCCACTGCCCGGCTCATCTTCCTGCAGAAACGATCTGGGCATGTCACTCCCCTTCTTAAACAACTCCAGTGGTTGCCTATCAACCTCTGCTCCAAACAAAAACTCCTCACTCTAGGCTTCAAGGCTCTACATCACCTTGCCCCTTCCTACCTCTCCTCCCTTCTCTCTTTCTACCGCCCACCCTGCACGCTCCGATCCTCTGCCGCCCACCTCCTCACCGTCCCTCGGTCTCGCCTATCCCGCCGTCGACCCCTGGGTCACGTCCTCCCGCTGTCCTGGAACGCCCTCCCTCCTCACCTCCGCCAAACTGATTCTCTTTCCCTCTTCAAAACCCTACTTAAAAATCACCTCCTCCAAGAGGCGTTCCCAGACTGAGCTCCTCTTCCCCCTCTACTCCCTCTGCCATCCCCCCTTTACCTCTCCGCAGCTAAAGCCTCATTTTCCCCTTTTCCCTCTGCTCCTCCACCTCTCCCTTCCCATCCCCACAGCACTGTACTCGTCCGCTCAACTGTATATATTTTCGTTACCCTATTTATTTTGTTAATGAATTGTACATCGCCTTGATTCTATTTAGTTGCCATTGTTTTTACGAGATGTTCTTCCCCTTGACGCTGTTTATTGCCATTGTTCTTGTCTGTCCGTCTCCCCCGATTAGACTGTAAGCCCGTCAAACGGCAGGGACTGTCTCTATCTGTTGCCGACTTGTTCATCCCAAGCGCTTAGTACAGTGCTCTGCACATAGTAAGCGCTCAATAAATACTATTGAATGAATGAATGAAAGTGCCAAGCACTGTTCTAAGAGCTGGGGTAGATACAAGGTAAGCAGGTTGTCCCACGTGGGGCTCATAGTCTTCATCCCCATTTTACAGATGAGGTAACTGAAGCACAGAGAAGTCAGGTGACTTGCCCAAAGTCACACAGCTGACAAGTGGCGGAGCTGGGATTAGAACCCATGACCGTCTGACTCCCAGGCCCGTGCTCTGTCCCCTGTACCATGCTGCTTTCCATGCTGCTTCTTAGGCTTGTTCTTCTGGGATGGAGTGGGAGGTCATCATAGGTGAATTGTACATCGCCTTGATTCGATTTAGTTGCCATTGTTTTTACGAGGTGTTCTTCCCCTTGACTCTATTTATTGCCATTGTTCTTGTCTGTCCGTCTCCCCCGATTAGACTGTAAGCCCGTCAAATGGCAGGGACCGTCTCTATCTGTTGCCGACTTGTTCATCCCAAGCGCTTAGTACAGTGCTCTGCACATAGTAAGCGCTCAATAAATACTATTGAATGAATGAATGAAAGGTGAGACTTGCAACATTGCGGAGACCCAGCATAGCAAGGGCACATGATGATGCCCCACCAACCAGCTGGTGCCGCACCGTGTCTGTGTCTAGGTAATAGCGGAGTTAAATCCAATGGCGATGTCCGTGGAGAAAGGAAAGTGGCTTATGGACCAGTATGCAGAAGTGATAACTTCTCCTAGAAGATGTGATGAGCCCCTGTGAAAGCAACTTCACCTGGGGCAGGTGGGCATCCTGGCTGAAGGTTCTGGTCAGCTTTTGCAGGAGGATGGGCAGGCTGGCATAGAACCCTCTCCCCCACCCCCCAAATCGGAATAAAAGCCTTCACAGTCAAGGTCTACCACCTCTGGGGATTCTGAATAATAAAGAGAAATGGCATGGCTCATAAGAAGCGGCGTGGCTTAATGGAAAGGGCCCGGGCCTGGGTGGGAGTCCGGGGATCTGGGTTGTAATCCCGGCTCTGCCAATTACTTGTTGGGTGACCTGGGCAGGTCACTTAACTTCTCTGTGCCTCAATTTCCTCAATTGTAAAATGGGGATTAAATACCTGTTCTTCCTCCTACTTAGACTGTGAGCCCCAAGAGGGACAGGGACAGCGTCGAACCTGATTCACTTGTATCTACCCCAGTGCTTAGTACAGTGCTTGAAACATAGTAAGCACTTAATAATAGTATAATAGTAATATTCGTGAAGCACTTGCTATGTGTCAATCACTGTTCATTCAATCGTATTTATTGAACGGTTACCGTGTGTTCTAGGTGCTGGGGTAGATACAAGTTAATCACCATCCAGGAGTCCGACCTTCCATGATCCCGGCAGGTCCAAAGACCTGGCCAGCAGCACCATAAAGCCAAAAAAGGTGTTTTGGGCGACATGTGCATACAGGCGTTTCTGGGCAACGTGAAGTACAGGCCTCTCGCAATCAGTGTTGTCTTGGAAGCAGCGTGACTTAGTGGAAAGAGCCCGGGCTTGGGAGTCACAGGTTGTGGGTTCTAATCCCGGCTCCACCACCTGTCTGCTGTGTGACCTTGGGCAAGTCACTGAACTTCTCTGTGCCTCAGTTCCCTCATCTGTAAAATGGGGCTTAAGACTGTGAGCTCCGCGTAGGACAACCTTTCAATAGTATTTTCAATAGTATTTATTGAGCGCTTACTATGTGCAGAGCACTGTACTAAGCACTTGGAATGAACAAGTCGGCAACAGATAGAGACAGTCCCTGCCGTTTGACGGGCTTACGGTCTAATCGGGGGAGATGGACAGACGAGAACAATGGCAATAAATAGAGACAAGGGGAAGAACATCTCGTAAAAACAATGGCAACTAAATAGAATCAAGGCATTGTACAATTCATTAACAAAATAAATAGGGCAATGGAAATATATACAGTTGAGCGGACGAGTACAGTGCTGTGGGGATGGGAAGGGAGAGGGGGAGGAGCAGAGGGAAAGGGGGAAAAGAGGGTTTAGCTGCGGAGAGGTGAAGGGGGGGGTGGTAGAGGGAGTAGAGGGAGAAGAGGAGCTCAGTCTGGGAAGGCCTCTTGGAGGAGGTGAGTTTTAAGTAGGGTTTTGAAGAGGGGAAGAGAATCAGTTTGGCGGAGGTGAGGAGGGAGGGCGTTCCAGGACCGCGGGAGGACGTGGCCCAGGGGTCGACGGCGGGATAGGCGAGACCGAGGGACAGTGAGGAGGTGGGCGGCAGAGGAGCGGAGCGTGCGGGGTGGGCGGTAGAAAGAGAGAAGGGAGGAGAGGTAGGAAGGGGCAAGGTGATGTAGAGCCTTGAAGCCTAGAGTGAGGAGTTTTTGTTTGGAGCGGAGGTTGATAGGCAACCACTGGAGTTGTTTAAGAAGGGGAGTGACATGCCCTGCAGGAGGGCAGCGGAGTGAAGAATAGACTGGAGCGGGGCGAGAGAGGAGGAAGGGAGGTCAGAGAGAAGGCCGACACAGTAGTCTAGCCGGGATATAACGAGAGCCTGTAGCAGTAAGGTAGCCGTTTGGGTGGAGAGGAAAGGGCGGATCTTGGCGATATTGTAAAGGTGAAACCGGCAGGTCTCGGTAACGGATAGGATGTGTGGGGTGAACGAGAGAGACGAGTCAAGGATGACACCGAGATCGCGGGCCCGAGAGACGGGAAGGATGGTCGTGCCATCCACGGTGATAGAGAAGTCTGGGAGAGGACCGGGTTTGGGAGGGAAGATGAGGAGCTCAGTCTTGCTCATGTTGAGTTTTAGGTGGCGGGCCGACATCCAGGTGGAGACGTCCTGAAGGCAGGAGGAGATGCGAGCCTGAAGGGAGGGGGAGAGGACGGGGCGGAGATGTAGATCTGCATGTCATCTGCGTAGAGATGGTAGTCAAAGCCATGAGAGCGAATGAGTTCACCGAGGGAGTGAGTGTAAATGGAGAACAGAAGAGGGCCAAAACTGACCCTTGAGGAACTCCAACAGTTAAAGGATGGGAGGGGGAGGAGGCGCCAGCGAAGGAGACCGAGAATGACCGGCCAGAGAGGTAAGAGGAGAACCAGGAGAGGATGGAGTCCGTGAAGCCAAGATTACCTGATTACCTTGTATCTATCCCAGCGCTTAGAGCAGTGCTTGGCACACAGTGAGCACTTAACAAATACCATCATTATTATTAGGCAACCGGCAGCCTGAAGATCAGTTAATCCGTGCTACATATTGAACCCTTACGGTGTACAGAGCACTGTACCAAGCATATGGGAGAGTACAGTACAACAGGGTTGACAGACATGTTCCCTTAGGTAAGGCCTCTTGGAGGGGAAGTGAGCAGCTGCAGTATAGATCGGAGGTGGGGGAGGCCGGAGGCAGGGAAACCAACAAGGAGGCTGGCACAGGAGTCTAGTGGCGATTTAACGGGGGTGGTTGTTTGGGTGGAGAGGAAGGGGTGGATCCAGGAGGTTATATGGCGGATGAACCAGCGGGATTTGGCAGTAGATTAAATGTGAAAATGGAAAGACCAAGAGAAGTCCAGGGTATTTCGGGCATCTCCTCCCCAAGAGGTCTTCTCCGACCAAATCCTCGTTTCCACTATCCGCCCTGTCCCTCTTTGTCAACCGTGGAGTTGGCTGTGTACCCCTTAAGCAGTGTGGCCTAGTGGAAAGAGCACGGGCCTAGAAGCCAAAAGACCTGCTGTGTTCTAATCCCGCTAATTCCTCTAGGCTATAAATTCATTGTGGGCAGGGAACGTGTCTACCAACTCTATCACGTTCTCCCAAGTGCCTTATATAGTGCTTTGCACACAGTGATAGCTCAATAACTACGACTGATTGATTGATTGAACCCCGGCTCTGCCACTGGTCTCCCGTGTGACCGTGGGCCAGTCACCAACTTCTCTGTGCCTCAGTGCCCTCATCTGCAAAATGGGGATTCAATGCCTGCCCCCCTCTTAGTCTGTGAGCCCCCAGGTGGGACCTGATGATATTGTATCTACCCCAGCGCTTATTACAGTGCTTCGTATATAGTAAAAGCTTTACAAATATCACACTTCAATACTCACTCCACCCCACAGCACTTATGTATATATCTTTATACTTTCCCATAGCCTCTATCTGTAATTCATTTGAATGTCTGTCTCCTCCCTCTAGTCTGTAAGCTCCTTAAAAATAATGATGGTATCTGTTAAGCGCTTACTATGTGCCAAGCACTGTTCTAAGCGCTGAACAGGGCAGGGGTCATGTCTAACAACTCTCTTGAGTTGTATTTTCCCAAGCCCTTAGTACAGTGCTCTGCACCCAGGAAATGCTCAATAAATACCGTTGATTGATTGATTTCCCCCCCTTAGCTAGTCAAGGCACTTGTTAACAGTTCAAGCCCTCGTTCCTCGCCACAGCTTCTCAAAACTGGGATTCCACCCCACCGCAACTCATTCATTCAATAGTATTTATTGAGTGCTATGTGCAGAGCACCATACTAAGCGCTTGGAATGTACAATTCGGCAACAGATAGAGACAATCCCTGCCCACTGATTGGCTTACAGTCTAATTGGGGGAGACAGATGGACAAAAAACAAGACAACTTAATCACGATAAATAGAATCAAGGGGATGCACACCTCATTAACAAAATAAATAGGGTAATAAAAATATATACAAATGAGCACAATGCTGAGGGGAGGGGAAGGGAGAGGGGGAGGAGCAGAGGGAAAGGGGGGAAAAGGGGCTTAGCTGAGGGGAGGTGAAGGGGGAGCAGAGAGGGAGCAGAGGGAGCAGAGGGAAAAGGGGAAGCTCAGTCTGGGAAGGCCTCTTGGAGGAGGTGAGCTCATGGTAGGGCTTTGAAGAGGGAAAGAGAGTTAGTTTGGCGGAGGTGAGGAGAGAGGGCATTCCAAGACAGCGGTAGGACGTGGGCCAGAGGTCGACGGCAGGATAGGCGAGAACGGGGAACGGTGAGGAGATGAGCGGCAGAGGAGCGGAGCGTGCGGGGTGGGCAGTAGAAAGAGACAAGGGAGGAGAGGTAGGAGGGGGCAAGGTGATGGAGAGCCTTGAAGCCCAGAGTGAGAAGTTTTTGTTTCGTGTGGAGGTTGATAGGCAACCACTGGAGGATTTTAAGGAGGGGAGTGACATGCCCAGAGCGTTTCTGCAGAAAGATGATCTGGGCAATGGAATGAAGGATAGACTGGAGCGGGGAGAGACAGGAGGAAGGGAGATCAGAGAGAAGGCTGACACAATAATCCAGTCGGGATATTAGGAGAGTTTGTACCAGTAAGATAGCCGTTTGGATGGAGAGGAAAGGGCGGATCTCGGAGATATTGTAAAGGTGAGACCGGCAGCCATTGGTGACGGATTGGATGTGTGGGGTGAATGAGAGAGCTGAGTCGAGGATGACACCAAGATTGCGGGCTTGAGAGACAGGAAGGATGGTCATACCATCCACAATGACAGGGAAGTCAGGAAGAGGACAGGGCTTGGGAGGGAAGATAAGGAGCTCAGTTTTGGACACGTTGAGTTTTAGGTGGCGGGCAGACATCCAGGTGGAGACGTCCTGGAGGCAGGAGGAGATACGAGCCAGAAAGGACGGGGAGAGAACAGGGGAGGAGATGTAGATTTGTGTGTCATCTGCATAGAGATGAGAGTTGAAGCCGTGGGATGGAGAACAGAAGAGGGCCAAGAACTGACCCTGGTGAGTAGTGCTTAGAACAGTGCTCTGCACATAGTAAGCACTTAACAAATACCATAATTATTATTATTATTACTAAAATGGCCTTGAGCAGGTCTGGTATCCCAGACATTTCTGAATCAGGGGTTTAGGGTCCCAATCAATTAAACACAGACTCCACGGTGCTGCTCTACAGGATTTTTATTTTGCGAAGGTTCTTGCAAGCAAATCAGCCCCCACAGTGAATTTCTTCTCTACACATCACTTGTTGGGCTTTCAAGCTGAGAGGATAAAATGCGGCTGCTACAAACTGGTTCATGATATCATCATTAATGTCCACAAATTCAAAATTCACCAGACACGAACTACCAACACAAGCCTATATTTCAAAATAGGGTAGAATCACTTGCTCGAGCCCCCTCTGTCATCAGGGCCCAGGCCCTCCCACAGGCTGAAAAATGAACAAATATCGAATCCCATCTTACAGAATCAAACTGCAGTTCCACAAACTCTAAGGCATCTGCGTCTTTCACAGCTCTCCGTGCTACACAACCCAGGATAAAGGGAACCCAACTGAAGTTTTCTTCAGAGGGTCGACGGCCCTCTTCAGGACAAGATTGGTGCAAGACCAAGTTCAGGAAAAGTTCTGGGTGAAAGAACATGGGTAAACCAGAGTGAACGGGGGCAGCACACTCTTAGGGAGCGAGCTCCCCATCTGTATACCCCAACAATCCCACCCCTGGATGTCCCCAACACCCACCACCTCTGGCCGGCCCTGGCAGGGACCCTTCCAGCGGGCGGTGTGGGGATTCTCGATTAGGTGGCTGGGGCTCAGGCATCTGTGGGAGTGGGATGTCCACCGGGTCTCCATATCCAGGGCTCAGTTCGGGGTCTGGACTCTGGCAGAATTCCCAGGATCGGGCAGGTTGTGATCGGGGTGCAATTTGAGAGGAGGCAGGGCCTATTTCAACAGAAGGGCAGGGTGGAGGCAGGGCTTATTTTGACTGGAGGTCAAAATACTTGAGACACGGTCTTAAATGCCCTCTTTCCTTTGCCTTTCCTTCTCCCCCCCCCCCCCCCCCCCCATCCCCAACTTCCCATCTCCCTTTTGTCTTCTCTTTTTTCCCCTACTCCCCTTATTGGTAAGCTTAATTCTTATGTGACCCCACACAACAGCCCCGGTTTTAGGATTGCAAAAATTAAGCAAAAGAGTGGGGTAATTAGCGTGGCCTAATGGAACAAACCCGGGCCCGAGAATCGGGGGTCCTGGGTTCCAATCCTGGCAAGACCACTCGCCTGCTGTGTAGCCTTGGGTACGTCACTTAACTTCTCTGAACCTCAGTTTCCTCATCTGTAAAATGGGGATTCAATACCTGTTCTCCCTCCCTTTTATCCCGGGAGCCCCACGTGGGGCAGGGACGGTGTCCAATCTGGTTATCTTGAATCTACCCAGCACTTAGTACGATATTTGACAAATAGTAAGAACTTAACAAACAGCACAATTACTATCATTATCACCATCTCCTTCACAGAATAAAGACAGATCGGCCACAGATATACAAATACATAGCCAATATACGAATGCAGACACACTCACGCTCGGATGGTCACTAGGATCACTGCCCCATGGACAGGCTTCTGGAGTCAATTGGGAGAGCCAGGAAAGAGTCCTACCCTGAGGGTGGGGGCATCTGAGTTGGACACATCTAGAATTGGGTAGTGGCTTCCTCTGGGATCCTAAGCAAGTCTTCCCACCTTTTTGTGCTTCCGTTTCCCCATCTGTAGGATGGAAAGAGCACTGGGACTGGAGGGGGTGAGACAGGATGACAGTCTGAAGGGACCCTTCCCAGGAACCAGAGCCCCTGAGGTCTACAGAGCCTCTGCCTGAACCGACACACTTTTCCACCAGGTCAGGGCACGGCGTTGTTCAATGGCACAGGCCTCGGGTTTCGCCAAAGAGAAGAAAAACAGTAGGCTTCCCCTACAACAGGGTCGCACCATCATGCATGCAAGTGTGGGGAGGCCAGCTGATTGCATACAGACTCCCAGGAGGGAAGGCAGGTGCTAAGTGAGATGTACGGCTTCTCTGTGGCCTAAATCCCCAAGAAATGAGGCATATGCATGTGCCGTCTCTGCCCAGAGGGTGCCTGTGGGCGTTCTCGTTCCCAGTGGTGTGCAGAAACCAAGACAGAGGAGCAACCACTGACGTACAACCTGAGGTTCTCCTCCTGCCCCTGCCCAGCCTCATGGATGAGGACTGGATGAATACTGACCAGTCCCAAACATCCTCTCCTACCAAATATGCTCTCCAAATATGCTCCCACTTACCCCTAATCCTGAGCCAAATAATCCACAATCAACTAAAAAACACAGCCTCCCCCAACCCCCGCCAAAAAAAAATAAAGCCCCTCCCCTCATCTTCTTTACTCCAGGCCCTCCAGTAGGAGTCATTGCCCTAAGCCAACAACTCTTGAAGACCAGAGTCCATCTCACCCAGTCTGGTCACCTTAACCTTGACCGTCCCTCTTTCCCCACCCTTGGGGGAGCGTCCAGCGCAGGGAGCGGTTTAAAGCTAGGGCCAGAGGCTTGGGGCAGCAGCCGAGAGGGAAGATTTGCAGAGGGAAGGCAGCATAAACAATGTTAGATTGTCCTGAGACAAATGACGCAGCTGTTTACTTAGTTATTCATCTAGTCGTCCCCCTCATCCCCCCGTGTCCCCCCCGCCCCCCCCCCCCCGTGCTGCCTGTCGTTATCTATACATACGTTCTCCTCATTACGGTATGTTTGGCTTCTCATGCCCACCTGTCTCCCCTGTTCAATCGTATGGTTCTCGGGAGCAGGGAACAGGTCTTCTACTTCTCTGTTTGTTCTCTCGGCATCTAGCACGGGGCTCGTGCGTGGGAGTTGCCATTAAATACCACTGAACACGAAAAGATGGTGATGACTCGGACATCTACCGGTTGCCTGTAAGGAAAGCTTGCCCTTTTTGTAGTGGTAAAAGGAAGGGGGAGGTAGAGAGGCCCAAGAAGGGACTGCCCATCTCCACCTCCAGCCCAGCTGCTATTGACCCCACCAAGAGACGGCCGACATCTAGAAGGCCGGCCCCGCAGGAGGTCTGCGCCCAGGCCTGCTGGATGGAGGTGGTTTGACATTGGGGAAACGTTAGCAGAGAGAGTTGACCCAAGGGAGCAACTGATCTCAAACCCCAAAATCTAAGCCCCACTGCAGACCTAGGCTGACCCCTTTACCTATCTCAAGGCCAGTGCATTGGATTTGACCTCGGACATGCCAACTGCCTAGCTTGAGAGGTCTTGAGATGGGTTACTGTGACACGGTTCATTTCTCACCCCCTGGTGGTACGGCTATAAAAAGCTTCACTGGTCATCGTGGAGGTGAGTTCGGGATGCACAAGGGGCTTGGAGGAGCCCCTCCTCACCCCCCTGTCCTCGGCCCCATCGTGGGGCTCGGCAGAAACCCTGTGACCAGCACTCAGCACTGAGCTGGGTGTTTGAGAAAGGAGTATTTCACAAGAGCACTGGAGCCACAGACACAAAGATGGTGAGAAAGCTGAAGCGGGGGGAGAACTGCGGGGCAGGGGGAGAAGAGGAGAGAAGCTGGCAGGGAGAGGGGAAGATTCCCAACTCTTTATACGTTTCGTGTCTCCCTCAGCCTACACAGTGTGCCCGGGGCACCGGCCACATCCCTCAAGCCAGGAGAGCTCAGTGACATCGCCACTGAACATCGCCACACACTAGACCATACCAACATCGCTGTGGAGGAGGACTTTCTGGTACCTGGTAGGAAACAGCTTGGTTCAAGTCCAAACTGGACCGGGAATCCAAGCCATTTCTTAGCAATGACTGCAGGGGCCCGGACTCGGGCGTACCTGCTCCCCTCAACTGCCCTCAGCCATCTGGAAGGCTTATCCTCCACCCTCTATTCCTCCTCCCGTCCTTCAGCTCATCCCTCCATCCCTCCTCCTGCCTTTCTTTCCCGTTACATATTAGTGGTGGAGCGGGTCACGGAAATGTTATCCATACGGATACGGACCCGCTTGTCCTCACGCGCAGGCTTCAGGAGGCAGCGGCCAGGGCAGACTTGGCGGCAGGACCTGCGGAAGTTTTCGGAGAGGAAGGCGTAGAGGATGGGGTTGATGCAAGAGTTGCTGTAGGCTAGGCAGTGCGAGATGATACGGAAGGTGAAGGAGGTACTGGTGAGGGGGAAGTTACCAAACTCGGCCCACATGATGATGATGTGATGGGGCATCCAGGACACCAGGAACACAGCCACCACCAGCAATATGGTCTGTGCCGTCTGGGGAGACACACAGGAGAGGAAATCACGGACTGGGGGATGGTGGTAGAGGAGAGACAGTGGGCCGGAGGCTCAGGGTCACGGGACCCAACGAGAATGGAGGCGGTGGGGAGAGAGGGAAGCAGAAGGCAGTTGGGAAGCGGCATGGTCTAGTGGAAAGAGCACGGGCCTGAGAGTCAGAGGACCTGGGTTCTAATCCTGGCTCTACCACTTACCTGCTAAGTGACCTTAGTTAGGCCAGTCACTTCACTTCTCTATGCCTCAGTTCCCTCATCTGCCAAATGGGGATTCAATACCTGTCCTCCCTCCTACTTAAACAGTGAGTCCCATATGGGGCTTGATTATCTTGTATCTACCCCAGCACTTAGGTACCGTGCTTGGCATACAGTAAGCACTTAACAAATATCAATATTAATTATTATTATTTTACCTTAGCAGAAAGCCTCTGATATACCACAGTGTGACATGCAGACAAGAGCATAGACACAGATAGGCACTGATGCACAGAGACAGGCACAGGCATGGGGCCGAGGCACGCGTGCACAGAGACACAGGAACAGAGGCTTAGAGACAAATACGGGTACAGGCACACAGAAGCAGGCACAGAGACACGGCCGTGGTGAAGACCCACAAACAACAAACCCACATCCCAGGCTCCAAAACCGAAATATTTAGTGACAGAGGTACTCACGTGGACAGAAAGACACAAGTGCACACAGACAGAGGCAGGCCTGACCACCCCCCCCCAAAAAAAAACCCCAACAACACACACCCGCACATACACACAGAGCCACAGTACAGAGGGGCACACAGAGATGCAGAAACAACACAGAGGCAAAGGCAGAAAGAGATGCATCCAGGCAGGTTAGACGCACAAACGGGCACTCACAGAGACACACCCAAGCGATTACACTCCCACATACGGGCAGAGACAGAGACACGCTCACAGGCAACAACTCAGAGAGGCGCACACACACAGGCAAGGGCACAGAGACAGAGACACATACAGGCAAAGACTGAGGTGTAGACACAAAGACCCACACATGCAGCCCTAGGCACAGAAATCAGAGAGAGATATAGACCCAGACCAAAAGGTGCAGACAGTCACAGACACAAGCACAGAGATACAACTCCACCCATTAGTCACAGAAACAAAAAATGAGACATGCACCTACATCCACATACAGAGGCCTAGATAGAGAAACAGACTGGTGAAGGCAGAGAGACACACAGGAGCACAGACAGTCATGAAAGCAGGGACAAGCACAGAGACAATGGCACAGAAGCGGAGGCAGTGACACGGACAGAGGCAAGAACACACTCTGGTACGCTTACAAAGGTACACACAAACCCAAGTCCACAAACAAGCACAGGCAGTCACGGCACAGAGACAGAGACACATACAGACGGTGACAAAAACACAGCAAAGAGGCACAGACACATGGAAGCACACACATAGATGCAGAGTCACAGATGTAAGGAAAAAGACATGGGGACACAAACGGACATGGGCAAAAGCACAGACACACACACACACACACACACAGAGCAGTAAAAGTTGAGGTACAGGGAAAGAGAAAAACCCAGAGGCCCAGACACAAAAACACAGGCACCCGGAGAGATACAGGTTCGGGGACACAGGGACATCAAGTCAGCCACAAGGACTCACTAACCACTGACAACCCGGGGACACAGACAGACACAGACACACACACGGACACTGAACACAGAAACAGAGACCCAAAATGCAGACTGAGGAACAGGGGAGAAATAGAAAGGAGGGGGAAAGATCAGTCTTGGTGGGGGGAGGTCAGGGAACATATAACTGGAGTAGACAGGTAGACAGATAGTAGGAGGAATGAGACCGCTGGACTTTTAGGGGATAAAGGGGGAGGCACGGGTGGGCCGGGATTACGGTGGGAGGTGGGAGAGACTGTCCTGGAGCACGGGGGGAGTCGAGGGAGGGAGTTGGAGAGAAAGAAAGGCGGGGTGGGAGAAGCGTCCCCAGAGACTCGGGCAACTGTCTCCTCACCCTCGTCTCACCTTTTTCTTGGATCTCTCGGATTTCTTGGAAACATTCTTGACTTTCTTATGGAGATGGAACAGCACCTGGAGGGGAGAGAAAGCCACAAATAATATCACTCCTGTCCACCCGGGGTCCGAGGCTCACCCAGATCGAATCTTGACTCCTGTGATGGGGAGGCACACGAGGACGGAACACAGTGCCCATTGATCAACCCTCCTCACTCATCTCCACACCCATCTTTCCCATCTCTGCCTCACTGTTCATGTCCTGCTCTCTTCACCTAATCACACCCCTCAAGGGTTTTGAGGATTCATTAAAAACCTACTATTTCCAAGAAAATTCCTCCGATTAATAACCCTCCGCTCTCCGAGTCATGCCGCCACCACCGTCGCCATCATCATCATCAGTGATATTTACTGAGGGCAGAGCACTGGTGCTAAGCGCTTGGGAGTGTACAATACAACAGAGTCGGCAGACAAGTTCCCTGCCACAAGGAGCTTGCAAGTCCAGAGGACTTACTAATCCTTTACCCATACAACTCTCTCAATCGGGTCTGTACCTGTCACTTTATTTCTGCACCGTTCATTCTTGTGATTGCTTCGCTAGTCGTACGTTCCCCTTTTTAAGGGGGCTTGTCTCCCCGTGTAAGAAGGGCAGGGACTTTGTCTAGTACATATCTGTCTGTACATAACAGGACTTGGACGAATACCGAAGATGACGAGGTTACTCTCTAAAGCCAAAAAACTCAAACACAAAGGCTTGGCCACCTCAACCCTCAAAACTTCAGGATCAGTCTCTCCTCAGCCCGGAGAGGTGTAGATCGTGGTCTCTAGACCGTGAGTTCCTGGTAGGCCGGGAACATGTCTGTTAAATCGCTATGTGGTTCTCTCCCAACCGCTTAGTACAGTGCTCCGCACACAGCAAGCTCTCCATAGATACGACTGATCGACTGAGGTGGCACAAAGTCAAAAAAACAGTGGGTAGAACATGGGTGAAGGGAAAGGGGTTGCTTGAACTGACACTGGTTACTGTTTCCTTTTTAAAAATGAAACCTAGCATTTTTGGAAGTTTGATTTACTGGAGTTCTTTCCCTTCTCTCTGTCCTTTATTTTCCCTTCCTCTCCTGCCCCCCTGGTTAGCAGTACATTCTGGAGCACAGGCGGGAGAATCGTTTGGGGAAGTCGGGGCTGGGGGTTGGGGGGCGGCGGGGGATGGGGGGAGACGCCGTACATGAGAAGATTCATGAAACCGTCCGAGCGTACCCAGAAATGCTCCTCATCCCCCTCAAGATAACGGCAGGCGATTTCCCCCAAATCCAGAGCATCTCCCAACTCACTTGTCTGCCCCTCTGACCCAGTCTGATCTTCTCAAGTAGTAACAGGTTCCCTACGCGGAGACAACACTCCAGAGCAAGAAAGAACAAGATGAACGGAGAGAGGCAGAAAGAGAAAGGGAGGCAGAGAGGAGAGAGAGGGAGCGACAGAGAGAGAAAACCCCAAAGACCAGCTCCGTCCAGCGCTCTGTACGCCCGTCCGCATTAACCTTTCCAAACGGGATTACAGCCACGCTGTGACCCACCGATCGGTCTCGGCTACTCACCAGGGGCAGATTTCTCCGGCTCCAGTTCATCCCCCAAATCCACTCTGGGGAAGCTGTTCGGGGCCAAGCCCATGAGGCCCCGCTCCCCACTGGCCTTTAGAGGCAAAGTGGTGGGGTTTCTGGCTTAGACCGGGCCAGGGAATCTTTGGGAACAAAACCTCCTCCTGTCCCCCTCCTTCCTCCTTCTGAGGCGGTGGGGGGCGGGGAGGGTCAAGGCCCGGGGGGGGTCCTTTCGGACCCCTCTTCAGTCCCGAGCAGGACTAGGATCCCAGAGTGTACTCACTGCTCTCATCGCCAAGGCTCAACGTCAGCTCGCCGTGGACTTCGTTATTTGCCGAGCACGGCCCAGAAGTCAGGCCACCGAGGAGGAGTACAAAATTCACGGGCAACGAGGCCGTGCGTCCCTGGGGAAGAAGCCAGGACCGGGATCTCGCCGGGCCGGCTATCGCGGAAAAACACCCGGGACGGGAAAGCCCGGCTGACCGCCGCCCTCCCCACCCCTCTCCCCCACCTCCCACGATCTCGGTGACTCGAATCGCCTGGACACCAAGACGGCTTTTTCTCCGCAGACGGAACCCTCCGGGTCGGAAAGACACGAACCGCGAGCGGGGCCGTGCGGAAACCTCTAGACCTGGACGCCTGGGGGACCCCTGGCCCTTCACCTTGGCATAGCAGTAGGTGATAAGCATGAGGGGCAGCAGGTAGCCCAGCAGCAGGATAACGATCTTGTAGGCGTGCTTGGCCGACGTGTGCCCAGCTCCCCAGTGCTCCCAGCAGAAAGACCTGTTGGGCGCCTGGTGTTGCCCGCTAACCAGGACCTGATGCTGAGCGGTGGGCACGGCCACGGCCACGGCCAGCAGCCAAGCGGTGGCCACGCCCAGGGCGGCATTGCGACGGCTGCGGATGCAGAGCGAGCGACGAGCGTGGACTATGGCCACGTAACGGTCCACGGACATGGCCACCAGCGTGAAGACGCTGACCAGCATGCTGACCATGACGCAGTAGTGGACCCACTTGCACAGGAAGGCACCGAACACCCACTCTGGCAGCGAGTACACCGTGGCCTGGAAGGGGACGCAAAAGAGCAGGAAGGAGCAGTCCGCCACGCTCAGATTGAGGATGAAAATGTTGGTGGGGCTCCGCGGACCCGGCACCTTGGCCCGCCACAGCACCAGCAGGACCAGCATGTTGCCCGACAGGCCCAGCAGGAAAAAGAGCCCGAAGAGGATGGGCACCAGCACCACCTCGGGGCCCTCCCACTGCCCCATTGGGACCCAGCAGTCCTCCCCGGCCTCGCCTTGCTCCCAGCTGGCGTTGCCCCAGGCCCAGCACCACGTGCCGTTGGTTTCGGGCTCCATGGAGGCTCGGGGGGCCGGCGGCGGGGGGCGGATTTCCTGGATGGCGGGAGCGGGGGGCAGATGAGAGGGACGGGGGACGGCAGGGGCGTCGGGGGGCCCGGACTCCTGGGGCCCGGAGGCTCCCGGCTCCCGGCTCGGCGATGCGGAGGCGCGGGGAGGCTCGGGGCCACCTAGGCGGAGGGGCCGGGCGCCGGGACTCTCGAGGTCCCTGCGCTCCGGGAGATGCTGGGGGTTGGTTCGAGCTGCTGGGGGCGCCGAGCCCCCTGGAGCTTCGGGAGTCCCCGGAATGCCGGGCTCCCGGCCGGAGACTGGGGACTGGCGGGTCGGGCTCGGGGACGGACGGACGGGGGGCGGACGGGGGTCCCCGGCCCCAAGACGTGGGCTCGCCTCGGCGTCTGGCTGCTCTCGGGGGGCGCCGCGGAGAGGGAGAAAGGCGGAGCGGAGCGCGGGAATCCTCACGACCCCAACCGGCGGCCGCCGCGCCGCTTTTAAAAGGCTCCGCCGCTCGCCCCGCCCCGGCCCGCCCCGCCCCGCTCCGCCCTCCCCTCGCCCTCCCGCCCCCACGCCGGGGGACCCGAGACCACCGACGCCGAGCGGCGCCCAGCGGCGCCCCTTCGGGTCCCTGCCCGGCCTCCTCTTTCCTCCCGTCCCCGCAGGGCCGGTCTCCAGCCCCCGCTCCCTGCCCCTGTCCCCCTCTCCCGTCTCCGCTCCGTTCGGCCCCGACCTCGATTTTTCAAAAGATAATACAAAAATTGATGGCATCTCTCAAGCCCCGACCGTGGGTCGGACGCGGTTCTAAGCGCCGGGCGAGGTAGGAGGTGATGAGGTGGGACCCAGTCCCCGGCCCGCACGGGGCTCACCGTCTCCGTGGGAGGGAGACCGGGTGTTCGATCCCCGTTCTAGCAGGTGAGGCCACCGAGGCATGGAGCACCCCACGCTTCGGCGCCTTGCCCCGGTTGACGCGGCGAGCGGTTGGCCGAGGCGGGATCGGAACCCGGCTCCTCTGACTCCCAGGTCTACTAGGATGCCATTCTCCCATTCTGCTCCGCCCGAGCTGACGCAGCGAGCGGTTGGCCGAGGCGGGATTAGAACCCGGCTCCTCCGACTCCCACCTCTACTAGGATGCCATTCTCCCATTCTGCCCCTTTTCCACATGATGAGCGATAACGGCGTCGGTTAAGGCGCGCCCAGACCCTCGGGTAGACGGGAGGCGGTCCGATCGGACACGGCCCCCGTCCTACGCGGGGCTCTAAGTCTAAGTGGGACGGGGAAGGGGTACGGGGCCCAGATGAGGAAAACGGGGCACGGAGACGTTAAGCCGCTGGCCCGAGGTCATACGGCAGTCCAGCGGCAGAGGCCGGGATGGGGACCCGGTCTCCCGATTCACGGTCCCGGGCCCTTTCCGTTAGGCTACGCTGCCTCTGGCTCTCCGGCCCCCCGGGATGGGACTCGGGTGGCCACGCTCCCAGCCCTCTGAGGGTCCTGGGCTGGGGGGTGTGGGGAAGAGGGGACAGGCGTCACCCCCAGCTCTTTCTACGACCGACCCGAGGGCCCCCGGGGTTGTACTGTCTCGACCGGGTGTGGATCGAATTTCCGGAATCGGGGGAGACCGCCTGGAAAAGGGCAGCGGCGGTGAGTTAAGGAGGGGAGGAAGTAGCCGGTTGGATGGAGTTTGGGAGCCGGCGTCAGGGGTAGGAGTCACGGGAGAACTGCCCGGGCGGGAAAGGAAGGAGCAGATAAATAAATGCGACCTGGTGATTCCACCCATCCCTTAACATCCTGGGTCCTGCCTTCGGCAGAGAGCAGTGTTGATCTTCCAGTGCAGCCAGACGGATGATCCAAGCTACCCCTCAAACACTGAACCTACGTTATTTCTGTGCATCATTCCTTACAGTACGTCACTCTCCAAAACACCATTTTCCACCCTTCCCGGCATCCACTTATGATCCTCGTGATAATGGAGGTTCCGAAAGCCCTGATGCAGGGAGGCCACTTGAGTGCGCAAACTGTATCCTTAGAAGCCTGGTGTGATCCCTCTGATTAATTGGATTGGCTCTGGTGAAAAGGGTTCAGATGGAATGAATCAGGAAAGGAGGGGATCTGATGTGAAACTGTCACCTTTTGACCCAGGAAATTCCCGTATTTTGGGGGACTAGTCCTTGGGTCCAAGCTAGCAGCCACGGAAAGGCCTACGGCTTCAGTTTGTCCAACTCCCAAGAGATGGGACCCTGTGCTTTAACTTTTGAGACAGTCCACGAAGAAGCTGCCGCTGGCTACCAGTGATCTAGAAGCATTTAGGACAGTGCTCTGCACACAGTAAGCATCAAAGAAGCATCGCCGATTGATGTACAGTATCAGAAAATGATAATGAAGAATGAGGTGGATTCGCCCCAGCTGTTTAAACCGACAGTTATCCCGGAGAAGACTGAATTATGCACCAGAGCGGGTCAGCGAAGCCTTGCCTACACCCCAAGGCTCACATTAGCTGGTTGCTCTCACTGGATTCTGCTCTTCTGCTGTTGCACACTGTCCAAGGATGCACTGATGAACAAAAAGGTAGGAAGGACAACCAAATTCTGAGCGTCATCAGAAAGGAGATAGAAAACAAAACCAAAAGAATAGTTTTTGTCACTATATTAAACCACAGTACATATGAAATACTGCATGCAGTTCTGGTCACCACCTCTTAGGAAGGACACAGTAGAACTGGAGAAAGTGCAGAAAACAGTAACAAAGATGATGGGGAAAAGTACTGTACTCTCCCAAGCGCTCAGTACAGTGTTCTGCGCATGGTTTAGTGCTCGGTATATACTATTGAATGAATGGAGAAGCTTCCATATGATGATAGATTGAAAACATGAGGACACAATCAATTAGCCTGGAAAGATGAATGCTGAGGAAGGATGTATTGGTAAGCTTGAGGGGGACTTGCAGAAATTCAAGGATGAGTACTCTAAAATGAGCTACCAAAAGGCAAGCTAGACAAAAAGATGTAAATCTGGGGACGTTAGAGGGTACATATGTAACTATTAGGATGGATGTCAAGGAGAACAACAATCTCACTTTCCTTCCAAACCTCTTGTTATTGTAGGTGATAGAGCACTGGACTGGGTGGACCACTGGTCTATTATTATTCTTATTCTTATTACGGTTATGATGGTATTTGTTCAGCACTTACTATGTGTCAAGCACTGTTCTGAGTGCTGGGGTGGATACAAGTTAGTCAGGTTGGACACCGCCCCTGTCCCACATGGGGCTCACAGTCTAGACTTAGGAATGGCAGTGTGTATGCTCTAGACTGACAGTGTAGCGATAATGTGGCATGAAGAGTCACATGAAAGGGAAGAAACTCTACGGAGTCGTATTGCCGCCCAACCAACAACGGGGTTCATTCATTCATGCAATCGAATTTATTGAGCGCTTATTAGGTACTGAGCACTGAACACTGTACTGAGCGCTTGGACAGTACAATTCAGCCATAAAGAGAGACAATCCCTGCCCACAACGGGCTTACAGTCTAGAAGGGGGGAGACAGACATCAAAACAAGTAAACAGGCATCAATAGCATCAGTATAAATAAATATAATTCCCGGAACCATCAAAGCCATTAAATCTGTATCTTGTGCATTTCCATCGGCATCACCCATGGGTCATCCTCAATGTTAGTTGGCAAGACAGGAGCTCCCACATCGAGGTGCAGGAATCCAATCCAGATAATTAGGGGAGAGAGTCCTTGGTTTCCTCGGCTCTGCCTCACTACTCCCGTCCAAGTCACACGGGCCCAAACGGTCACAACCTTCTCAGTGTTCTAAGGTTGGCAATCAAGCAATCAATCAACCAATGATATTTTCTGATCACTTACTGCGTGCAGAGCCCTGTGCAAAGCGCTTGGGAGAGTACAATACAACAGAGTTGGGAAGGTGACTTCTGCCTTTCTTCTACTCCCACAACATTGGTTGGGAGGAGGGAGGCTCACCCCAATCAATCAATCAATCAGTGGTATTTATTGAGCACTTAGTGTACACCAGCCATGGGATGGTCCCTCTCAGCCCCTGGAATTTGTCTGCTGTGTGATCCTGGGCAAGTCACTTAACTTCTCTATTACCTCATCTATAAAATGGAGATTAAAGCTTTGTGCCCTACACAGGGCAGGGACCGTGTCCAACCCAGTTAGCTTGTATCTACTCCAGCTCTTAGAACAGTGCCTGGCATAGAGTAAATAGCTTAACAAATAACAGAAGTATTATTATTATTATTATTACTACTATGACTCTGAGCCCCATGTCTTGTATATTGAGCTTACCAGAGAAACATTCCCTGCTCCCAGAGTCTTACGGAGCTTTTGGGGTCGTGAACAAACTGCTCGTGGGAATTGAAATAAGACAGAGAGCTAGAGCCTCTGTTTCTTCTTGGGGGCCGGGGGTGGAGGTGGGGAGGATGGGGTTGGGAAAGTAAAGTCATATCCCATCTCGACTATTGCATCAGCCTCCTCACTCACCAAAACTGAGCTCCTCATCTTCCCTCCCAAGCCCCGTCCTCTTCCTGACTTCCCTATCACTGTGGGTGGTACGACCATCCTTCCCGTCTCTCAGGCCCCCAACCTCGGTGTCTTCTTTGACTCGGCTCTCTCATTCACCCCACACATGCAATCCGTCACCAAAACCTGCCGATCTCACCTTTATAATATCGCCAAGATCCGCCCTTTCCTCTCCACCCAAATAGCTATCTTACTGGTACAGGCTCTCGTAATATCCCGGCTGGATTATTGTGTCAGCCTTCTCTCTGATCTCCCTTCCTCCTCTCTCTCCCCACTCCAGTCTATTCTTCACTCTGCTGCCCGGCTCATCTTCCTGCAGAAATGGTCTGGGCATGTCACTCCCCTTCTTAAAAACCTACAGTGGTTGCCTATCAACCTCCACACAAAACAAAAACTTCTCACCCTAGGCTTCAAGGCTCTCCATCACCTTGCCCCCTCCTACCTGTCCTCCCTTCTCTCTTTCCACTGCCCACCCCGCACGCTCCACTCCTCTGCCACCCACCTCCTCACCGTCCTCCATTCTCGCCTATCCCACCATTGACCCCTGGGCCACGTCCTCCCACAGTCCTGGAATGCTCTCCCTCCTTACCTCCGCCAAACTAATTCTCTTCCCCTCTTCAAAACCCTATTTAGAGCTCACCTCCTCCAAGAGGCCTTCCCAGACTGAGCTCCCCCTTTTCCTTCTGCTCCCTCTGCTCCCCCTCTACCCCCCCTTCACCTCCCCTCAGCTAAGCCCTCTTTTCCCCCATTTCCCTCTGCTCCTCCCCCTCTCCCTTCCCCTCCCCTCAGCACTGTACTCGTCCGCTCAACTGTATATATTTTCATTACCCTATTTATTTTGTTAATGAGATGTACATCACCTTGATTCTATTATTTTGTTAATGAGATATACATCACCTTGATTCTATTTATTTGCTACTGTTTTAATGAGATGTTCATCCCCTTGATTCTATTTATTACTATTGTTTTTGTCTGACTGTCTCCCCTGATTAGACTGTAAGCCCGTCATAGGGCAGGGACTGTCTATATCTGTTACTGATTTGTACATTCCAAGCACTTAGTACAGTGCTCTGCACATAGTAAGCGCTCAATAAATCCTATTGAATGATTGAATGAATACAGGGAGATCAGGTTGTCCCACGTGGGGCTCACAGTTTTAATCCCCATTTTGCAGATGAGGTAACTGAGGCACAGAGAAGTTAAGTGACTTGCCCACAGTCACACAGCTGACAAGTGGTGGAGCTGGGATTCGAACCCATGACCTCTGACTCCCAAGCCCGTGCTCTTTCCACTGAGCCACGCTGCTTCTCTAGAAATTCCTACTTATCCTCACTTCTTTCTCACTACGACCCAACCCCCACACTTGACTTCCCTAATGCCAACCTATTCACTAAGCTTCACTCTAATCTCTGTTGCCATAAATCTAATTAATCAGCTAATTAATTAATTTTGGTATTTGTTCAGTGCTTACTATGTGCCAAGCACTGTTCTAAGCACTGGGTAGATACAAGGTAATCAGGTTGTCCCACGTGGGGCTCACAGTCTTAATCCCCATTTTCCAGATGAGGGAACTGAGGCACAGAGAAATGAAGTGACTTGCCCAAAGTCACACAGCTAAGTGGCGGAGCTGGGATTAGAACCCACGTCCTCTGACTCCCAAGCCCGTGTTCTTTCCACTGAGCCACGCTGTTTCTCTTGCTCACACTCTCCCCACTTCCAACCTTCACATCTAGCAGAGCACTACTCTCTCCACCTTCAAAACCCTACTAAAATCACAACTCCTACAGGAAGCCTTCCTTTCTCCTACAGGAAGTCTTACTCTTCCTCTCTACTGCATCATTTATGCACTTGAGTCCTTACCTGCTACGCATTTAGGTACTCATCTCCACCTCTCAATGACATTTATGTACCTATCCTTAGTCTAGGTTGCTTCCCCTACTGGAATTTATTTTAATGTCTGTCTTCCCCACTAGAGTGTAGGCTCCTTGAGGGCAGGGATCTTGTGTCTCAGCTCTAGTTTACTCTCTCAAGTGCTCAGTACAGTTCTCTGCACATAGTAAGCGCTCTGTATATGTCATCGAATGATCAATTAAGGCAAGTAGGAAGGGAGGGAGCTGAGCAATGCTTTTGTTTTATCTGCACTGCTGGGCTAAGCAGTGAAATAGTGAGATAGCAGGGAGAAAACATAGAGAAATTTGTCACTCACTCTTCCCTGAATGAATGAATGAATGAATGCATAAATAAATTGGGTACACTGATGGGTGGGTGCCGAGGCTCCTCCAGGCTTCTTGTTCTTTGGGATTCCCCAAGAGAGGGGATCTATTTTGCTCTGGTTGCCCAGACCCAAGTCTCTCTTAGGGCACCGCCTTTCTGTACACAGAGCTCTCATTAAGGGCCGACGAAGCTGAGCCGATCTTCATCTTC
Source organism: Ornithorhynchus anatinus (assembly GCF_004115215.2). Lineage (NCBI taxonomy): Eukaryota > Metazoa > Chordata > Mammalia > Monotremata > Ornithorhynchidae > Ornithorhynchus > Ornithorhynchus anatinus. Next base: position 81,527,845 of record NC_041749.1, on the reverse strand, counting down.
ATCTCAACGGCTCTCTCACCTCCTATCTGCACTCAGAAAGCCTTGAAGACTCTAGAAGAGGCCAAGGTACCAACTGATAAAATATTTGGGATCTCCATTTAAATCCAGAACACCAACCTCTATTACCTGACTAGAGAATCCTGAACTCCCAGAGGGAGTTGGCATCCCTGGCCAAAGTGCAAGGATCCCAGTGGCCCATCCCACATCCAGGACTGGGTTTACAGTGGGCTGTGAAAGGTACTACAGAGACAGCAAGGCTTGTTCCCGAGTCCTGCTTAGCTGCCCGGTCGTCAGGGAAATATGAAGGTGCCTTTTTATATAGAATTCATCAGCTAGAGGTGCAAGTTCAAAAATGCCCCTGAAGACTTCTTCCTTTACCTGTGGCTTTCCTGATCTGGGGAATGACGCCACTGGGAGAGAGGATTTTATCTCCAGCACTTCAAAGAAATCAGACATGTAGATGCTCATAACCTTTAGGATGGTGGGAAGGGCTGGAGGTGAAGACGGGGAAGAGGAGGGAGGCAAGACAAGGGAGGTTTTCAAGACTGGAATATGCTGGATCATCGCATACCAAAATAATTCCTCCTCACACATCAGGTTTTCCCCTTGCCATTCGGTCCTTCTCCCTACATCTTCACAAGGCAGAAATGATCTTCCCACTTTGCCCAGAGAGGCTAAGTAGCATGTTAATGGTCACACAGCACATTGAAGAGGAGAGGTGAGATAGAGAAGGCAGAGGGAATGTGGTCATCTGAATCAGTCAATCACCTTACCCCTTGATTGATTGACATGCTGGAAAGCAGAAGCTAAAGACGTTCTTCAGTCAATCATCAATGAATCAACAAATCATATTTTTTGAGTGCTTACCATGTGCAGAGCACTTTACTTCGCTCTTGAGAGAATACAGTGTAACAGAGTTGGTACACAGGTTCCCAAATTTATTGAGTGCTTACTCTATGCAAAACATTGTACTAAGCATTTGGGAGAATAGAATAAAGTAGATATAATCCCTGCTTGTGAGGACCTTACCGTCTAGCAGGGGAGACAGATATTTAAATAAATTATAGGTAAGGGAAGCAACCCTGTGTCTTGTCTTGTCTAGTCTTATGCCGTCGAGTAGTCTCCGACCCTCAGTGTCACCGTGAACACATCTCTCCTAGAATGCCACCCCTCCATCTGCAATCGATCTGGTAGCGTATCCATAGGGTTTTCTTGGTAAAAGTACAGGAGTGGTTTACCATCGCCTCCTTCCGCACAGTAAACTTGAGTCTCCGCCCTCGACTCTCTCCAATGCCGCTGCTGCCCACCTCAGGTGAGTTTTGACTTGTAGCAGATTGCCTCCCACTTGCTAGCCGCTGCCCAAGCTAGGAATGAAATGGATATGCCTCTGCTTGACTCTCCCTTCTATAGTCAAGAGTGGTAGAATACTTGGAAACTCTCCTGGTGTGACTCTGATAGTGGAACCCTGTGTAAGGATGTGCATATAAGCACAGTGGGAGTAGAGGGTGTTTAGAAGATATGGACTCAAGTTCATAGATGATGGAGTAGGGAGAGAAAATCAATCAATCCATGGTATTTATTGAGCACTTACTGTGTGCAGAGCACTATACTAAGCGCTTGGTAGAGTACAGTACAACTGAGTTGGTAGACACGTTCCCTGCCCACCAGGAGCTTACAGTCTAGAGGGAGAGAAAGACTTTAAAAGAAATTAGATATGTACATAAGTTCTTGGGGAGAGAGGGTGAGGTGAATAAAAGGTACAGATCTGGGCGCATAGGGCTTAGTCAGGAAAGGACTCTTGGAGAAGATGTGAATTTAATAAGGCTTTGAAGGTGGGGAGGGTGGTGATCTGTCAGACATGAAGGGGAAGAGAGCTCCAGGCCAGAGGTAGGGAGATGAAAATAGGGAAAATAGGGTTGGGAGATAAGTGATTAATCAGGAAAGACATTTTGGAGGACTTGTGATTTTAGGATGGCTTTGAGGGTGGGGAAAGTGCTGGCCCCTCTGATATGAAGAAGGAGGGAATTCTAGGCTCAAGGGAAGGCATGGGCAAAGGGTCCACGGTGAGAGAGATGAGAGCGAGGCACAGAAAGTAGGTTGATGTTAGACGAGCGAAGTGCGTGGGCTGAGTTGAAGTGGCAGAGAAGCCAGGATTGTAAGTGGGGAGAGAGCTGATTACATGCTTTAAAGCACTTGAGAAGTAGTGTGGTCTAGTGGAACGAGCATGGAACTGGGGATCAAAAAAACCTGGGTTCTAATTCCAGCTCCTCCACTTACTTGCTGTGCGACAAAAGGCAACTCATTTAATTTCTCTGTGCCTCAGTTTCCTCATCCATAAAATGAGGATTCAATATCTGTTCTCCCTCCTATTTGGATTGCGAACCTCATGAAGGACAGAGACTGTGTCTGACCTGATTGCCTTGTATCTACCCTAGCGCTTAGTTCAGTGCTTGGAACACAGTATTATTACTAAAGCTGACCAATCAATCGATCAGTCAGTGACACTTATTGAGTGCCTACTGTGTGCAGAGTGCTGTGCGCTTACTGTGTTCTACGCATTTGGGAGAGTAACAGTACAACAGCTGATAGACCTGCTCCTTGCCCACAAGGAGCTTGCAGTCTGGATGTAGTGAGTTTCTGTTTGATGCAGAGATGAATCGACAGTCACTGGAGATTTCTGAGGAGCGGTGAGATATGCACAGACCAACGTTCTAGAAAAAGTGATTTAAGCGAAGTATGGATTGGAGAGGGGCTAGAGACAGGGAGGTCCGTGAGGAAGCCGATGCAGTAGCGATGAATGTGTTGAGGGGTGGTAAAATAGCAGTATTTGACTTCTCCCACTAGAGGGAAGCAATTCTGTTCCCTGAATAATAATGATAATGTTGGTATTTGTTAAGCGCTTACTATGTGCAGAGCATTGTTCTAAGCGCTGGGGTAGATACAGGGTAATCGGGTTGTCCCACGTGAGGCTCACAGTCTTAATCCCCATTTTACAGATGAGGTAACTGAGACCCAGAGAAGTTAAGTGACTTGCCCACAGTCACACAGTTGACAAGTGGCAGAGCCGTGATTCGAACCCATCACCTCTGCCTCCCAAGCCCGTGCTCTTTCCACTGAGCCACCCTTCCCTTTTGCTAGGAGTAGGAGTCCCTGGAGGGATCTTTCCCCTCTCAGGGTCACCCCTGGAGAGTTTCCAGTTCTCTGCCAGTCTTGACTATGGGAGGGAGAGGGAGGTATATCCATTCCATTCCTAGCTGGGGCAGTGGCTAGCGAGTGGAAGGCCATCTGCTACAAGTCAACACTCACCTGTGCTAGGCAGCAACGGCGAGTCGAGGGCGGAGACTCAGGTTTACTGCGTGGAAGGAGGCGATGGTAAACCACTTCCGTATTTTGACCAAGTAAACTCTATGGATACACTACCAGAACGATCGCAGATGGAGGTGGAGCGTTCTGGGAGAGATGTGTCTGCGGCATCGCTACGGGTCGGAGATGACTCGGCATAAGACAAGACAAGGAGGTATCTGCCACCCACAGGTACTATCTCAGGAAGGGGCCTCTCTCAGCTCTCTAAAAGAGAGGCCCAGGGAGCTGGGATAGTAGGAGAGAGAGGCTACAAAAGGGAGGTTGCCTTCTGTTTAGGCTTCGGAAGAGTCGCATAAGGCATAGGAGAGGCAGCGTGGCCCAGTGGATAGACCACTGGCCTGGGAGTCAGAAAGACCTGGGTTCTAATCCAGCTCCACTACTTGTCTGTTGTGTGACCTTGGGCAAGTCACTTAACTTCTCTGTGCCTCACTTACCTCATCTGTAAAATGGGGATTAGGACTGTGAGTCTCACGTGGGCCATGGACTACATCCAACCTGATTAGCTAGTACCTACCCCAGCGCTTAGAACATATAATATATAGTAAGCGCTTAACAAATATCACAGTTATTATTATTAGTATTACCCCAGTGCTCAGTTCAGTGCCCAGCACAGAGGTGACAAATACCACTAAAAAAAAGAAGAGAAAGCCTAGCACATGACAGCTGAGATGCGGACAGGGGCAGAGGGGCTGCTTTGGAGCAGAATCTGGGGTAAGGGAGGGAGGGGGGAGGAGACAGGCTAAAGAGAATAGCATCCTGCAATGCCTTCTCACCATCCCTGGGTAAAGCCTGAGGGTTCAGACAGTCTAACTGCTGGCCCTCTTGTCCTAATTGAAGAGCAGTGGGACTTGGGCAATGCCAACTGACGGACTGCAAGTACTTCAGGAGTTGAACTGGACTGGCTCTCTCTGTGGTAGGTCCCGTACTTCCTGGTCTGCAGGACCTCCCAGCTGCCATTGGCAAGGGACTGACAGTGTTTTCTGAGCAGAGTTCAGACAATCTTGTTGTGCCTGTATTGGTCAACAGGAGGGAGATTTCCTAGTGGAAGGTGAACCAGTGGCTGGGCTGCTGGAGAGAGGATGCTCCCATCTCCCCTTCTCCTCTCCTGTTCCCTAAGCATCCCTCTTCCCAAGGTCTTTGCCGACACTCCAGCTTCGGTCTCCTTTCTGCCGCCTGCCCCAGTCGGATGTGCTTTGTCTCAGGAAACCGCAGCAGAAGGGCATTCGCGGTCAGGTATTTCCATTGCTGTTGTGTGCCTAGGTTTGCTCCCCTACTCTGTTCAAGAGCTGATGGGAAATGGCAGGAGCCAGGAGGTACGTGCCCCCGCATGTGAGCTGGACAGTCTCTTGACCCTGGGTGGAAGCATCAGTGCGTGGATGATGCCTGTTTTCCTTCCCTAGTCTCATTCATTCCAGTAATTAAACCTGCAGCACACCCTCCTCTCCTTCTCCGCTCCCGAGACTGCCCCAGCCTCTTAGCTCTCATTTGCTTCTCCAGGATACTATTTGGCTTCCAGGCTCATCCACCACACTACTCTGTCCCAGACTGGGTTGGTAGAGGAATGGGGTGCAGGCAACTGGAGAAGGAGTTTGTCTAAGACTGGAACCCCAGTCCAAGTGCCCCAGAAGGGATTTGGGAGGAAGGTACACCTGCCGGGCCTCTGTGGCCTTAGGGGAAAGAGCGTAGGACAGAGAGTCAGAGGAACTGGGTTCAAATCCTGCCTCCACCACTTACCTGCTGTGTGACCTTGGGCAAGTCATTTCACTTCTTCTGGCTCTCAGTTTCCTCATCTGTAAAATGAGGATGAAATGCCTGTTCTCCCTCCCTGTTAGACTGCAAGCCCTGTTGGGGACAGGGACTGTGTCTGATCTTACTATATCATATCCACCCCCAAGGTTTGGCACACAGTAAGTAATTCAAAAATACCACAGTGATGATGATGATGATGATGATGCTAATTCTGGGAAGGGATGGACACCCACTCAGTAGGGTAGGAAGCCCAAAAGATGGTGGGAATGTATCCCTCAGCCACCCACTATGATGATAGCCCCATTGGAGGGCTGGAGGGGAGGGAGAGAATCCAAAGTTGAGGGGCTATGGAGAAGGAACTACGGTCAATTACAGGGTCTTATATTATCTTATAATAATATTTGTGGTATTTGTTAAGCGCTTATTATGTGCCACACACCGTACTAAGCGCTGGGATGGATACAAGCAAATCAGGTTAGACACAGTCCCTGTCCCACGTGGGGCTCACGGTCTCAAACCCCATTTTACAGATGAGGTAACTGAGCCCCAGAGAAGTGAAGTGACTTGCCCAAGGTCCCACAGTAGACAAGTGGCAGAGCCAGGATTAGAACCATGACTGCCTGATTCTCAGAACCATGCTCTATCCACAAGGCCACCCTGCTAGGGGAGGAGACTCAGATCACCCTGAATTAGGGTAGATCTGAGAGCCAAACTCAGAGCTACTGATGCCCTGGTTGGGGCCTGGCTCCCTCTTTCTGAGTGAGACGTTGGGGACCTCGATGCAGCAGAAACCGTGGACTTTTTCAAAGGAGTTGGGAAGAGTCTTCGTGGATGCCTTGAAATGGAACGGTTTTCTAAACAGCTCTGGGTTTTGAGCATGAACTAGCCACAGATTCATTCAACTGTATTTATTGAGCACTTACTGTGTGCAGAGCACCGTATTAAGTGCTTAGCACTGTATTAAGATGCTTTGAGTCTATAGGGAGGGAGAGCAATATACATTAAGAGACCCATTTTGTTCCACAACCATGACCCACCAAGCCCCAGCGACAAACCTGCTCATTTGAACCTATTCAATCATTTTACCACAGGCAATTGTGGATGAAGTCTAAGGATGTGCCAGCCTAAGCCTCTGCGGTAATCCTAATGACCAGGGGAAAGTCAATCCTACTCTACAAGGCAGCCCTCATTAAGGCTAGACAGGCCGAAGGCAGGCCCCATAGGGAGGGGATCAAGTAGGCCTTCAGACAGTTCCTCAGACCCTATTTCCTGGGGAATGGGCGCTAACAGATCCAAAAATAGAGTGTACAAAGACATAAGTGGCAACTGGCAGATGTAACGGAGTGAAAATGTGTGGCCTTGTTTTTTCCAATAGCCTTCCCTTCCCCCCCCCCCCCCCAAACCCTGCCTGGAGTGGCAAGTTTTAAGGGGGAAAAAAAAGCAATGAGAAGCCGCATGACTGCTGGAAAGAGCACAGGTCTGGGAGTCAGAGGACCTGGCTTCATTCATTCATTCATTCAATCGTATTTATTGAGCACTTACTGGGTGCAGAGCACTGTACTAAGCTCTTGGAAAGTACAATTCGGCAACAGATAGAGACAATCCCTACCCAACAACGGGCAATCGCAGCTCTGGCACTTGTCTGCTGCGTGACTTTGGGAAAGTCACTTCACTTCTCTGTGCTCAGTTTCCCTATCTGTAAAATAAGGATTAAATCCTACTGCCTCCTACCTTGACTGCGACTTCTATATGGGGCAGGAACTGTGCCCAGCCTGATTAATCTTGTATCTACCCTAGTGCTTAGAACAGTGTTAGGCACATAGTAAGCACTTAACAAATACCATAAAAGCAACAAGAAAAACAAACCCAAAACCACTTATATTAATCACACGAGGTCCTTGTATGAATTCTTTTCCTCGCACACTAGAGGCCTTCTGAACATAGTGCCACATGGATGGTTTGTAGTGCCACATGGGTGGTTTGTAGGGTACAGTGCAGCAGATCCCTTGTGTGACCGTGGTGGCTGGGAAGTGATCTCACCCCAGAAATGGCCCGGTCAGGGTTGTGAGAGAAGAGTTGAGAGAGAAACAGCAACAACTAAGGAGCAGCGTTCATTTTAGTTTCTACCCGTAATTTATTTATTTATACTAATGTCTGCCTCCCATCGCTCTAGATTGTAAACTCACTGTGGGCAAGGAATGTGTCTGTTTATTGTTGTATTATACTCTCCCAAGTGCTTAACACAGTGCCCTGTACACAGTAAGCGCTCAGTAAATATGACTGAAGGAATAAATGAACGAACGGATGGCAAAATGACAGATCTGCCCCTGGAAATCTGAGAAGTGCCCAGCCTTGTGGGTGTACTGTGTAGGCCCTTGTCCCGGAGGATGGGTATGCTGTGTAACAGTTAAGCAAAATTGGTATGTCTTTACTGCCATGCCTAATAAAGACTGTCAGATTCAAGCCTCTGATTATTGAGCCCCAGGGCTCCCTCCCATCATTTGATCTCCTAAAACTGAACTCTGCTCAGAAGTGGGAGGTCACGCTACAGGTCTTGCAAAAACACCAAGGAACAAATCCTGGTTATGGACAGACAACCGGCTCTGAGACTAGTCAACCCTAACGTCCTGGCTGCTTGTCAGAATTAGTTCTCAGTCATATGCCCTGATGGGCTCTGGACTTGAATGTTCATTCATTCATTCAATCGTATTTATTAAGCGCTTTCTGTGTGCAGAGTGCTGTATTAAGTGCTTGGGAAAGTATAATACAACAATATACAATAAACAGTGACATTCCCTGCCCGCAACAAGCTCACAGTCTAGAGGAGGGGAGACAGACATTAATACAAATAAATAAAATTACAGATATGTACTAAAGTACTGTGGGGCTGGGAGTGGGGAAGAGCAAAGGGAGCGAGTCAGGACAACACAGAAGGGAGTGGGAGATGAGGAAAAGTGGGGCTTAATCTGGGAAGGCCTCTTGGACGAGATGTGCCTTCAATAAGGCTTTGAAGGGTGGGAGAGTAACTGTCCGTCGGATTTGAGGAGGGAGGACGTTCCAGGCCAGAGGCAGGACGCGGGCCAAGGGTTGGCAGCAAGACAGGTGAGACTGGGGCACAGTGAGAAGGTTAGCACTAGAGGAACAAAGTATGTGTGTTGGGTTGTAGAAGGAGAGAAGCGAGGTGAGGTAGGAGGGGGCAAGGTGATGGAATGCTTTAAAGCCAATGGTGAGGAGTTTTTGTTTGATACGGAGAGGATCCAGGTATTGGTTTATGTAATGATAATAGTAATAATAATAATAATAATAGTGGTATCTGTTAAGCGCTTACTATGTGGCAAGCACTGTACTAAGCACTGAGGTAAAATATAAGCTAATCAGGTCCCACATGGAGGTCACAGTCTAAATAGGAGAGGGAACAGGTATTGAATCCCCATTTTGCAGAGGAGGGAAATGAGGCACAGAGAAGTGAAGTGACTTGCCCAAAGTCACAGAGCAGACAAGTGGCAGAGCCGGGATTAGACCTCAGGTCCTCTGACTCTCAGGCCTGTGCTCTTTTCACCAGGCCACGTTGTTTCTCAATATAATGACACCTCCTCTTCCCCACCCCCATCCGAGAAAAATCTTTCTTGAGCTAAATTGTAAGAGCTAGGATTAGGGGTTGGCCGATAGGGTAGCTTTCACAGATGCGGAGTATGAGTGGGAACAAAGTCACTTTCCCAGATCATTGCTCCTGAGTGAGGACTACCTGAGAAGCAATGCGGCTTAGGGGAAAGAGCACAGACCTGGGAGTCAGGAGGCCTGAGTTCTAGTCCCAGCTCTGCCACTTGTCTGCTTTGTGACCTTGGGAAAGTCACTTAACTTCTCTGTGACTCAATTTCCTCATCTGTAAAATGAAGATAAAATACCCGATTGCCCCTCTTCCTTAGACTGTGAGCTCCACGTGGGGCAGGGACTGTGTCCTATCTGTTTATCTTGAATCTAACCCAGTACAGTGTGTGGTACATTGTGAATGCACTCATTCACCTTGCCCCTTCCTACCTCACCTTGCTACTTTACTACTACAACCCAGCCGGCTCACTTCGTTCCTCTAATGCCACCCTACTCACTATACCTTCATCTCGCCTATCTCGCCGCTGACCTCTCGCCCATGTCCTGCCTCTGGCCTGGGACGCCCTTCCTCTTCATATCCAACAGACATGAACAACTCTCCCCCACTTTCAAACTCTTACTGAAGCCACATGTCCTCCGAGAGGCCTTCCCTGACTAAGCCCCCTTTTCCTTTTCTTCCACTCTCTTTTGAGTTGTCCTGACTTCCTCCCTTTATTCAACACCCCCTCCCAGCCCCACAGCACTTACGTACATATCTGAATTTATTTATTTATTATTAATGTCTGTCTCCCCCTTTAGACTATAAGTTCACTGTGGACAGGGAATGTGTCTGTTATATTGCTATAGTGTATTCTCCTAAGTGCTTAGTACAGTGCTCTGCACACAGTGAGCACTCAATAAGTATGACTGATTAACAAGTACCACAATTATTATTATTATCATTATGACAGTCTTTCTCAAAGGTACTCACATTCACGGATGCAGTCTGACAAGTGGCAACGTCATTTTTGAACCAGAGGGCATTTTTGAACTAGAAGACAGAGCAAAGACCCCAGAGGAAGAAGACAGGGAAAGAGGAAATGCTGAAAATGTCAAAGTAAGAAGAGTAGCAAGGGGGGAGCAGAAGGAGAGTGTGAGGCAGAGAGAGGGAGGGGGGCAGAAAGTGGGGAGGTGATGTTGCAACTCAATTCCAAGTTCAGAAGCAAAGAGAATCTCAAAGGGACAAAGGTTGACAGGAGCTAGGAGAGAGATAGAGAGGAAAATTAGGGGAGTGGGGAGTGTGAAAGGGGGAAATGAGAGGCATAATGAGGAGCCAGAAACAGGAGATCAGTAACAGGCAAATAGGCAAAGGAGACAGTAAGAGAAAGTTAGACACACAAGAGTAAAGGGTCATAGAGGGAGCGAGCAGAGTGACTCAAAGATAATTACAAGAATAGAAATAAGGAGAAGTGGAAGGGACAGAGAAGTGGAAAACTACTGAATCTTTCTGCAACCTAGGCGAAGGATAGGTACTTCCGCTCGTTTAAAATAAACTCCCTCTCCAAGCTGTGATCACTGTAGTGATGCAGTTCATTAGACTCCCAGCATGCAAAGGACTGATTAGAGTCTTTGTGAAAACCGCCTTGTGGCTGGGCGTTCCTGTTCTTCTAATAGCTGACAGCATATTACAACATTCACATTTTGACACAGCAGAAGCTGTCACCATAACCAGTATGTGGCCAAAACTTTCTTCATCCTCTTCTTGAGGACAGTGCTCCAGAAAATGACCATGGGAGATGGTGAATTTTCCAGTTTATCTTCATGGATAGGGTCGGGGCAGAGAGAGGAAGGTACCCATGTTCAAGATCCTCACTATTACATAAAAAAGTATTTTTCTTTTCTTTTAATGTTAGAACTTTTCATGGTGTTCAGGGAGTGGGAAACTGTTGTCGAGAAAATCGCTCATTGGTTGCCCTTGCATTAATTCTTTCATTGATTCAATCGTATTTATTGAGCGCTTACTGTGTGTGCAGAGCACTGTACCGAGTGCTTGGAAAGTACAATTCAGCAACAAAGAGAGACAATCCCTGCCCACAACAGGCTCACAGTCTAGAAGGGGGGAGACAGGCATCAAAACAACCAAACAGGCATCAATAGCATCAATATAAATAAATAGAATTATAGACATATACACATCATAGCAGCGTGGCTCAGTGGAGAGAGCCCGGGCTTGGGACTCAGAGGTCATGAGTTCGAATCCCAGCTCTGCCACTTGGCAGCTGTGTGACTGTGGGCAAGTCACTTAACGTCTCTGGGCCTCAGTTCCCTCATCTGTAAAATGGGGATTAACTGTGAGCCTCACGTGGGACAACCTGATTACCCTGTATCTACCCCAGAGCTTAGAACAGTGCTTTGCACATAGTAAGCGCTTAACAAATACCAACATTATTATAAATAAATAGAATTATAAATATGTGCATATATACACAAGTGCTGTGGAGGGTAGAGCAAAGGAAGCGAGTTGGGACGATGGGGAGGGGGAGCAGAGGAAAAGAGGGGCTTAATCTGGGAAGGCCTCCTGGAGGAGGTGAGCTTTCAGTAGGGTTTTGAAGGGGGGAAGGGTGATTATTTGGCGGATTTGAAGGAGGGCATTCCTGGCCAGAGGTAGGGCGTGGGTCAGGGGTCGATGGCGGGACAGGTGAGAACGAGGCACAGTGATAAGGTTAGCACCAGAGGAGCAGAGTCTGCCGGCTGGGATGGAGAAAGAGAGAAGGGAGGTGAGGTAAGAAGGGGCAAGGTGATGGAGAGTTTTGAAGCCAATAGTGAGGAGTTTTTGCTTGATATGGAAGTTGAGAGGCAACCACTGGAGATTTTTGAGGAGGGAGGTGACATGCCCAGAATGTTTCTGTAGAAACATTTCTTTCTCACATTAAGACCTTTGGGGCTTGGCTGGTTGGGGCTACTATAAGTTTGCCCTCTAAGGACTACAGAGGGCAGAGATGGTTCTCCAGGATGTGACTGCTAGATGCCAAGTGCTGAGATTTTAATGTCAGATTTACAGCTGCCCTGCAGTGTAAACCTTAAGAACTCACCTCCCTGCTCTCAGGAAGACATCCATGTCCCTTGATCTTGCAACTGAAATTTATAGTCATAAATACCACTCGGTTATGGTGAAGGTTAAGGTTTGGGTGAAGAAGCAGTGTGGCCTAGTGGAAAGACCTAGCACGAGCCTGGGAGTCAGAGTACCTAGGTTTTAATCCTGGCTCTGCCACTGCCCTGCTGTGTGACCTGGGAGAGTCACTTAACTTCACTGTGCTCAAGTTTCCTCATCTGTAAAATAGGGATTAAATGCCTTTTCTCCCTCCTACTTAGACTGTGAGCCTGGTGTGGGGCAGGGACTGTGTCCAACCTGATTATCCTGGCTCTGTCACTAGTCTGCTGTGTGACCTTGGGAAAGTCACTTCCCTTCTCTGTGCCTCGGTTACCTCATCTGTGAAATGGGGATTGAGACTGTGAGCCCCATGTGGGACAGGGACTGCTTTCAACCCGATTTGCTCGTATCCACCCCTGCACTTAGTACAGTGTCTTAAAGTAAGTGCTTAACAAATACCACAATTATTATAATCTAATCAGTGCTTGGGACATAGGAAGTGTTGAACAAATACCACAGTTATTAGGTGATCAGATTTTGTGGCCCTTAGACTGAGACTGAGGTGGGGACAGAGAATGGGGCTGGAAAGACAGAGCCAGAGGTGTAAAAAGACAGAAGGAAATACAGAGGACAGAGAGAGTTGGAACAGAGAAACAAAGGGACCAAGAGAGGGGGGCATGGAGGAGTATATTGGCAACTTTAGCCACCACCACTGAGGCTCTCTCTCTCTCTCCCTCTCTCTATCTCTCTGCTGTTCTTCCCCTCTGTCTCCCTTTCCCTCCCTTACTCTCTCCTTCTCTCCCTCCCTCTTGCAGAACCACTCCCCACCAACTCCCCAAATAGTGGAAATGGCCATCGCAAACTATTCCAATCATATATTTTGGTCTGGAGTGGCCTCTTGGCCCACCTTTGCCTGTGAAGACACAGCTAAAGAATCACTTCAGTTTCTCTCAGACCCAGATCTCACCCAGGGCTTTTGCAAGCCCCTCAGTCTCTTTGGTGCAGCACTTAGCACCTTGTTGTTGCTCAAAAAACCTTATATAATGAGAATGAAAAGTCATTGCCGACCATGCTACTGTCTGACCTAGAGCTCCAGACGTCAGGCAAAGGTAATAAATGGGAGGTGACCAGGCAATACCGTAATGTCGGCCGCACAGAAGTGTTTCCATGGTGATTAATCTCTGCTACCAGGAGACTGAGAGGTTATTATTTATTTCTTAGATTTACGTGGCCTATTTCCTCCAAATGGGCCTAAGCCCCCAGCCATGCCCTCTTGTTGTTGACCCCTATTGTTTCCCAGCCCTGGCAGAGGTCCATGCCGTGTGCTCACCAGTTGGAGGAGGGGAAATTTTCAGATTAAGCAAACTGCCATGCTGGGGTGGGTGTGAGTGATGGGAATAGAGGATGACTCAAGAACGTATCTGGGGAGGGGGCGAGAAGGGGTTTTGTGTGTGCGTGCATGTGTGTGTGTGTGTGTGTGTGCGCGCACCAGAATAGAGAGTGTCTCTGGGATCTCAAACTTATTCAGTGTGAAAAGCAAAATTCAATAACCCTTACTCCTACTGTTGAATGGCAATTTTCACCTAGGAACTTCTAAGCCGAGTAGAAGATAGGCCAGGTCTACTTTCCTGGGGCGGGTTTGTTCCGTGAAACTCTGCTCATTAGTTTGGGAAAATGAAGGCTCAATGGAAGGAAGCAGTCTGAGGAGGCTATCAGCCCAGGCTGGTTACATGGTTGCTGGGGCCTCAAAAACAGCAGCTTCCATTTGGTAATTGCTCAACTAGGTGAGTGGGAGGTGATGCCTGACTGCTTGTTTTGTTTTGCTGTCTGTCTCCCCCTTTTAGACTGTGAGCCTGTTGTTGGGCAGAGTTTGCCTCTATCTGTTGCCGAATTGTACATTCCAAGCTTTTAGTACAGTGCTCTGCACACAGTAAACACTCAATAAATACGACTGAATGAATGAAAGTGTGTGGCAGGTTTGACTTCTGTACCTGCTGACTCCACTTCCTCTCCTCCAATTCTCTCCTTGACCCTCCCCAATCTGGCTTCCACCCCCTTCACTCCACAGAACCTACCCTCTCAAAGGTCACCAAGGATCTCATTCTTGCCAAATCCAACAGCCTCTACTCCATCCTAACCCTCCTCAACCTTTCAGTTGCCTTTGACACTGTCGACCACCTCCTGGAAACATTATCCAACCTTGGCTTTATTGATATTATCCTCTCCTGATTCTCCTCCTACCTCTCTGGCTGCTCCTTCTCAGTCTCTTTAGCGGACTTCTCCTCTGCCTCCCACCCGCTGACTGTGGGAATCCCTCGAGGCTCACTTCTAGGTCCCCTTTTATTCTCCACCAAGACCCATTCCCTTGGAGAACTCATTCACTCCCTTGTCTTTTAAACTACCATCTCTATGCAGATGATTCCCAAATCTGATATCTCTCCCTCTCGGCAGTCTCACATTTTTCTGAAAAACCAGTTAATCCACATCTCCTCTCTCCTCAAGAATCTCCAATGGCTGCCCATCCACCTCCGCATCCCAAAGAAACTCCATAACCTTGGCTTTAAAACATTCAATCAGCTCGCCCTGTCCTACCTCACCTCACTGATCTCCTACAGCACAGCCAACACACTCCACTCCTCTAGCACCAGCTTATTCACTGTGCTTCGATCTCATCTATCTTGTTGCAGATCCTTTTCCCACCTCCTCCCCCTAGCCTGGAACTCCCTCTCTCTCCATATATGCCAGACCACCAATCTCTCCACCTTCAAAGCATCATTAAGGACCCATCTCCTCCAAGAGGCCTTCCCCTCTTTTCCCCTGCTCGCACTCCCTCTACATCGTCTATGAGTTTGGATCTATGCACCTTTGTTTATTTGATATTCACCCCACCCTCAACTCTGTAGCCCTTGTGTACATATCTTTAAATTATATATTATAAATTATTTATTGATATTTATTCATTCAATAGTATTTATTGAGCGCTTACTATGTGCAGAGCAGTGTACTAAGCGCTTGGAATGTACAAATCGGTAACAGAGACAGTCTCTGCCCTTGCCCTTTGATGGGCTTACAGTCTAATCGGGGGAGACAGACAAGAACAGTGGTAATGAATAGAATCAAGGGGAAGAACATCTCATTAAAACAATAGCAAATAAATAGAATCAAGGTGATGTACATCCCATTAACAAAATAAATAGGGTAATGAAGATATATACAGTTGAGCGGATGAGTACAGTGCTGAGGGGATGGGACGGGAGAGGGGGAGGAGCAGAGGGAAAGGGGGGAGATGAGGGTTTAGCTGCAGAGAGGTGGGGGGGGTAGAGGGAGCAGAGGGAAAAGGGGAGCTCAGTCTGGGAAGGCGTCTTGGAGGAGGTGAGCTTTAAGAGGAGGTGAGCTTTAAGTAGGGTTTTGAAGAGGGGAAGAGAATTAGTTTGGTGGAGGTGAGGAGGGAGGGTATTCCAGGACCGCGGGAGGACGTGGCCCAGGGGTCAACGGCGGGATAGGCGAGAATGGGGGACGGTGAGGAGGTGGGCGGCAGAGGAGCAGAGCGTGCGGGGTGGGCAGTAGAAAGAGAGAAGGGAGGAGAGGTAGGAAGGAGCAAGATGATGGACAGCCTCGAAGCCTAGAGTGGGAAGTTTTTGTTTTGTGCGGAGATTGATAGGCAACCACTGGAGGTTTTTAAGAAGGGGAGTGACATGCCCAGAGTGTTTCTGCAGGAAGATGAGCCGGGCAGCAGAGTGAAGAATAGCCCTACTTCAAGTACGAGCCCCATGTGGGACAGGGACTCAGGGACTGTGTCCAACTTGATTTAATTATACTGTTACAGCGCTTGGAGCAGTGTTTGACACATGGTGAGCACTTGACAAATGCTATTTAAAAAAATGACTGCTTTGATACTTATGTTCATATGTGTAATTTATTTATTTCTATTAATATGTCTCCCCCTCTAGACTGTAAGCTCGTTGTGGGCAGGGAATGTGTCATTCGTTGTTTTATTGTATTCTCCCAAGCGCTTAGTACAGTGCTTTGCACACAGTAAGCACTCAGTAAATACAATTAATTGATTGACAGATTCTGAAGGAGAGGGAAGAGGCACATGGTTCCAGACCCACCCTTGCTGCTCAGGACTAGTTATGCTCTGACTTCCCACTCCTTCTGCTTCTTAGAAAAGGCAGGACTTGTGTACCGTAATGGTATGTGACGTTCCGTGTGTGTGTGAATGTGTGCATGCGTGCATATGTGCGTGTGTGTATTTATGTTTGTAGTATACAAAACTGCTGTTTCTAAAGAAAATGGTCTTGCTTTTGGTAATCTGTAGTTACGAATGATTCCTGTCAGCACTGATTTGGAAATAATTATTTAATCTCCTCGTTCCTTTTTTTCCTTTAGTGGCACTATAAATATTAATTCTGCAATTTAGTGACGGATTCATAACCCCAGGACTGTGTGTTTAACGTCCAAACATCCATTTTAATGGTTGCGTCACGGGGAGCTGGAAGCAGGGAGGCAAATGGTGTTTTGTTGTTGTTTCTCTCCCTGCTGAATGCTGCCAGCAGATAATAAATGTGCTTTTTTAACCTCTTACTGGTTTCATTTGAAAACAAACTTCTTCACAGGGTGGTGCTGATTTTCCATTTTGGAGAGTCTCACATAGACCGTAATTCTAAAGCACAGCACAAGGGAAAGATCTAAAAGGGTCAGGATTTTGTTTGATTGGAGAAAAGATGAGACAAACTACACTCGGTTCTACCAGAAGACACGGTTCACTATGCATTTTGGCTAGAACATGACTGCAGAATTAGGGAACTTTCTTTAGACAAAGCGTGTCTGTCTGGATATAGTGTGATACAGTGCCAGAAGAAATGGTTTGTGTATTTAGACATATCATGAGTACAGCACATGAGTTTACCTTCAAATGGGTTTGTGAGTCAGAGAACCTGGCTTCTAATTCCAGCTGTGCCACTTGCCTGCTGTGTGACCTTGGAGCAAGTCAATTCACTTCTCTGTGCTTCAGTTTCCTCATCTGTAAAATGGGGACTCAATACCTGTTCTCTCTCCTCCTTAGACACTGAGCCCTCTGTGAGGCAGAGACTGTATCCCACCTGATTAACTTGTATGTACCCCAGTGCTTAGTACAGTACTTGACACATAGTAAAGGCTAAAAAATACCACAATTATTATTATTATTATCATCATCAGTAATAGTAGTAGCACAACACCCATGTTATAGGAAAAATAAATTTATGCTAAATCTTACTAGCACACAGGGAAGAGAGAAGAATCCTACATGGAACAGGGACTGTGTCCAACCTGATTAACCTGTACCCACCCCAGCTTTTTGTACAGTGCCTGGTACATAGTAAGCACTTAATAAATATCGTGGAAAAAAAAGAGACTGCTAAAAACATTAGTCTGACCTAATCAATCAGTGGTACTTATTGAGTGTTTACTGTATGAAGAGCACTGTACTAAGACTGACTTAAGGTCAGCTGGGAACTCTAAGTGGAACAGGAATTGGGGGCCTGAGAGAGAGGGAGAGGGAGAGAGAGGGAGAAACAAAAGATAAAAATCAACAGAAAGACAGAGACAAAGAAATAAAGAAAAGGCACAGAGAGAGGGACAAAGGGTGAAACAGGGGTTACATATGCACACACCCCACCCCACCCCCGCCACACACACACATACACGCACACACACTAATATAGTCATAGACACACTCTCCCAGCCCCTGCTGCTGCCATTGTTCACTCCACCACAGCTGCTGCAGATACCTGTACCAAAGACTGTTTGTTTCATGGCCGCAGTAGGTCACAACTGTTTTTGTGACAGGTGTAGAAGCCATTTCTGCCACAGCTGCCCTGATGTAATTCCAGCAGAAACTCCAGAAAGTAAGGTGGAAGGCAGCAGATTCTGGACAGTTGGGGCAGAAAAGGCTAGGTGGCATCTCTTTCCTCCCCTCCCCTCCCCTTCTTTTCCCTCCCTTCCCCTCCCCTTCCTCTTCCACTTACCTACTGATGGTGTTGCCTCCATCACCAATCAGTGACCTTTAACTCTCTCCTTAGGCCCCTTGTTCCTTCCCCTCCCCCATCTCTCACCCCCAATGATCTGGCCACCTATTTCGTCACGAAAATCAACACAATCAGGTCTGAGCTCCCCAAAGTCACCCCTCCGCCTCTCCCCTCCCCATCACCAACCCTCTCCCCTACTTTCCCATCCTTCCCTGCAGTATCCTCAGAGGAGATCTCCTCCCTCCTCGCAAGTGCCACCCCCTCCACCTGCGCCTCAGACCCCATTCCCTCTCACCTTATTAAAACCATCGCCCCTGCCCTCCTCCCTTCCTTAACTTCTATTTTTAACCACTCAATCTCCAATGGCTCCTTCCCCGCTGCCTTCAAACATTCCCACGTCTCCCCCATCCTAAAAAAACCCGCTCTTGACCCCACTTCCCCCTCCAGTTATCGCCCTATCTCCCTACTACCCTTCCTTTCCAAAATCCTAGAACGAGTCATCTACAATCGATGCTTAGAATTCCTTAACTCCCATTCTCTCCTAGACCCCCTCCAATCTGGCTTCCGTCCCCTCCACTCTACCGAGACTGCTCTCTCTAAGGTCACCCATGACCTCCTTCTTGCCAAATCCAATGGCTCCTACTCCATTCTGATCCTCCTTGACCTCTCTGCTGCCTTTGACACTGTCGACCATCCCCTCCTCCTCCATACCTTATCTCACCTTGGCTTCACGGACTCCGTCCTCTCCTGGTTCTCCTCTTACCTCTCTGGCCGGTCATTCTCGGTCTCCTTCGCTGGCACCTCCTCCCCCTCCCATCCTTTAACTGTTGGAGTTCCTCAAGGGTCAGTTCTTGGCCCTCTTCTGTTCTCCATTTACACTCACTCCCTCGGTGAACTCATTCGCTCACACGGCTTTGACTACCATCTCTACGCAGATGACACGCAGATCTACATCTCTGCCCCTGTCCTCTCCCCCTCCCTTCAGGCTCGCATCTCCTCCTGCCTCCGGGACGTCTCCACCTGGATGTCAGCCCGCCACCTAAAACTCAACATGAGCAAGACTGAGCTCCTCATCTTCCCTTCCAAACCCGGTCCTCTCCCAGACTTCTCTATCACCGTGGATGGCACGACCATCCCTCCCATCTCTCAGGCCCGCAATCTCGGTGTCATCCTTGACTCGTCTCTCTCGTTCACCCCACACATCCTATCCGTTTCCAAGACCTGCCGGTTTCACCTTTACAATATCGCCAAGATCCGCCCTTTCCTCTCCACCCAAACGGCTACCTTACTGCTACAGGCTCTCGTTATATCCCGGCTAGACTACTGTGTCAGCCTTCTCTCTGACCTCCCTTCCTCCTCTCTCGCCCCGCTCCAGTCTATTCTTCACTCCGCTGCCCGGCTCATCTTCCTGCAGAAACGATTTGGACATGTCACTCCCCTTCTTAAACAACTCCAGTGGTTGCCTATCAACCTCTGCTCCAAACAAAAACTCCTCACTCTAGGCTTCAAGGCTCTACATCACCTTGCCCCTTCCTACCTCTCCTCCCTTCTCTCTTTCTACCGCCCACCCCGCACGCTCCGCTCCTCTGCCGCCCACCTCCTCACCGTCCCTCGGTCTCGCCTATCCCGCCGTCGACCCCTGGGCCACGTCTTCCCGCGGTCCCGGAACGCCCTCCCTCCTCACCTCCGCCAAACTGATTCTCTTCCCCTCTTCAAAACCCTACTTAAAACTCACCTCCTCCAAGAGGCCTTCCCAGACTGAGCTCCTCTTCTCCCTCTACTCCCTCTACCACCCCCCCTTTACCTCTCCGCAGCTAAACCCTCTTTTCCCCCTTTCCCTCTGCTCCTCCACCTCTCCCTTCCCATCCCCACAGCACTGTACTCGTCCGCTCAACTGTATATATTTCCATTACCCTATTTATTTTGTTAATGAATTGTACATTGCCTTGATTCTATTTAGTTGCCATTGTTTTTACGAGATGTTCTTCCCCTTGACTCTATTTATTGCCATTGTTCTCGTCTGTCCGTCTCCCCCCATTAGACTGTAAGCCCGTCAAACAGCAGGGACTGTCTCTATCTGTTGCCGACTTGTTCATTCCAAGCGCTTAGTACAGTGCTCTGCACATAGTAAGCGCTCAATAAATACTATTGAATGAATCTACTGGGTACTAAGCACATGGGAGAGTACAATACAATGAGTGATAAAATTCCTGCCCTCAAAGAGCTTACTATAATAAATCACGGGAAGGAAGACGAATGAAAGGGGGCTATCTATGAACATGACTTACTATTTAAGTAATAGACAATGTAAGAAATGCACAAAAGTGCACTGGGAGGTGAGGTGTACTCAAGTTCTTAGGGGGCACAGAAGTACTGGAGGGGCAGTAGTGGGTATATACATTGGCGGGGATTAGAAATTAGGGAAGGTCTCCTGGAAGAAATAAGATTTCAGAACAGCTTTGAAGATGAGGCGATCAATCCTTCAGTGGTGTTTACTGAGAGCTTATTGTGTGCAGAGCACTGAATTAACACTCAGAGAGGACAGCAAAGTAATAGCCTATCAAATTTGAAAGGGGAAGGCGTGGCAAGCAGAGGGATGGGCACCAGTAAAAGGTCAGTAGCTAAAGAGATGAGAATGAGGCACAGTGAGTAGGTTAGTTTGAGAGGAATGAAGGGTGTGAGCTGGGTTGTAGTGAGAGAAGAAAGTGGATAAGTAGGATGGGGAGAGCAGATTGTGTTTCTGCAGGTTATAGAGAAGAATGGGCAACCATTTGAGATTTTTGAGAACTGGGAAGATGTGCAGAATGATGATTTCAAAAAATGATCTGGGCTGCATAGTGAAGTGTAGACTGGGGAGAGGAGAAACTGGAGGCAGGGAGACCCATGAAGAGGCTGATGTGGTACTCAAGGCAGCTTATGACAAGGATCTTGGCCAGCTTGGTCGCCATTTGGATAGAGAGGAAGCAGTCGATCCTGGAATATATTGTGGGGGAAAAAACCTGACAGGATTTGGCTAAAGGCAGAATGTGGGAGGAAGTGTAGGGGAGCAGTAGTGACAGAAGTTTAAAAGGTTGCAGGAAGAGCAGAGTGAGGAAAAATAAATAAATGCATATAAATGTACAAAAGGCTTATCTGGCAACTGGTTTCAGTAACACAGTGAATTAAGTTTGATATGTGTATGTGTACAACTGGAAATGAGATACCCCGCTGAGCTCACCTCAGTCAGACTCCCCACAAAGATCCAGCATAAAAGGTTCAAGCAAGTGTAAAATGCGGCTGAAATATGTTTTCCAGGCACTGCCTAGTGAGATGCTCAGAAACTGAGCTCCCTTTTGAGAGCTCCTACTCAGGCCCACTATAATAATAATAATTATGATAATAACATTATTATTATCCACCAGGAGACTCTTCAATCCCAGGCTCAGTCTGGACTAGTTGCTGCCTAGGAAAATAGACCCCCAGAAGGACTGGACCTCCAAGCAGAGTCAATAAATTCAGACTCTTGGTTGGGCAACTAAAGGGCTTGAGCAGAAATCTGGTTGGACTAGCCTGTTGTTAAATACACACCATTAGATGTGAACTTCCTCATTCATTCATTCAATAGTATTTATGTGTGACTTCTTCGAGTCCCCTCCCTTACCTCCTCAACCCTCTCCTTTCTTCACCTTCATATTTTCCTCCTTCTCAGATGTCTCTGTAGAGGAAGCTTCCTGCTCTCAAAATCTACCCGCTTCTACCTATGCCAGACACTCCATCTTCTCTCACCTCTTAAAAGCCTTTGCCCTCACCCTTCTCCCTTCCCTTACTGCCATCTTCAGTCTCTCATTCTCCACTGGTTCCTTCCCCATTGCCTTCAAACACATTCAAGGCTCCCCACACAGATAAAAAGCCTTCTCTAAATCCCCCTGCATCCTCCAGCCAATTCCCCATCTTCCTTCTTGCCCAAACTACTCAATGGTTTGTGTACAGCTACTGCCTTCACTTCCTCTGCACTAACTCCCTTCTTGAGTTACAGCATACAAGGATCAGGAAGTGAACACCACGTAGGATGCCTTAGGGGGGTTATTCAGTCAGAGACCTTCACCAGTGATTGGCCATCAGTGATGGTGTAGCCCCAGCAGGTTATCAGGTAGAGGTTGAAAAACTTATATCCACAGCTAAAAAAGAAACATATCGAATGAAGAAACTACTGCTTGGATAGTTCCCTGAAAACTTTAAAAAACTTACAGTGGTCTTCCTTGTGGCCAGTCAGGCATACAACCAGAAGTAGGGTGGACACTGACAGTGCTCAATACTGGCCAACCTTTGACTGGCCCCCCTCTTCTCACAGAATTGAAAAGTACAGAGAGTTAGGTCAGCTGAAAAACAGCTACTGGTAAAAAGCCAGGCAAGTGGTCGCCCTAATAAGAAGGGATCCGCTGCAATAAACAACACAATTACAGGGAAATGGACTGAAACTACCCCTCATCAGGTAGCGCATTTTCCATTTGTTTCATATGTGGGGCCTCCACCTCCCATAAGTGAAATTGTAGCTTGATAAAGGCTAAGTAACATTCAGCATTCTCTTCATATTCGACAAGGCATGGGCAATGACAGATTTCCTAATGGGTCATATAGGTCCCTGCCTAGAGTGGCTAATTTGGATGGGGGTTGCATGAGGGCATTTTTCAAAGGGAGAAAATTTAAAAAGAGAAAGAAAGAAAACCCAAAAGAGGTTTATACTGATAATATTATACAAGGTGCACACTGCAGCTCAGTAACCAACCCGGTGGTGAAATCCTTCATACAAGCCACCTTGTACAGGGAGTGCTGTGGTCGCATGTGCGCCTGCACGTGTGATTGTGTGTGTGTGTGTGTGTGTGTGTGTGTGTGTGTGAGAGAGAGAGAAAGAGAGAGAGAGAGAGAGTGTTTTAATTCAGGGGTGCTGTTAAACTTGATGCTAATGAGCAGCTCAATGACAAATCCAACTCGGACCTGGTACGAGAACAGTAAGAGCAGCAACATGAACCATATGGGGTGATGTACAGGTTATTATTATAAAGTTAGTTCAGACTTTTATTCCAATATTAAAACTTCATTCTACAGTACTGATAGTTGTTTGGGATTTGAACGTCTCGCCCAGGGATCCATCAAGTTAAATGTCAATGAGGGGCTGGTGGGGGTGAGAAAGATGGTGATATGAATATACCAGTAAGAAATTTAAGCTACTTTCCCCTCTAAGCAGGAGAAGTTTCAGTTGGACAGTAGAAGAACTCTGGGTGATAAAACACTGGTATGACTAGTAAGGGAGGTTGGAAAGACTGCTTCCCTGACTCTTCAAGATGCCTTCCAGGTGTTTGACTCTGTGACTCTATGACAACCACCATCCCTGCTTTTTTCCCCCCAATGCCACTATATTCCTAGGATTTCCAGCCCACCGGGGCCCAGAAAAGATGTTGGTGTTAGCCTCAGCCACTGGAGAAACTGTTGCCATCAGCAACACTACTTCTGCTGGCAGAGAGGTCTCCCAGAGCAGGAGGTGGCAAGCAGAAAAACTGCAGGAGAGGAAGGGCCTCTCCTTTCCTGATCGTCTCTTCTTTCCCTCCCCGCTGCTGAGCCAGTTAAAGTGAAAAGGGAACATCACCGAGGAGGTGTGTTTGGGAAATCTGGAGGTGTCCTGGGGTCTGGGAGAAGCAAAAATATAGCTCAACTCTTTGTGGGTGGAATGCTGAATGGTGGTTACTCAGGATGCCTTTCTTCACTCTCTTCCAGTGCATACTTCCTTCCATTACCACAGACCCACTTAGTAAAATTCCCCTCTCTCCCTCCACCACCATAAACTTGATGAGAAAGTTTGAGGGGACAGTGAGTTGAGAGGATTTAGATCCCAGCCCCCCCCCCCCCCGACCAGTCTCCTGGGCAAAACCCACAGCATGGGTGTGGATGGGCAGGGCAGTTACCGCTTCTCTCACCAATTCCATTCAGCAGGATGTGCTACCTGGCTTATGGGGAGACCACAACTGGCAGAAACTCCTACCCTTGGATGTGTGGGGGCTGTCTCAGAGTCTGTTAGCAGCGAGTGACACAGTCTCTCATCAGGCTGTTTTGAACCTGCTTCCAAGAAATGAACCCTCAAAGGAGGGGGTTTGGTCTCGTACTCTGTGGACTCTCCCTGCTTCTCACTCCCTGAGAACCCAGGGAGAGACTATTTCTCCTGCTACCCAGGCTTCCTTACAACTCCAGGTAGGGTCAAACCAGCCCCTCTGCCCTGGCAGCACTTGGCTGTAGCCCTGAAACACTCCACACTTCAGGCAACTCTGTGGTCACTGGGAGCAGGGAGTGCCAGACTGGGAAAATCTCTCCCTTCCCCTCATTTTCCCTCTCTTTAGGGCTTGTTTATTTGTCCACATCAGGAGTGACCGTCAGTCTTCTCGTAATAGTAACAGCGGTATTTAAGTACTTACTATGGGCTGAGCACTGTACTGCTGGCCAAGCACTGGGTTGGATATGTGGTAATCAGGTCCCACACGGAATTCGCAATCTAAGTAGGAGGGAGAACAAGTACTGAAACTCCGTTTTGCAGATGAGGGTACTGAGGTACAGAGAAGTGAAGTGCCTTGCCCGAGGTCATACAGCAGACAAGTGGTGGAGCTGGGATTAGAACCCAGGTCTTCAGACTCCCTGGCCTGGCTCTATCCACTTGGCCACACTGCTCCTCCTAAGTTACCCTTCACCAGTTTTTGGCCCAAAGAGGAAAGGGAGACAGTTGGTTTCCCAGCAGTTTTAGTTGCTGGGCATGTAGAAAAGCCCCCAGATTGCCTGGGGAATAGTCAAGGCAGCTAGGGCCCCTCTTCCAAGAGGCTTCTTAGCTTCAACCAACTTCCTCTGACTTCTGCCCCTTCCTTTTTCTAGGAAGGTGCCCAGCTCACCTCACAACATATCCCAGCAAGCAGCAGGGAAATCCAGCCCAGCAGGAGGACAACCACTGGCCAGGAAAACAAGGGAAAGCCATGGAGTAAATGGAGAGGAAGGATTGAGGGTTTAAAGCAGGCTTACTTGGCACCTGCCCAGCAGCATCCCCATCCAGAAGGCCAGAGATAATAATAATAATTATTGTAATTGTGGTATTTGTGAAATGTTTACTCCGTGCCAAGAACAGAGAAGCAGCCTGGCCTAGTGGAAAGAGCAAGGGCCCCAGAGACAGAGGGCCTGGGAGTCAGAGGACCTGAATTCTAGTCTCGGATCCTCCGCTTGTCTGCTGTGTGACCTTGGGCAAGTCACTTTACTTCCCAGTGCCTTGGTTATCTCGTCTGTAAACTGGGGATTAAGACGGTGAGCCCCACGTGGGACATGGACCATGTCCAACCTGATTAACCTGTATCTACCCCAATGCTCAGTATAGTGCCTGGCACGCAGTAAGTGCTGAACAAATACCATTAAAAAAACCATAGTAGATACATGATAATCAAGTTGGATACAGTCCTTGTCCCACCTGTGGCTCACATTCGAAGGGGGAGGAAAAACAGGTATTGAATCCCCAATTTTCAGATGAGGAAACTAGGGCACAGTGACTTGCCCAAGGTCACATAGCAGGCAAGTGCCAGAGCCGTGATTAGAAACTCAGGTCCTCTGACTCCTGGGCACTAGGCCACCCTGCTTTCCACCAAAAAATTGACCACAAGATATGTCAAGACCAGTTCTCCATTCCATTTTCCATCCCATCCTGGATCAGTGACCAAAAGTAGGTGAGTACTGTGTATTTTCTGTTCTTTGCTCAGCCCTCTGTTCAGGCTCTGAGTAGAGGGAATGGGGTTGAGAAGCAGATATAACTACCACCAAGTACTTTGAGATCCTCAGATGTTTTCCATAGCCAGGTGAAAAGTTAATACTTTTCTTGCTTGTTGTTGTGTGAAGTCAGCTCTTTCAAGAGTGCTAGCTGATTTAAACTCTAAGGACAACAACGAAAGAGTTCTGAAGATAGACGAAAAGGCATTTACGTAGGATGGTATCTAGGCAAATTCTACTTTGCTGAGCTCTTCTATGTTTTCGGCTAGGTCACGTGAGCTTGAACTCAATTGAATGAGCCAAATCTGGACACTGCCGCACTCCCCAAATTGCTCCTTAGACTTCATCTCCCAGGCACTCAATAAATGCTGCTGATTGCTCTTAGATGTAGCCTCTTACTGAGTCAGCAGCTACTACTGAGTCAGGATGGCAGTTGACGTTCTGAGATGTGGGAGGAGCAAGTGGTGTCAATAGTGGTGGTCTGAGAGGTGGCTCTGATTGCAAGAAAACTTGTCTAGAGGCTCTTTTGACTACTGGGCTGGATTTAGAAAATGTGTACTTGGGTATCTGGGGAAACTTCTGACTTCAACCCTGGCGCTCAGAGATCAACTTTCATGGAGTTCTTTAAACTCTGAAAGTCTGACTACAGAGGGAGAGGGCTTCAAAACTCACCTCGAGTTTCAGATACAAATCCGAGGCCCGACAAATGGACCTGACCATTCTGCCGGACCGTGGGCTCAGGGACACAGACCTAGCTTCCTTGGGGCAAGCTCGTGAAAGGGGTTCTTTCAAGGTCTGGGGTGAGGGATACTCACTTCTGGATGTCTAATCCAGGCCATGCCAGCTTGCCAGTGGCTTCTTGTTGGGTGGGGTCAGTCAAGAACCCTGTAGAATGCCTGCTGGGTGTAGAGCCCTGAGCCAGGCTGAAGTCTGAGGATCTATGGGGTGCTGGCTGAAGGGAATGCCAACCATTCTATTTATTTATTTATTGCTATTGTTTTTGTCTGTCTCCCCCGATTAGACTGTAAGCCCGTCAATGGGCAGGAACTGTCTCTGTTGCCGATTTGTACATTCCAAGCGCTTAGTACAGTGCTCTGCACATAGTAAGCGCTCAATAAATACTATTGAATGAATGAATGAGTGAATTGTAGGCTGAGAGGGGACTTGCCATACTTCAGCTCTTATCTGCTTCTGTGTCCTACCTGATTCTGACAAATGAGAATTTAACATACATTCAGAGGTTTTTGTGTCTGTGATATTTGCATCTCTCTTTGGACCTTGCTCTCCCGGTACAGAAACCCCCATCCTTCTTTGACTGCGAGAAGGGAAGCTGATGGTGCTCAGTCTATTTTCGGAGCACATTCCCCTCCCACCCACAAAAAGGCTGAAACAGTAATAGACGCAGTCATGACCATATCAAGGGTGCCATGACTATATCCTCATTCTTGTAGCCCAGGGGATGCACTCCTGGCAGATATCATGGCTGCCATGCCCTCAACATGACCGTGTATGTGTATATGTATAGCAACAAAAAGAAGGATTGGCATACTGGCATAAATACACAATCGTGGGCATCAGCTGAATGAACTGAGATATGGGGAAGTACAAGGTTAATGTTAATAATAACTGTGGTTTTTGTTGTGCGCTTACTAAATGCCAAGCACTGTACTAAGCACTGGGGTAGATACAAGATCATCAGGTCCCACATGGGGCTCACAGTCTAAGTCAGAGGGAGAACAGGTAGTGACTCCCCATTTTGCAGATGAGGGAGCTGAGGCACAGAGTTGTGAGGACTTGCCTAACTAAGGTCACGTAGCAGGTAAGTAGCAGAGCTGGGATTAAAACCCAGGTCCTCTGATTTCCAGTCTTGCACTCGTTCCACTAGACCACGCTGCTCTGAGTTAATTGGGAAAATAAGAGGTGGATTGATAGATGAATCCTAAGGCATGATTGAGGGGCTGGGTTTATTTTATTCTATTTCAAGATGATCTTTATGATATTTGCTATATGTTAAGTACAGAACTAAGCATTGGGGCAGATACAAAACTGCTTGCCACAGTCTAGGGTCATGCCAAGCCAGGCAGAATATATATGTCTTCCTGGTGTCAATTTCATTAAGGGATTTTCCCCCTGCGGTTGTTTCCCAACCGATTCTGCTTCATCTCTCGAAGGTCACCAGTGACCTCTGTCTTGCCAAATCCAATGGCTCCTACACTATCTTAATCCTCCTCGACCTCTCAGCTGCCTTTGACACTGTCGACCATCCCGTTCTCCACAAGACATTATCCAACTTTGGCTTCCGGACTCTGTCCTCCCTTGCTTCTCTTCTTATTTCTCTGGCCGTTCATTCTCGGTCTCCTTTGCGGGCTCCTCCTCCTGCTCCTATCCCCTAACTGTAGGGGTTCCTCAAGGGTCAGTTCTTCGTCCCCTTCTGCTCTTCATCTATACTCACTCCCTTGGTGAACTCATTCGCTCCCATGGCTTCAACTATCATCTCTACGCAGATGACACCCAAATCTACATCTCCTCCCCGGTTCTCTCTCCCTCCCTCCAGGTTCGTAACTCCTGCCTTCAGGACATCTCCACCTGGATGTCTGCCCACCACTTAAAACTCAACATGTCCAAGACTGAGCTCCTTATCTTCCCTCCCAAATCCTGTCCTCTCCCTGACTTTCCTGTCACTGTGGACGGCACTACCATCCTTCCCGTCTCACAAGCCCACAACCTTGGTGTCATCCTTCACTCTGCTCTCTCATTCACCCCACACATCCAATCCGTCACCAAAACCTTCTGGTCTCACCTTCACAACATCGCCAAGATCCACCCTTTCCTCTCCATCCAAACTGCTACCTTGCTGGTACAAGCTCTCATAATATCCCGACTGGATTATTGCATCAGCCTCCTCTCTGAGCTCCCATCCTCCTGTCTCTCTCCACTTTAGTCTATACTTCACTCTGCTGCCCGGATTACCTTTCTACAGAAACACTCTGGGCATGTCACTCCCCTCCTCAAAAACCTCCAGTGGTTGCCTATCAACTTTCACATGAAGCAAAAACTCTTCACTCTTGGCTTCAAAGCTCTCCATTACCTTGCCCTTCCTACCTCACCTCCTCTCTCTCCTTCTACAGCCCAGCCCATACACTCCTCATGGTCCCTGGTTCGCGCCTGTCCTGCCGCCGACCCCCGGCTCACGTCCTACTACTGACCTGGAATGCCCTCCCTCCTCACATCTGCCAAATAACTCTCTTCCCCTCTTCAAAGCCCTACTCAGAGCTCACCTCCTCCAGGAGGCCTTCCCATACTGAGCCCTCCCTTTCCCTCTGCCCCTCCCCATTCCCCCTACTCCCTCCCTCTGCTCTACCCCCTTCCCCTCCCCACAGCACTTGTGTATATTTATATTTGTATATATTATTTATTACTCTATTTTATTAATGATGCATATATATCTATGATTCTATTTATCTATTTTGATGGTATCAATGCCCGACTACTTGTTTTGTTTTGCTGTCTGTCTCTCCCTTTAAGACTGTAAGCCCGTCGTGGGGTGGGGATTGTCTCTATCTGTTGCCGAATTGTACATTCCAAGCGCTTAGTACGGCGCTCTGGACACAGTAAGCGCTCAATAAATACGATTAAATGAATGAATGAATGAAGCTCTCACCTATCACAGATGTGAGACTGAGCCCAGGCTCCAGTCGAGTTCCTGCTAGGGTCCCGGGTCCACTCTGCTTGCAAGGCTCAGTAAGTACTATTACTCCTACTACTACTAGAGAGGAACCTGGGGTCTGGGACTGGAACAGATTGCTGATTTGGGAATTAAGAAATTTAACAAAACAACCAAAAACAAAATTGGTATCTCCGGACTGTGTGAGAGAGCTGAGGACATATAAGCATCTGGGGCCCTCTCGTGGTAGAGGCTAGGAAAATCAGAGAAAGAAGCAGCCAGCAGAATTTAATAATAATAATCTTGGTATTTGTTAAGCACTTACTATGTGCAGAGCACTGTTCTAAGCGCTACGGTAGATACAGGATAATCAGGTTATCCCACGTGAAGCTCACAGTCTTAATCCCCATTTTACAGATGAGGTAACTGAGGCACAGAGAAGTTGAGTCTTGCCCATAGTCACACAGTTGACAAGTGGCAGAGCCGGGATTCAAACCTGTGACCTCTGACTCCCAAACCCGTGCTCTTTCCACTGAGCGACGCTGCTTCTCGATTTAGGCCCTGGACACTAGTTCTGCAAGTATCTCTCTGGAAACTCGGGTTGATTCAACTCTCCTCTGTTTCCGGAGCTTGTCGTGCCTCCTCTTCTACTCTCGGATGTGTTTAGCCCTTCCTGGCACTTTCCTTAATACTCCTTACTAAACGGGTTCTGTGCCCCTTCCATATTAAGCTTGGGCCCAAGATTAGGAGTCTCTCTCTCTCTGGCAGATGGTTTCCTCTGTTTCCCATTCTTTCCTAAACATTTACTCTTACCACAAAACCTTCCTCACTCCTACTGAAGAATCAGGAAAGAGGCAAAGGTACCTGGCACTCCTCGAGTTTCTTCCCCTCCTTCCTAAATATGCTGCTAAACGAAGAAAGAGGAAAGATTCCAGAGGAACTTTAAGGTGACTTTAAGGTGATTTAGAATAATTATAGCTTGGAAATTTTGACACAAGAGAGGGTGAGGATCATTGAAATTTTGATGCCATTTCTCAGAAAGGGATAGCAATCTAAGTCAAGTATTTTAAGCCACCGCTTTAGGAACCTTCATCAACGTCATTTACAGTGCATTTGTTATTTCCAAGAAGTATGCTAAGTACCAAAGTCAGGCAAGAGATGCGGCGAGCATGACGGATAGTGGTTATGCAAAGCTTCACCGAAATGCCATTTAATATCACAGGTGGGCCATACTGGTTTATAAGGCATTGTTACAGCATCATCACCAATGGCATTTGTTGAGCACTTACTATGTGCAGAGCACTGTACTACACGCTTGGGAGAGTGTAATACAAGAGAGTTGGTAGACACGTTCCCTTCCCACAAGGAGCTAGCAGTCTAGTGGGCCAGACAGACATTAGTATATGAAGCGATGCGAACAGGAGGCATAGTTTGGCATGGGCTATGAAAACTTTACTGAACTTGAAAATCAAGTCCTGAAGCCATAGCCATCATCCACATTCCACAAGACAGAACACAGGACTTCTGGTCCACCAATTTAGGTGGTAATACCATTGGGTAGATAACCAACCTTTCAGAAAATATTTGTGAGTAACCTATCTTCCACTTGTCTTTGCTTTACGTTTGATGGTAAGCTCCTAGAGGGCAAAAATAACCTCTTTTCCTTTATTTGTATGTTCCTCAAGTGCTTGATACAGTGTTCTTTGAACAGTAGGTGCCGAATAAATATGGTTGAAAAACACATATTTCAATGCCCATGCTCTATTACAGTTTCGAGGAGAAAGCAAACCAACAATTCAATAAGAATATCTTTAGAGGAACTGAGAGCAAGTCCCTGGGGGCTAGGCAGAAGAAACAACCCCACTACAATAATTCCTTGAATTTCTACAGCTCTTTGATTTTCCAAAGTAATTTCAAATCAGTTATGTCATTTGTCTTTATTTCATTTCTGGAAGACAGGGATTATTCTCCCCATTTTACAGACAAGACAGCTCATACTCAGAGGAGACTTTCTGAAGCTATGTCACAAAATACAGGTCTCCCCATGTCGGGGCTTGAAATCTGTCACCTCACCCATCCCACTCATCCAACAAACTCTCACGTGGTCTCTGAGGCCAGCGGAGAAATATGTTGGGCTTACAAAGAAACCATAGCCCCATCCATCCCACCCACTCCAATAAACTATCAAGTCTTACCTGGCATCATCCAGTATTTACATTGGGCTTCGACATGCTTCCTGGCTGAGTGTTTTGTGCTTTATTCTGATACTCTTAATTGTCGGATCATTTTTCACTGTTGGATTGATGAATTGTTGAATTATTCTTTGTTCCTCCCCTTTTCAATTGTCAGCTGCTTGAAGGCCAAGGGCCCAGGTCTTTACAGGCTCTATTTAGCAGAGCGCTTTGCACAAAGCAGGCGCTCACCAAATGATCATGCTGACAAAATAGTAATAATGATGAGATTAAAAAAAAAAACTTGCCCAAAGTTACACAGTACTTTGATGACATAGGTGGGATTTCTGAGTCCTAGCCTCATGCCCTTTCCCCTCTAGACAGTAAGCTTGTTACGGGCAGGGAATGTACCCGTTATATTATTATACTGTAGTCTCCCAAGTGCTTAATACAGCACTTTGCACACAGTCAGCGCTCAATAAATACATTTGACTGACCGACTGATTAACTTTCTGTTGATCTGTACTGCAGAAAAAGGGCAGAGGAGAAAAAATGGGGCAAAACCACTTACCACTAAGATAGTGATCATTAAGCACAGAGCCTCTTCCAGCCTTCTGTGGCTACCAAGGAGACCACGTAGCAGAAACTGAAAACAGAACCTCTGAAGAGGGAACCAGTGCTTAGAAAGAGGTCAGTTGTTCCTGAGAGTCCAAACCTGACCTGGCTGCTGGACCAGAGACACAGACCCGGAGAAAGTCCTTCTCAACGTTCAGACTTGGTGGGGATGCTGGCGATGTGGCAAGTCTGAGGAGGAGCAGGGAAAGAGGCCCTGACTGCTAGAAGGCTGTAAGCAAGCAGCATCTGGCTGGTGATCTCAAGACCACATTGGAAGTGGATTTCCAGGCCCAAGGGAGATTGCTCATCTGGGAATTAATGCAGTAGGTGAGCCTTGCCCAACTCCAGCTCTGGGTCCATCCTGCAAAAGAGAAGACCTGGTCTGGGCAAGGAATTGAGTAGAGCCTGTTTAATATATGGACATGTCTCTGGGAAGATAAGGGCTGCTCCATTTTAGTGTTCAGTGCCAAGCTGGGGAGCTCAGATGAGTGAGGGCAGTGAGAAAATGGGTTTCAGGTGCATCCAGAGAGATTTAGGTGAAGACTGAGGAAGAACTTTTGTAGCTGTATGGTGAATAGTAACCTCTTAGGGTAGCTCTCTGAAGAAGTGGAATTTAATGAAGTGTAGCCCTGCT
The DNA here is from genome assembly GCF_004115215.2 of Ornithorhynchus anatinus. NCBI lineage: Eukaryota > Metazoa > Chordata > Mammalia > Monotremata > Ornithorhynchidae > Ornithorhynchus > Ornithorhynchus anatinus. The sequence continues at coordinate 81,495,138 of NC_041749.1, read as the reverse complement.
TTAAGGCAGTGGACTGGATACGATGACCTCTGGAGGTCCTTGCCACTGGGGCAAGAAAATATTGACAAACTGCACGGTGAGTAATTTGCAGGGAGAGACAGATACAAGGAAATTCAACAACAAAAAACAGGGTAGGCTATGCGGAAAAAGCTTCCAAACCTCCCTTTGAAACCGAGCTTTAGTCTTAGTGGTCAGTATTGGGACATTGTGTATGGTGAGTCATTTGCAGAAAGAGGCACCTCTGGGGAATTTCAGCAATAAGGACTTGAGTAGACTTTGGGGAGAAAGTGCCTTTGAAATTGAACTTTAAGTCTTACTTAGTGTTCATTATATAATGTTAACAATAAGAATGGGGCTGGCTGAACTGAAAAGTTTCTTCTTGTCTTTTGTCCTGGCAGCCGGGCTTGGGTTGGATGATAGGAAGAGTAAATTAGGAAATGGAATGTCATGGGCACAATCAATAACATCAGGACCTACAGTTTCAGAGTATACAGTGGCCACAGTGACCTCAGTCCCGAGACCGGCACAAAACCCACAGTTTCTTTGTGCCTTAGTTTCTGCCTAAGGTGAAGACAGTGTGCAGCATTCTTGTTTTTCCAAGTTTACATTACAGAACGCTTCACTTTAAAGAACAAATTTAAAATCCCCCACCCTCAGAAAGCCTATCTCTACCACTTGAAAGCCTATCTCTACCACATCATTACGAGGCAGAATAAGAAATTTCAAAATTGCAAATGATTTGAATTAAGGAACCAGAAAAAAAGGGTACTTCTGCAAATTTCTGGTTCCATATTCTTTAGAAGATGTGCAGAATCTGGCACAGGGCGGGACTACCTGCAGTATGATGTTTCACATGCAACCCTCAGAGACATTGGTACAGTACTGGCTTAGAAGAGAGAATGCCATCACAGAAAGAACACAACATCGTCCAGCACCTGAGAGTTTCTCCATGGTCTCCCAAATGTCTGACCTTGCTTAGCTTGGGACATCTGCCAGTCTCACAGTGTGAAATAAAGGGACCTAGAGGAATCCAGAGTGGCCCAAAAGGTTCTCCAACTTGGTGCAATCTGAAGTCTCATGGGTCCAGCGAGGCCCAAAAATGAGGAGGAGAAGGAGGAGGAGGAGGAAGAGTAGGAGAAAGAGGAGGAGCAGGAGGAAGAGGAGGAGAAGGGGAAGAGGAAGAGGAAGAAGAAGAGGAAAGGAAGATTTTGACAAGATTTGACATTTAATTTTGCCTGGAAATAGTATATCTTCATTGTTGTTGTTTTAATGAGAAGGTTAGATTTCTGGTTGATGATTCCTCTTTTATTGTGGTTGTGGCCCCCGACTACTGCTCTACAGTCACAATCTTTCTGTGTTTGCCTGGTTGTAGAGTTTGCTCACTATACTGCGAGTTTTTGAGAACAGTGACTAAACCTAATATCGACTCAATCACTCTTCTAGTGCCCAATATGCCTCCTACAATTATTCATTGAATACATGGAGTTGAGGAGAACCCCAAGGCTGTGGCCCATCCTCCACCGCTGGGAAATAGCGGGGGGCAGTGTACATTCAAATCTGCCAGCTTCAATAGATAAAGCCATTTTGAGAGGCTGAACCTGTGTCTTCTACTTGTTATTCACCATGGTTACCTTGGGGCCAAGTTAGTGGGATCTGGCTCTGGGATGGAGAGAGACAGAGGAATTCAATCAGCCCTGTTTCCAAAGATAATCAGTTCTCTAACAGATTTCATTAGAAAGAATTATTACGTAACACAAACACAGGTCAACAGCACTCTGCTTTGTCAGACAATTATCAATTTTAAGAGCATATTTCTGGGATGACTATCTCGGTCAGAGAACTGCAGTGTGTCAGGCCAACAGGAAAGAGCCTTGAAAATTATTCTCCCTACATGGACTTCCATCTCTCTTCTCTCCCCTCCCCCCCCCAACCACGGCACACTGTGCTTGCGCATAGATTAGACCCCAGTCTTCCTCTTTTTGTGGGATATTCTCTTGATATTCAAAAACTGTCAGTGGTGCAAACATTGAAATTCCCAAGTAGCTTCCAGCTGTGGACTAATGCTCTAAGGAAGTAAGTCTGGCCAGCCACCCCTGGCTATTTCTCCTTTACTGTGACTGGGTGGGGGGGGCGGGAGAGAGAGGAGGGCGATCTCAGTGACAGTCCTGTGCCTCCTCAATTGCTCTGCTGCTTATTCACTGTAGTTCTTGCCTTCCCCTCAGACCATCTGGGTCTGAATTGGCCTCTATGTGGGGGATAACTGAGGTCATTGGTTTTTTAATCTTTGCACTTGTCTTCAGTGGCTGAGCTCCCAAGCTCTTATTGCTGAAAGGAGAAAGTTCTAGATTTGCTGTAAGGACCAAGCTAGACACAAGGGGATTTACAAATTGATAGTTTTTACCCTTCAGGTATTGTCAAACCACAGGAAATAAGGAGATGGGAAGGAAGGAAAGAATTGTACCTTCCATGCTTCAGTTGAGCAAACTGAGGCCTAGAGAGATCACAAAGAGATGGTCATGGAAGACCTGCTTCACTGCATGGGGTGTTGCTCACCAGGCTCCACAGGAGGAGGAAACAGAAGGGAGATACCAGTGACTGAGGTGAGACTAGATCTTTGGTGAGTGTCATTGGCTAGAGATAGAGTGGAAGGGGGTGGCTCCCAGCAAACCAACGTTCACCTCTCTAGCTCACAGGCTCCTCATTTGGAGATGAGGAAAGACAGTATTTCCCTAGTGTAAGATTACTGGGTGGAGAGTGAGGTAGAGGCAGGGAGGGAAGGAAAGAGAGAGAGAGAGAAAGAAAGAGAGAGAGACTTGGCCCTTTCTGAACTTTCTTGTGGACCTTATGCCTAGAGGCTTGCTGATTCATTGAGCACATGTGGAGAATAGCTCCAGTAATCCATATCTACACAAACAGCTCTCTGGCTTTGAACAGGACGCCTACCTCTGCATCCACTGTACTATGACAAATTGGAACACCAGGCAACACTGGAAGGAAGGAGGAGCCTTCTGATGTCTCCCAGGCAAGGTTTAATAACCTCCTGCCTCTCCTGTGAGAACACTCTCCTAAATTCCTTCACTCCTTTTGCCTGCCTGGACACTTCAGCTACTTGGTAAATATCAAACCCATTTTAAGGGTTACAGGGCATCAACAACTGACTCTCTAACAGGTGCAGAGAGAGGGGGTGGGGGTTGAGGGAAGGAAAAAGAGAGCAAGGACTTATGAATTAGCAGTTTAGAACTTGGCTCCAAGGGTAGTAACCAGGGTGGTCTATGGAGGATTTGGAGAAAGGGTGAGATGTTGAGATCTGGGTTAGGAAAGACTTTTTTCTGACTTGGTTTGAGCAAAGAACCTTAGGAACTTAGGTTTCCTGCCATAAAGAAGCTATATAAGGTAAGTGATGGGGAACACCTCCCAGTTGGCCTTGGGGCTGATCTTTAGCTTGGTATGGCTGGATTATCGCTCCTGGATTGGACTGTGGCATAGCCCCTCACATCTGCTCCTCAGCCAGTCTCAGCCACTTTCCATTAGTGTTGCTCCATTGGAGGGGACAGAAAAGGCAAGGCGGCTTGCTGGCAAGGTGAGGAGGATAAAGTTGTTGGGGTGTAAGGGTTCGACTGCCAACTCTATGATCTTAAGGAAAGGATTTTCTTTCCAAAGCTGTGGGAATGAATGCCCTGTCTAGAGAGAACTGAATCACCCAGGCATGGTAGTTACAGCAGACGAGAGCACTGAGACCGTGTCTGGGCAGAGAAAGGGGCAGACTGGCTGCACGCAGCTCTATACCTCCTGGGGCACAGTATCTTCATCTCTCGATGAGAAAGAACATCTGCTGCCTCCTTCCTCCTGGTATATAAGGAAGGAGAGAGACAATGTTGGGAAAGTGATCTGTGGGAGCATTCGAAATCTGACTGCTTGCTTACTTAATTAGAGCTTGGTCACTTATGGGGGTGGGATACTGTAATCAATCAATGATATTAATACTGTAATAAATCAATGATATTTATTGAGCACTTACTGTGGGTAGAGCACTGTACTAAGCGCTTGGAAAAATATATTACAATAGAGTTTCTAGGCATGTTCCCTCCCATCAAGGAGTTTACAATCTCCTAGGAATTGTAATCCTTGTAATTGTAATTCCTTACAATCTAGCAAGGAAGAAAGGCAGTAAAATAAATTACAGAGTGTAAGGACATGTATATGTGCTCTAGGGCAGGGTCTGGGGTGAGTATCAAAGTGCTTAAGAGGTACAGACCCAAGCGCATAGGTGACGCAGAAGGGAGGGTGACTAGGAAAGGGTAAAGAGAGGTTAGTCAAGGAAGGCTTCTTGTAGGAGGTATGCTTTTAGTAGGGCTATGAAGGTGGGGAGAGTGGTGGTCTATCAGATATGAAGGGGAAGGAATTCCAGGCCAGAGAGAGGTCATGGGCAAGGGTTCGGCATCAAGATAGATGAGTTTGAGGTACAGTGAGTAAGCTGGTGTTAGAAGAGTGAAGTGTGTGTGCTGAGTTGTAGTAGGAAATCAGTGAGGTAAGATATGAGGGAGTGAGGTGATTGAGTGCTTTAAAGCCAATGGTAAGGAATTTTTGTTTGATGGGGAGATGGATGAGCAACCATTGGAGGTTTTTGAGAAGTGGGGAGATATGTGCAGGACATTAGTTTAGAAATATGATACAGGCAGGAGAGCAAAGTATGAACAGGAGTTGGGAAAGATGGGAGGCAGGAAGGTCCGCAAGGAAGCTGATGCTGTACTTGAAGCAAGATATGATAAGTACTTGAACCAGCATGCTAACAGTTTGGATGGAGAGGAAGGGTTGGATTCTAGAGATGTTGTGAAGGTAGAACCCACAGGATTTGGTGACAGACTGAATATGTGGGTTGAATGAGAGAGATGAGTCCAGGATAATGCCAAGGTCACGGGCTTGTGAGACGGAGAGGACGGTGATGTTGTCGACAGCGATGGGAAGGTCAGTTGGGAAGATAAGGAGTTCTGTTTTGGCCATGTTAAACTTAAGGTGTTGGCAGGACATCCAAGTAGAGATGTTCCGAGGGCACAAGGAAATGTGAGACTGCAGAGGAAGAGAGAGTTAGAGATGGAGAGGTAGATTTGGAAATCCATGCCAAATAAACTAGGATCTGGGAGTCCAAGTCGAGGGGCTCTTGACTTAGGTGCAACTGTGACCAAATGATGCTGCATTAATTTGACCTGAAAGCAAAGGCTAAGATGCTGTCAGGAGTTTATCTAAGTGTCAGGAATGAATCTGGTGCATGAAGTCCCTGGCACAACTCACTCCAGGCCAGGCACAGTGGAATCTGGTGACTGAAGTTGAGTTATGTCCTAGGGTCAGAAGAGCAGAGAGGAGCCCCACATATTACTTCCACTCAGATCACGGGCTGTTCTGACTGCTTCTTGAACCAAATCCCTTTATTCAGATGGCAACTAGATAAAAGACCTTGATTATTCCCCTTCATTGTCTCATCATCGCTAGGGGCTTGATCAGAAGATCTGGGTTCTAAAGGTCAAGAAATAGGGCTTTTTCTCCTCTTCCTCCTTTTCACCACAATCATCTTCATCATTTTATATTGCTGAATCTCTTTTCTGGACTGGGCCCTGCCCTAGTGTTTCAGTGGTTCCAGAATTACAAACTCTATCCTTCTCCTCTTTGTGGAAAAGAGTAGTGGGAGGGAAGCCTTCCTGAAGGGGGCAGGCAGATCTGAGATGAGGTGGGGGACTCTGCAGGCTCAATGAATCAGACAGGGAGAAAACATCTGCTCCTTCCTTTAAATTCAATCAATCAATGGTATTTACCGAACACTTACTGTGTGCAGAGCACTGGACTAAGCTGGTGGGAGAATACAGTACATTTTCCCGTCTGATTCGTTGGCCTCTAGGCATATTTCATCCGAAAGTTGGATGTGTTCTGATTTTGAGATAGCCTTTGGCGGTGTTTTAAAAGACTCCTGCATCACAAAACAAGGAAGGGTGTGTCCCTTTAAAAAAAACAGAGACAAATGGAATTCTGAGAGTGCCATTGACTCTGAGGGGGTCCCAAAATTCTCCAATGCTTTCATTTAATCTGAGAGAAGGCTGATCTGGTTGGTGGGTCTTCCAATATCTCTGGATACTGGTGGAAAGAGATTACCCTTGGATGATGGCATTTGTTAAGCATGTATTTACTATGTGCCAGGCACTGTACTAAGCACTGGGGTGGATACAAGCAAATAGAATTAGACACAACCCCTGGTCCCACATGGGGCTCACAGTCTCAATCCCCATTTTGCAGATGAGGTAACTGAGGCACAAAGAAATTAAGTGACTTGCCCAAGGTCACACAGCAGACAAGTCGTGGAGCCGGGATCAGAACCCATGACCTCCTGACTTCCAGGTCCGTGCTCTATCCACTGCTCATTGTGGCCAGGGACTGTGTCTACCAACTCTGTTTTATTGCTATATTATATTCTCCCAAGAGGTTAGTACAGTGCTCTGCACACAGTAAGTGCTCAATAAATATGATTGATTGATTGATGGATAGAGTCATGGGACTATCCTGCTTCTTTAGGAAATCTTGGGGTGGCAGGGGCATGCTTTCAGATCCAGTCATATACTCAAATCACCCAATCTCTATTTTGAAGTACTCAGCTTGTTTCTCTGACTGGGAGGAAAGCCACTAATTTTGTAGGAAGCAGACTTCTGATGATAAATGCTCTTGAGATTTGAACTTGATGACCATCATGGTAAATGGAAGGTCTCAAGCTCCGAAAACCACTAATTTCCTTTCTCGGACAGAGTTTGAGTTCGTCACAGAAATTTGTGACATCAATGAGATTGATTCCAGGAAGGGAGGTATGTATAAAAAGGTGATAGAAGAAGAAATAGAAAGAATGAGGAAAGAGAAAAAAAGTCTTTGAACTTGTTCTTAAGGTCTCTGGGGACCTGGACGAAAATTGTTTCAGAGTGGTAAGAATGAAACGAGACTGGAGGCCAGACAAGCAGCAGCAGGGAAAACAGTTGCAGCTTTCCAGAAACTTTTTCCACAGGTTCCATGTACTAGACCCAAGTCCAGACTCTTCCTCATAGAGCACAGCATGAATTTACTGTAGAGGAGACTTCAACAAAGTGCTTGGTGCTCTTTGACGAGAACCTTGGCCTGCAGGAGCCTCTGGCTGGTGGCTGCACTGAGATGAAGCTTTTGAAGCCACAGTTGCCAGGTTGACCCTGGGCAATGGGTCTATCGGGGCAAAGGAATTCTTTCTCACAAGAGCCCTCATTGTGGCTAAGCCTCATTTTACAGCCAGGGAAACTTGCTTAACCAACTCGTGGTCATGCGATGGGTTGGACATAGAATTCCTTAGCTCCTGCCTCCCTCCACCATGTGCTGGGGATGGTCCTGCCTCTCCCCAGATCCCAAACTTCCTGGACCAATGCCGATTGGCTCAGGCCCAGCCCTACTACCTGTTCTGATGGGATGTCTCTCTGCTTTTCCTTCCTAATCTTTCCAGCTTTAAAGACGTCAGCCTAAGGTCCACGGAACTCGCCTAACCACTTAGGCCGTTAACAGGTCTTCTAGTTCCCAGCATGCAGTGCTGGCAACCGTCTGCTCCTATGGGCACCTTTCTGGAAACCAAAAAGCAGTTGGCAGGGCAGGTTCTCCTGCTGCTGTTGCTCCCTGCTGCTGTGGCTTCAAGCAGCGATCCTGAGCAAGCAGTCAACTTGAGAAAAAGAGCTGAGGACTTGATGAAGGCCTCCCCTTTGATAGACGGGTATGTGCAGTTGGCTCTTTCTTAATATGCTGTGGCAGTAAGCTAGGCCCCATCACACCAGGAATGGTTACTTGCTTTGAGGAGAAGTGGCAGAAGCATCAGATATTGCAGAATTTGAGAGTTTTAAAGACTAGCCCTTTTCTCCAGCATGTTTCCAGTCTGATGCGACTATCTCCTCCTCTGGAGCTAGGAAGGGATGGGATCATTAGCCCCATCCTAAAGCCAGAAATATTGGAAAGCAGAAAATAATGGGTATCAATCCAGAACTGCAAGGTAAGTCTGGAGCTCAGGATACTGGCCATTAACCTAGCCCACCTCATCTGATTGGCTTTGACCCTGACTTCACTACTCGGGTTGCCCACAGATTCTTTCTGACATCAGCCTGATACATTCCCTGTGGCAGAAACTGAAGAAAGTGAACCTTGCATAGGCAAAGTGAGTTCTGGTGTAGGGTGGAGAACAGAGACCAAGTTCCAAGTTTCCTGTAGATATTCCCTACAGCCAGATCAAAGTTGGGATCCCCTGCCCACCTCTTCAGACAAGACAGACTGATAGCCAGGCCTATTTTCAAAATCTACACAAAAATCTGGAAATAATGGGTCAGACCAGCAGACCAATGAAACCCAGGAAGAGCCCTGTATTGAACCCTTTAAATAGAGCTAACATCTGGAGACTAAGTGAGATTAGCCTTCCTAAATTAAGGGAAGGGGGCTCATTTACTGAATTTGCCATGGTTCAAACGGCATATTTTCAGGTCCGTAGTCCAATTTAGAAAGTGCCTCATCATATTCTATAAAGAAGACACTACCTCAGAGGAGATCCCTGGGCCCTGAATGCTGATGTGACACAGATTCTGGTATTTTTCACCCAGGCTCCAGAACCTTTATTTCCCTTCTCCAGCCACAAGAAGCTTCACTGGGCCTGACCAGAGTGAGAGACAGGGCTCATTTTGAGTTTCTGGTCCCAGCTCTCCTGGATTTTTGTCTCCATACTCCAAGAAATCTTTGGAGCAGCAGGGGACTGCAAAAGAAGCTCCAGTCTCTCCAAAAGACCAACCAGAAGAGGAAATATTTATAAGGAGAAAGAAGGGAAGGTGGAGAGAGAGAGAATGAGGAGGGGGAAGGAGGAGTAGGAAAAGGGAGTGGGGGAGAGAGATTGGAATGAGCCAGACTTCTTGGAAAAGGGGGGTGACTATAGAACTGGTGGGGGGGGGGGTGACTTTAATAAACAAAACTCAGAAGCAGGGAGGAAGGGTGAAGGGGAAATGAAAAGATCAGCATTTGCTTTAAGGAAAGGAAATCTTCTTGCTATTTTTCTCCCCCACAGGCACTGTTTTCAAGAAATTTGTTTCAGCATTTTGCTGCCTTCCCAAAGAGGGGCAAAGAATCTGGGGGAGTAACATTTACTGCTCAGTTTCTTAATCTCAGCTTTCCCTTGTTTAGTCACAATGACTTCCCACTAATTCTGAAGTGGCATCTTCAGAACAAACTGAATGGCACTGATTTACACACGTATGAACGAAGCCACACCAACATCATGAAGTTGCAAGCCGGGCTGGTGGGAGCTCAGGTATGTTCTCAGACTATCTCCTGCCACTCCCACAGCATTCTCCTCCTCACTGCCTTCCCCAGGTTGAGTTCACATAGGTTCTCTCTGGCTGCATGGCTGGTTTGTTAGTACCAGTTTCCACTTGAGGAAACAGGATCCAAGCCTGATCCCAGATCTAGGCCATTTTATTCCTTTACTATCCTGACCAGGGCATTAACAGTTCAAAAAAGCAGAGAAGCAGTGTAACCTAGTGAAAAAAGGATGGGTCTGGGAGTCAGAGAACCTGGGTTCTCATCCAGGCTCCACCATTTGCCCGCTGTGTGACTTTGACCACACTTAACTTCTCTGTGCCTCAGTTTCCTCAACTGTAAAATGAGAATTCAATGCCTGTTCTCCATCCTACTTAGATGTGAGCCACATGTGGGACAGGTACTGTGTCCGACTTGATTAACTCGTATCTACTCCAGCACTTGGAACAGTGGTTGATATATAGTAAACACTTAACAAGTACCAATGACAAAAAAAAAAGAAAATAATCTCCTTCCCACCCCATCTCTCCCTCCCCCTTTCCCCCTTCTCCCTTTGTCTCTCACTGTCCCTCACTCTTGCCTCACCCACCATCTATCCCTTGCTTTCACCCTCCCTCCTGCCTGGAACTCCCTACCCCTTCATATCCGATAGACCACCACTCTCCCATCTTCAAAGCCTTACTAAAATCTCATTTCCTTCAGGAAGTCTTCCCTGCCCCAGCTCTCATCCTCTGACTGTATTTTCCCTCTCTACTGCCTCTCCCATACACTTAGTCCCATTCCCTAAGCACTTAGATACTCCCTTCCCCCCGGCACCACCACAACACTTATGTATATATCATTACTCTCAATTGCTTCCCCTATCTGTAATTTATTTTAATGTCTCCTTAACTACACTATAATTTCTTTGAGCACAGGGATCATGTCTACCAACTGTGTGGTACTCTCCCAAGAGCTGAATACAGCGATCTACACAAAGTATGCACACAGAACATACTACTAATTGATCAATTCCTTTCCCTCCTCCTTCTCTCCAAAGCATGTGCACAAATACACACCCTCACCTAATAATAATAATTATGGCATTTGTTAAGCACTTACTATGTGCCAAGCACTGTTTTAAGCCCTGGGGTAGATATAAGGTAATCAGGCTATCCCACATGGGGCTCACAATTTTAATCCCCATTTTGCAGATGAGGGAACTGAGGCCCAAAGAAGTTAAGTGGCTTGCCCAAGGTCACACAGCCGACAAGTGGTGGAGCCAGGATTAGAACCCACATCCTCTGACTCCCAAGCCCATGCTCTTTCCACTAAGCCATGCTGTTTCTCACCTCAGTCTTTTCCCTCCATGCCCTCACAAAGGGAGGATGCTGTTGGACCAACTGGGGGGATGTGGTTGAATGCAATCAAGCCTGGTCCCCAACCTCCTCTGATCTTGGAAACCTCCAAGGATATTGGCCTTTGTGGGGAATTCTCTTGAAGAGAATCTTGTGAGTTCAAATTAAACCACCTCGAGACCAGACTCCACCAAACATTTCAGAACTTCTTAGTCATGTCTCTTTCTGATTCTGGCTTCCATCTTAATATGTAGTCATATTTACCTTTTTCCTAGCAGGTAATCCAGTTAGTCACTTAGCTTATGGAAATACCTCTGTTTAGCCGAAATGTGGGCTTCACATTGGATAGTCCCTGCTTTTTTCAGAGCAGTTCTGAATTCCCTGTTAAAAGAAAAAACAACAAAAAACAACCTCATGTGGGTTTTGGTGTTATCTAGGGGACCATAGCACCAAAAGTAACAGTTGCGATTAGCACTGACTCAACATCTGCTGGACTTGATAGTGTGCTGCTGCTGTGGCACATTCCTCCTTGGAGTCAGGAAAGGGAGCTGTCAGACAAGCTGGTAAATTTCAGGCCCAGTCCTTGCCCTGCACTGCAAGTGGTTCAGCTTTAAAGTAGACTTCTGGTTAACACTTAAAAGATGAGCTTCTCTCTAATTGGGACCAATGGGTAGAGGAGAAAAGGGAGAAGGAGAGAGATGAAATATGGAGCAGGAAATAGCTGGCAAAACTGTTGGTTTCTAATTCCTTCTCAGGGAATCGAAAAGCATTCAGTAAGGAGTTAAATCCCAGGGGTTTGGGTGGAAATGGACCAATTTCAAAACCACGGGGAAGGAACTGGTCAACTGATGGTATATAGCTCTGCTCTACTGTACTCTCCCAAGTGCTTAGCACAGTGGTTTGCACACAGTAAGTGCTCAGTAAATACCCATCGATTGACAGATTGACTGATGAGTGAATGACAGCTTCTACCTCCCTAAGATGCAACCAGATTTGGAAGGGTCTGGAACTATGGGCTAAAGAACTTGAAGTCCTGAGGCTGGAGGAAGAAGTCTTGTGTTTTTCTCTTAGTAAATACTATGTTGTGTTAAGTCACCTAAAGCAGGACCCCACTTGAACCTACATATGGCATTTGCAAAGAGACCAGTTGCCTGAGCACATGGGTGGGTATGTGTCCCTGCTAGAGTCCTCCGTGTCTGATTTCTGGCTTTCTGGTTCTTTTTTCAGTTCTGGTCAGCCTATGTCCCATGCGGCACCCAGAATAAGGATGCCTTGCGCCTGACTCTGGAGCAAATCGATGTCATCAAGCGCATGTGTGACAAATACAATGAGCTGGAGTTTGTGAGCTCTGCCGAAGGTGAATCTTCTGGAGATAGCTGCTTCTAAAGAAGTTTCTGGAAGGAAATGGGAAAGTATAGCTAACCTGTCTCTGGGAAACTGAGTCCCTTTAGCCAGGTCCCTGGGCTAAATGGACTCCCTTGACTTCTGCAAAAGGCAATTTGCACTTTTGGGGGGGCTGAGCATCCTACTCTCTGACTGATCCACCCGTCAGGCATTAATTATATAAAAACTTAAAAGTAGCTTTATGAGACAGTGTGGGCCTAATGGGGATGCTATTTCCTAAAGACCTAGTGGTCATTCAAATACTCGATTGGCTCCAAATGACAGAGAAATGGAACAAGATGTGAGTGGGAATTCTGTCTTTTGCAGGATCACGATTAAAACTGTCTGTGAGGCAGGCCTTTTCATAAGCATCCAAACTGTTCTTAATTTGGGTTTAGAATGGACCCTAGCCAAACAATTGACTGTGCTGTGAAGTGTTGAGGCAAGTCAGTGAACTCTTCTATCCCCCAGCCCACTCTGCAGACCTAGAGCCCTGGAAATCATGGGTGGCATTGCCTGGCACTGTTCAGATGACACTCCTTCCCTCCCCCACACCCCGGGCAGAAAAAGGAAGGTGGAAATTGGAGAATAGAGAGGGTGGGAGCTGAAAGCAGACTCAGTAACCTCTCCTGACCTCCCTCTCTCTTCCAACTCCAGCCCTCAGCCAAAGCAAGAAGATCGCCTGCCTGATTGGAGTGGAGGGTGGCCACTCCATTGACAGCAGCCTGCCGGTCCTGCGGACATTCTACGAGCTGGGGGTGCGCTACCTGACGCTATCACACACCTGCAACACACCTTGGTAATGGGGTCCACAGTGCTTGTAATTGTTCTGAAAAATAAATGTGTGATCAGAGGAGGGTAAATGATTTTGCCATTAAGAATACAGTCAGTTCAGCTACATTGTGTTCGTTTCCTTACCCCATTCAGATATAACATGATCAGGGCTGGCTTCAGATAGTGACAGAGAGACACAGCAGCTTCGGGATTAGAGTGGGTGGCCACAGCTGAAAATTTGAAGGCACCCAGCTTCCCACCACCCTCATCGGTAGTGACACCTGGGTTAACAGGGATCTGGGAGGAGAATGTAATCAATCAATCAATGGTATTTCCTGAGTCCTCACTATGTGCAGAGCACTGTATTAAGTACTTGGGAGAGTACAGTACAACAAAATTAGCAGACATGTCCCCTGCCCATAATTAATTTATAGTCTGCAATGACTCTGGAACAAGCTGGAGGGGTGGGGGGGGGGGGTAATCAGGAGACTTCCTGGAGCAACACAATAGGTTCTGTGGTTCAGGAGACCTTCCATAAAGTGAACTTTATAAGGAACAAGAAGGAGCTAAATGTCTGAACTCCACCCTGGACACGATGGAAGTATTAGAGAACAGCCCATCCACAACACATGTCTGTTGTAGGTGGTATACGTCAATATATAAATTGGTACAAGGACAACAGGTGTAGGAAAAAATGGCTTGGTGCATGACAGCGTTCAAGGTATGATGCTGTTCCCCTTTCCCAACTCTGTCTCCCCCTCACTGTACTGGACGGTGTAGGAATTCGTGTTTCTGCAACTTTTCAGTATTTATTTCAATAAAACAGCAGTGAGTGGTCAGGAGACATAGCTGGGGACAGAGCAACAGTACAGGCATGGCGAGAAGCAGTGTGGCTCAGTGGAAAGAGTCCGGGCTTAGGAGTCAGAGGTCATGGGTTCTAATCCCTACTCTACCACTTGTCAGCTGTGTGACTTTGGGCAAGTCACTTAACTTCTCTGGGCCTCAGTTACCTCATCTGTAAAATGAGGATTGAGACTGTGAGCCCCAAGTGGGACACAGACTGTGTCCAATCCGATCTGCTTGAATCCTCCCCAGTGCTTAGTACAGTGCCTGGCACATAGTTAAGTGCTTAACAAATACCATAATTAGTATTATTATTATTTGTTTCAAAAAATGTCAGTCATGGTGGTATCTTCAAACCATCTACTCTCTAACTTATTAATTCCCATCACCAGTGGTCTTTTGTTTTGTTGAATGGTATTTGTTAAGCTCTTACTATGAGCCAAGCATGATACTAAGTACTGGGGTAGGTACAAGCTAATCAGATTGGACACAGTCCATGTCCCACATGGGGCTTACAGTCAATCCCCATTTTAGAGATGAGGTACCTCATTTTACAGATGAGACAACAGTGCCACAGAGAAGTTAAGTGACTTGCCCAAGGTCACATTAATTCATTCAATAGTATTTATTGAGCACTTACTATGTACAGAGCACTGTACTAAGTGCTTGGAATGTACAATTCGGCAGCAGATAGAGACAATCCCTGCCCAGTGACAGGCTTACAGTCTAGGCAGGAGAGACAGACAGACCAAAATAGCAAAAATAAAAGCGGCAGAGCCGGGATTAGCAGCCAGGTCCTTCTGACTCCCAGGCCCATGCTCTATCCTCTAGACAACACTGTTTCTCAAAGCAGCGTGAGATGCTTCGGTGATGAGATGGTTATGGTAATGCGGTTTCCCAAAACACAAGGTTCTTAGACTATCACTTTGTAATAGAAATGACTGTACTGTCCTTGCTTTCTCAGCACTTGGTGTTCTCTTTCTTGAGTCAGTCAGGTCCCAGGCACTGGTTCTTGCTTGAAATGGGCCATAAAGCTGACCAAGCAATTGTTGCAGTTGGCAGGCTCAGTGCTTATAGGGCGAGACCAAGAAAGTTGGAAGCTTCTCTTTGAGAGGCATATTTTGTCTCTTCCACAAAGGGGAATCTAGGGGTTAGAAGGCAGATTCAAAACCCTCCTAAAATCACATCTCCTCCTCTAAGCCCTTTATTTCCCCTATCCGTCCTCCCTTCTGCATCACCTATGCACTTGGCTGTGAACCCTTCAGCACTTTGATACTCATCCCAACCTCACAGCACTTATGTAAATACTCCCATACTCTGCTATTTCCCATATTTGTAATCAATTTTAATGTCTATCCCCCCATGTAAATGGTAAGCTCCTTTTGGGCAGGAATCCTATCAACCAACTCTCCTGTATTGTCCTTTCCCAAGCACTTAGTACAATGTTCTGTATACAGTAAGTATTCAGAAAATACCATTGATTGGCTGATTGATCAGTAGCTGGATCTGGCTGATCCCTCAGTCAATAAGTAGTATTTATTGAGTCTCTACTGTGTGCAGAGCACTGTACTCTTAAACATTTGAGAGAAGTTTAAGAGAGGCCAGAGAGCAATTCTGCATTTCTTCTCTTTTGCTCCACTAAGGGTGGAAACTTCATCCAAGGAAACTCACCACTTCTACCTGAACGTGACCGGGCTGAGCAGCTTTGGTGAGGTGAGGATCCTGACTGCTCTGCTACCTCTGAAGAGAATGGGTTTGGTTCCAAATGCCCACTGAGGCTAGTAAGGAGCCCTGGGAGAGCCCTGCTCCAGAGGCATGGCCCAAGTGGGGAGAGAAGGCGGGGGGGGGGAAGGTGAAAGGGAGACGTTATCGAAGGGGAGGAGGCCGTCTGAGGGAAAGGCCTGCAAGCAAAAGTCAGACTGGTGGGATCCTCTGATAACATATCACCAGTTGTCTTCAGAGGGGGTTCCGTGAAGGCTCCCTGCCATAGAAGGGCCAGTCGGTGACTAATCCATTGATTGACTGAATTTATATAATTATCCGTGCACTTAAAGTCTGAGGGAACAAGCCATCAAGATGATTTGTAGCATATTTAAATAATCTTCCAGAATAATAATAATAATAATGTTGGTATTTGTTAAGCGCTTACTATGTGCAGAGCACTGTTCTAAGCGCTGGGGTAAACACAGGGGAATCAGGTTGTCACACGTGGGGCTCACAGTCTTAATCCCCATTTTACAGATGAGGGAACTGAGGCACAGAGAAGTTAAGTGACTTGCCCACAGTCACACAGCTGACAAGTGGCAGAGCTGGGATTCGAACTCATGAGCCCTGACTCCAAAGCCTGTGCTCTTTCCACTGCGCCATGCTGCTTCTCTAAGCAATGATAACCCAAAAGCCGACCAGCCCCACTAACCAGCACAGCTCAGGTTCTTACCCCATCTGGCCAGGTGCATTTAAAAAGATAATTTTTGGTAAATTACCCTAGAAAATTACAAAGGTAAGACTCCATGAGGCCAAAGCAAGTTGGGAGCTCTCCACATATGGACTTAACCACCTCCAGCTCCATAAAGCCTAAAGTGGAGGGTGTTGCTAGGGTCCCACCAGGCAGGTTATGCAGCACGCTAGCAGTATGAAAGTCTATGGGCCACCTTAGCGAGGTTCCTACTTGTTGTACAGCCTAGATGACGGACAATGAATGCTGGTTGAGGGGCTGGCGAGGTTAGCAGAAGTTTAGCAGGCTATTTCTCTTCTCTCACCTATCTCCATGCTGATGTGAGAACTCATAGAGTGTAATACATCTTTTGATGAAATGAATAGACCTCCTCTCCTCTCTCCTTGTCCTGCCATCTTAGGAAGTGGTGAAGGAAATGAACCGCCTTGGCATGATGATTGACTTATCCCACACATCTGATGCCACTGTGAAGCATGCCCTCCGCATCTCCCGGGCTCCAGTCATCTTCACTCACTCCTCAGCCTTTTCAGTGTGCAACCATCCTCGGAATGTGCCAGATGAATTTCTGCTGCAGCTGGTGAGCCCTCAGTAATTAACAGTGAACCCTTGGGTTTCGCTAAGATTCTTCTTCCTGGACTCCACTCTCCACTGTCCCTCCTCCCCATTATGCTTTTGCTTTCTCCCACTGCCCCTAGCTGGCCGGGATTAGTCTGCCCCTTGTAAAGATTGAAAAACTGAGACCCAGAGAGGTCAAGTGACTTGCCCAAAGTCACGCAGTAAGTTAGCGGCAGAGTCAGAACTACACTCTCAGTCTCCTGATGGGTAGGGATTGTCTCTATTTGTTGCCAAATTGTACTTTCCAAGCACTTAGTACAGTGCTGTACACACAGTAAGCGTTCAATAAATACGACTGATTGAATGAATGAATGAATCCAGGGTTCTGGCTGCTTATCTTGGAAGCCCTGGGAAGAGCTGGGAAGAAGGAGGGAAAAAGGGTTATTTACCCAGTTGTTTTCTTCTCTGAAGCTGCTATTGGTCAGTCATTCATTGCCAGGTATCAGCACATAGTAAACGCTCGATAAATGTGACTGAATGAATTATTATTATGGTATTTGTTAAGTGTTTACTATGTGTTGGGCACTGTTCTAAGCGCTGAGGAGTATTCAAGGCAATCAGGTTGGACACAGTCCCTATCCCACAAAGGTCTCACAGCCTAAGTAGGAGGGAGAAGAGGTATTTAATCCTCATATTACAGTTGGGTAAACTGAGGAACAGAGAAGTGACTTATCCAGGGTCATAGAGCAAGCAATTGGCAGAGCCGGAATTAGAATCCAGGTCCTCTGACTCTCAGGCCTGTGCTCTTTCTTCTAGGCTAAGATGCTTCTCTAATCATATTTTAATCACATTTTCCACCTTCCTCAATTCACCTCAGCAGGAACATGAACCCTTTGGGCAGGTTATATGGGCAATGGAGCTGAGATCAATTGTGGACAAGTCCTGGGGGATTGGTTATTTTGGGGGTTTGTAGGAGACAATATATATGCCTTTAGAATAGTTAGGGTTGAGTGATCTCCAGGTCCTTTTCCTTTCCATGCATCCATGGTGACTGGGGGTATGATTTCCCATCTTTCTGTGTTCCCCCTAGCATAAGTATCACTATCAGTGGTTTTTATCAATATTTATTAAGGATCTGCTCTATTCAGAGCAGGGGTGCCAAATTTTCATTTTGAGGGTGGGGGCCAATGGCCAGGAGGTTTTATTTTATATGAGAAGTAGCGGGGTCATTACAGATGTTTGAGGTGAGGATGTGCTCTAATAAGTGTTTTAAAGGATTATTGTCTGTGAGTCTACATGTAAGGATAGACTGAAACGGGTGAGGCTCAAGACAGGGAGATCAATAAGGAGTCTTACGGGAATCCAACCAGGAGGGGCTTGAACCAAGGTGGGGCCATTAGGGTGGAAAGAAAGGGGAGGAAATATTATAGAAGAACCAGCAGAATTTAGAGACAGACAACATGGGAGATACTTAGGAGCAAGGAGTCAGAGGCGACTCAAGCTTGGGAGGCACGGAGGATCGTGGTGTTGTTGACAGTGATGGGCAAGATAGGAAGAGGAGAAGGTTTGGGGAGAAAGTGAGGAGTCCCCACAACCCTGCAGCCCCTGTGGCAATGTTGGGCTTTTTGGGAGGGTTGTCGAGACCTCTTACTCCCCACTCTCCCAGGAGTGCAGAGGAGGCATGTGGGTTTATCCTTACGTGCTTTAACTCTGCTGTCTCCTCTGCCCGGCAAAATTATTTCTCCATTCTTATTGACAGCCATGCCCATTGCCCTCACCAGTTGTTCCTGATGTTCCTCCCTCCTCAAACTCCTTTCCCCCATCTCTGGCCCCTAATGACCTGGCCACCTACTTTATTGAGAAAATCAAAACTCTCAGGCCTGATCTCCCTGAAATCTCCCCTGTCACTCCCTAGTCCCTCCCGCCTCCTGCCACTTCTTCAACTCTCCCATCTTTCCCGGAAGTATCTTGAAGAGATTGCCTGTCTTCTCTCAGAATCCAGCCCCTTCACCGTCGCATCCGACCCCATCCCTTCGCACCTTATCAAAACACTTGCCCTCTCCCTTTTTCCTCTCTAACTGCCATCTTCATTTGTTCACTCTCCAGTGACTTCTTCCTCACTGCTTTCAAACATGCTTATGTCTCCCCATCCTAAAAAAACCTTCCCTTGACCCCAGAGCTCCCTCCAGTTATTGCCCCATCTTCCTCCTACCATTCCTCACCAATCTCCTTGAGCGAGTCATCTACACTTGCTGTTTCAAGTTCCTCTCCTCCAATTTTCTCCTTGACTCCCCTCCAATCTGGCTTTTGTCCCCTTCACTCCACAGAAACCATCCTCTCAAAGGTCATAAATGATCTCCTTTTTTGCCAAGTCCAATGGCCGTTACTCCATCCTAACACTCCTCAACCTCTCAGATGCCTTTGACACTGTCAACCACCCACTTCTCCTGGAAACATTTTCTAACCTCGGCTTCACTGATACTGTCCTCTCCTGGTTCTCCTCCTATCTCTCTGGATGCTCATCCTCTGTCTTTCATGGGCTCCTCCTCTGTCTCCCACCCCCTAACTGTGGGAGTCCCTCAAGGTTCAGTTCTATGTCCCCTTCTATTCTCCATCTACACCCACTCCCTTGGAGAACTCATTAGCTCATATGGCTTCAACTACGACCTCTATGTGGATGATTCCTAAATCTACATCTCCAGCTGTGATTTCTCTCCCTCTCTGCAGTCTTACATTTCCTCCAGCCTTAAGGACATTTCTTCTTGGATGTCCCACCAACACCTCAAATTTAACATGTCCTAAATAAAACTCCTTAACTTCCCACCCAAACCCTGTCCTTTCCCTGACTTTCCCATCGTTGTAGACAGCACCACTATCCTTTCTGTCTCACAAGCCCATCTCCTTGGCATTATCTTTGACTCCTCTCTCTCATTCAACCCACATATTCAACCTATCACTAAGTCTCATTGATTCCACCTCCATAATATCGCTAAAATCCATCCTTTCCTCTCCATACAAACTGATACCATGTTAATCCAAATCACTTATCCTATCCCCCCTTGATTACTGTATCAGCCTCCTTGCTGACCTCCCTGCCTCCTGTCTCTTCCCCCTCCAATCCATACTTCACTCTGCTGCCTGGATCATTTTTCTGCAAAAACGCTCAGGACATGTTTCCCCACTCCTCAAGGACCTCCAGTCACTGCCCATCCACCTCCGCATCAAACAAAAAATCCTCACTACTGGCTTTAAAGCAGTCAATCACCTTGCCCCCTCCTACCTCACCTCGCTACTCTCCTACTACTACCCAGCCCACACACTTTGCTCCTCTAATGCCAACCTTCTCACTATACTGAGATCTTCTCTACCTCATTGCCAACCTCTCACCCACATCGTGCCTCTGGCCTGGAATGCCCTCCCTCTTCATATCTGACAGACAATTATTCTCCTCACCTTCAAAGTCTTATTGAATACACATCTCCTCCAAGAGGCCTTCCCTGCCTCTCCTTTCCTTTTCTCCCACTTCCTGCTGCATCACCCTGACTTGCTCCCTTTATTCATTCCCCCCTCCCCCAGTTCCACAGCACTTATGTACATATCCTTAATGTATTTATTTATATTAATGTCTTTCTCCCCTCTAGATTGTAAACTCAATGTGGGCAGGGAATGTGTCTGTTTCATTGTTATATTGTACTTCCCAAGCACTTAGTACAGTGCTCTGCACAAATAAGTGCTCGATAAATATGATTGATTGAATGATAAGAATAAACATGAGTGACCCACTCACTTTCTGTCAAGGTTGTTCTCTAGATATACCTAGGCCTTAACGCAGACCCCTAGCACTCGCTCTGAAATACTCAAGGCAACTGGAACCAGGCCAGAATTCTCCCATCCAGTCAGCCTATTCAGGAACCATCCAGTTAATAGTCAAAATCAGAGTGTGACCTTGACTCCTCTGCTAGTTTGTAAACTCCTTGAGGGCAGGGATCCTGTCCACTTATTCTATTGTACTCTCCCAAGTGCTTAGCATGGTTCTCTGTATAGGAAGCACTCAATAAATACCACTGATCGATTAATTGTCCTTGCATGAGAGGGTAGTAAGGGGGGAAGGGAGTGGAAGAAGTAGATTACAAGGCAAAGCTGGAAGAAAGGAATACCAAAATGTCCCTTCCCTTGGAAAAGTTGGGAATGAGTGTCTTTAACATCCGTGGCCTCCCCCATAACAACATTAAAGGGGCTCAGCCTGGGCAGCTGGGTGGAAAAGACAAAGAAGAAAACTATAGCGCTCCAGTCAGTTGGCCCCAGAATGAAACAAGGAGAAATCCTAATTCCCTGCCCTGAACCCTCTACTACTGTAAGCTCATTATGGGCAGGGAACATGTCTTCTAATTCTGTTGTAGTGTACTCTCACAAGCAGTTTGTTCAGTGCTCTGCACATAGTAACTGCTCAATAAATACCACCCATTGATTGATTGAAATCAGGCAGCTTTGATCTGTAGTCAGGTTTCCCTTCAATCAGAAAGGCAGTATTCCCTGTGTTCCAGTGAATGTCTGCCTTAAGAGGCAGAGAGATTCATGAAGACCAGGAGCCAGCCTCTGGGAGAGACCAGTGTAGCCCAAGCAGGGCCTTGTAAGCATGTGAGCATTTTCAGGACTGTCTGTGTCCTCTTCCTTTTCAGAAGCAGAATGGAGGCATTGTGATGGTGACCTTCTCCATGGGTGTGATCCAGTGCAATCAATCAGCCAACATCTCCACAGTGGCAGGTTTGAAGCCAGTCCTCTGCCTTTCCAACTACCAGATCTGTAGGAGGTCCTCTGGGCTTCTTCCTCTCCACTCGTCTCTGGCTCTATCTTTGTCTCTGTACCAATTCCATCAGCTGTTAACTTCTAAATTCATTCTGGGTTGGGGGTGGGGGGAGGCTTTTCTCAGGAAACTGAGACACGGAGAGGCTCAGTGACTACTTACCCAAGGTCACACAGCAGGCAAAAGCAGTGGCTGAATTGAGATTAGAATTTGGGTCTTCTGATTCTCAGTCCTGTGCTCTTTCCTCTAGGCTATGCTGCTTTCAAATTGTCAGTTCAGTGTGTGTTGGCAGCCAAAAAGGCCAACGAAATGCTGAGCATCATCAGGAAGGGGGTAGGAAACAAAACAAAACACAGACATATTAATAATTGTGGTATTTGTTAAGCCCTTACTATATGCCAGGCACTGTACTAAGTGCTGGGGTAGAGTCAATCATTCATTCAATAGTATTTATTAAGTGATTACTGTGTGCAGACCACTGTACTAAGTGCTTGGGAAAGTACAATACAAGAATAAACTGACACATTCCCTGCTCACGATGAGCTTACGGTATAGACTGGGGAGACAGACATCGATACGAATAAATAAATTACAGATATGTACATAAGTGCTGTGGGGCTGATTGGGGGGGAGAACAAAGGGAACAAGTCAGAGTGATGCAGAAGGGCATGGGAGAAGAGGAAAGGGGGGACCTTGTCTGGGAAGGCATCTTGGAGGAGATGTGCTTTCAATAAGACCTTTGAAGCGGGGGAGAGTAATCGTCTGTTGGATTTGAGGAGGGAGGGCGTTCTGGGCCAGAGGAAGGATGTGGGCCAGGGGTCATCCTCATTGAGGCAGATGAGACCGAGACGGAGGCACAATGAGAAGGTTAATACACGTTAATTAGGTCAAACACAGTCCCTGTCCCACATGGGGTGCAGTCTAAACAGGAGTTAATCCCCACTTTACAGATGAGGAAACTGGGGCCCAGAGAAATTAAGTGACCTGCCCAAGGTCACACAGAAAATAAGTGGCAGGAACTGGGATTAGACCCCAGATCCTGTGATTCCCAGACTTGTGCTCTTTCCGCTAGATCACAAGAGTTTTGTCATATATGCCCGGAATACTATATGCAACTATGATCACTTCCTTTTAAGAGTACATACTTGAACTAGAGATGCTACAGAGAATGGCCATAGCTAATCATGGGTTGGAGCTGCTTCTATATGAGGAGAGACTTAGAAAGAATTAGTACTCTTAATCTGGAAAGACAAAACCTGACAGGAAATAACTTAACTACACACTTAAACCTACACATGCATGGAGGATGTGGTCAGGGTGAATATCACAACACCAGGATGAGGGGAAACTCATTGAAGCTGTAGTCTCAAAACAAACTAAAGTAAAAACATCTTCTCACAAACAGATGGTGAGCATTTAGAATTGGTTTATAACAGGAAGTCGTGCAAGGTGTAAATATACATACATGGACTAGAAGCCTGTAACAGTTTACCCCAGCGCTTTTTACAGTGCATGGCACAGAGTAAGCACTTAACAATTTCATTCTTTCATTCATTCAATCGTATTTATTGAGCGCTCATCCTTATCATCATCATCATCTCATTAAGTTGGATGTCAAGAATGACGACCATCACACAGTTCCTCCAGGGATCTTGCTGCCACTTTTGGAGAAAGAATACCAACCTAAGTAGACCATTGGATTGGTCCAGTAATGACATTTCTTATGTCCTAAAGTTCAGTCCCTGCCATCAGAGAGCTTACAATCTAATGAGACAAGTAAATATATTTTTTAATGGTATTTGTTCATTCATTCATTCATTCAGTCAGTCAGTCATACTTATACAACCATAAACAGATGCATTCCCTGCTCACAATGAGCTTGCAGTCTAGAGGGGGAGGCAGACATTAATATAAATAAATTCCAGATGTTTGTAAGTGCTGTAGGGCTGGGAGGAGGGGAAGAACAAAGGGAGCAAGTCAAGGCGATGCAGAAGGGAGTGGGTGAAGAGGAAAGGTGGGCTTAGTCAGGAAAGGCCTCTTGGAGGAGCTGTGCCCTCGAAAGACTTTGAAGAGGGGGAGAGTAGTTGCCTGTCAGATTTGAGGAGAAAGGGCGTTCCAGAGCAGAGGCAGGAAGTGGGCCAAGGGTCAGCAGCGAGATAAACAAGATCAAGGCACAGTGAGAAGGTTAGCATTAGAGAAGTGAAGTGTGCAAGCTGGGTTGTAGTAGGAGAGTTAATGAGCTGAGGTAGAAGGGGGCAAAGTGATTGAGTGCTTTAAAGCCAATGGTGGGGAGTTTTTGTTTGATGAGGAAGTGCATGGGCAACCACTGAAGTTTCTTGAGGAGTGGGGAAACATGTCCTGAGCATTTTTGTAGAAAAAACCTTACTACGTGCCAGGCACTGTACTAAGCGCTGGGGTAGAATCAAGCTAATCAAGTTGGATGCAGTCCATGTCCCACATGGGGCTCAATTATCTTGTATTTACCCCAGCATTTAGTAGAGTGCCAGGCACATAGTAAGCACTTGACAAATACCATTTAAAAAATATCATAAATACAGAAGGATAGCTGGAGTGATTAAAACAACCAGAGTCAGGAGAGTTCATTTGAGAATACTCTAAGAAGGAGATAGGTCTCTAGAGTTTTTTAAGGATCATGGATTTTCTTTCCTCCTGAAGTTGAAGAGTCTTCTTTTCCCTTCCTTCTAGATCATTTTGACCATGTGAAGAAAGTGGCTGGAGCAGAATCGATCGGGATTGGAGGGGACTACGACGGGGTTGCTAAGTTAGTGCTTCCTCCTGTTTCCTTTGTTGCTGTTCAGCGTGTGCCCCACATATCATGCAAGTTGTCTCTAGTTCCCTTTGGAAACAATGCTGAAGGAAATGGGGAGAAATTGCAGAACTGGGTGTTCTATTTGGTTTGTAAACTTTACTTTTTTTGTAGTAGAAGTAGTAATAGCCAGAGTACTTATTAAGTGCTTACTTGTGCTGAACACAGTGGGAAAGAATACCCAGGTGGGAATTTGACATGGTCCCTGTCGCCCGGGGACTTACAATCTAAAAATATAAGGGATGAGAGGGGATTGGAGATAGACATGTAAGGAGAGATGAAACAAAGACAACATAAAGACATGGACAGATACACAAAATAAGAAGAAAGATCAGTAGGGTACTGTGGCTAGAGGAGCAGAATTTCAGGCTCCTTGTCTTTAACAGTTAAAACCACAACCACAGCAGTCACCACAGTCTTACTGGGGGCTTGAG
The DNA here is from genome assembly GCF_004115215.2 of Ornithorhynchus anatinus. Taxonomy (NCBI): domain Eukaryota; kingdom Metazoa; phylum Chordata; class Mammalia; order Monotremata; family Ornithorhynchidae; genus Ornithorhynchus; species Ornithorhynchus anatinus. The sequence goes on along the minus strand of NC_041749.1, from coordinate 81,470,390 downwards.
GCAGTCCCAGGCTGCAGCTGTTTTCCTCTTTCCTGCCAGGGCGGCACAAGGCAGGTGGGGATGGAGGTTTCCGGGTGACACGGAGGGGAGGCAGTGTGGGTTCTCGGGAGGTGGTCTGGTGGAGGAGGGCGTCGAGGGCCCTGGACATCATGGTGGGAAAAAGACAAGGTTCAGGGTGGATTTGCTTGGCTGTTTGAGAGAAAGAGAGACAGATAGAGGGAGAGGGGAGAGAGAGAGGCTTAAATCCCCATGGCCCAGAATGCATAGGGCATGTCAGGAGCAGGGATCCTGGGGGTCATGGTGGAAAGGCAACAGAGTTCCCAGTGGATTTGCTTCTGCTTACAATAGTCTAGTGAGCTGCTTTGCCTTCTCTGCTCAGCTTTCCCTTCCCTATTTCCTTCTGCTCGCCTCACTGGAGCTAGACTAGTTCTACTATCTGTGTGAATGGAGACTTGAGTGGGCCAGTTCTCACACTGACAGGAACTAGGAAATGAGGGAGACGACAGGGGCATCTGGAGGTGGAGGGGTGAGGGGGAGAGTGCACGGAGGGGGGCCGGGGGGGGCAGAGGGGAGGCAGAAAGGAGACAACCAGTCAGGGTGTGGGAGGGTTCAAGGACAGAAGTTCCACCTTAAATATCTTCCCTCTACCTCCCACCCCCAACCATCAGGGCAGAAGTCAAAAAGCCAAATCAAGAAGTAGGCCCTTAAAATCAATTTCAAGTGCTCCCCTAACCAAACCTGTCTCCTAATCACAAATCTGTCTCCTCCCTGTCCTGAAGACTATTGACACTCATTCTGTCCAGCTGATTGGAGTGCTCTGCACACAGTAAGCACTCAGTAAATACCATCAAGCAATACACAGAGGCTTTAAGTACTCTCTGCCAAGTAGGTAGATGGCATGGAATTGGGTCCCTGCCCATGTAGGCCCCTCTGTAGACTCTCTCTGAGAGCAGTTGGATGTTTTTCGTTCACAGGCTCCCAACAGGCCTGGAAGATGTCTCCAAATACCCTGATTTGATCGCAGAGCTCCTGAGGCGGGGCTGGAGTGAAGAAGAGTTGAAGGGAGTGCTGCGGAACAACCTCCTGCGGGTGTTCAAGAGAGTGGAACAGGTAAGGCCTAAACAAGAGTCCACCCCAAACGGCCTTTCTTTCTGATGCCTTGACAGATCGGAGATGAGGGGGAGCAATAGCAGGGATTGGGATAAAGGGAGCCTATCATCGCTGAACCCTAAAGGCAGAGGGCTTTGGGCTAGCCCCACAAAACCAGGGTGCACCCCATACCCCAAATTCATTCAATAGTATTTATTGAGCGCTTACTATGTGCAGGGCACTGTACTAAGCGCTTGGGATGAACAAGTTGGCAACAGATAGAGACAGTCCCTGCGTTTGACGGGCTTACAGTCTAATGGGGGGAGACGGACAGACGAGAACAATGGCAATAAATAGAGTCAAGGGGAAGAACATCTCATAAAAACAATGGCAACTAAATAAAATCAAGGCGATGTACAATTCATTAACAAAATAAATAGGGCAATGGAAATATATACAGTTGAGTGGACGAGTACAGTGCTGTGGGGAAGGGAAGGGAGAGGGGGAGGAGCAGAGGGAAATGGGGGGAAAAGAGGGTTAAGCTGTGGAGAGGTAAAGGGGGGGTGGCAGAGGGAGTAGAGGGAGAAGAGGAGCTCAGTCTGGGAAGGCCTCTTGGAGGAGGTGAGTTTTAAGTAGGGTTTTGAAGAGGGGAAGAGAATCAGTTTGGCGGAGGTGAGGAGGGAGGGCGTTCCAGGACCGCGGGAGGACGTGGCCCAGGGGTCGACGGCGGGATAGGCGAGACCGAGGGACGGTGAGGAGGTGGGCGGCAGAGGATCGGAGCGTGCAGGGTGGGCGGTAGAAAGAGAGAAGGGAGGAGAGGTAGGAAGGGGCAAGGTGATGTAGAGCCTTGAAGCCTAGAGTGAGGAGTTTTTGTTTGGAGCAGAGGTTGATAGGCAACCACTGGAGTTGTTTAAGAAGGGGAGTGACATGCCCAGATCGTTTCTGCAGGAAGATGAGCCGGGCAGTGGAGTGAAGAATAGACTGGAGCGGGGTGAGAGAGGAGGAAGGGCGATCAGAGAGAAGGCTGACACAGTAGTCTAGCCGGGATATAACGAGAGCCCGTAGCAGTAAGGTAGCCGTTTGGGTGGAGAGGAAAGGGCGGATCTCGGCGATACTGTAAAGGTGAAATCGGCAGGTCTCGGTAACGGATAGGATGTGTGGGGTGAACGAGAGAGACGAGTCAAGGATGACACCGAGATTGCGGGCCTGAGAGACGGGAAGGATGGTCGTGCCATCCACGGTGATAGAGAAGTCTGGGAGAGGACCGGGTTTGGGAGGGAAGATGAGGAGCTCAGTCTTGCTCATGTTGAGTTTTAGGTGGCGGGCCGACATCCAGGTGGAGACGTCCTGGAGGCAGGAGGAGATGTGAGCCTGAAGGGAGGGGGAGAGGACGGGGCGGAGATGTAGATCTGCGTGTCATCTGCGTAGAGATGGTAGTCAAAGCCGTGAGAGCGAATGAGTTCACCGAGGGAGTGAGTGTAAATGGAGAACAGAACAGGGCCAAGAACTGAGCCTTGAGGAACTCCAACAGTTAAAGGATAGGAGGGGGAGGAGGTGCCAGCGAAGGAGACCGAGAATGACCGGCCAGAGAGGTAAGAGGAGAACCGGGAGAGGACGGAGTCCGTGAAGCCAAGGTGAGATAAGGTATGGAGGAGGAGGGGATGGTCGACAGTGTCAAAGGCAGCAGAGAGGTCAAGGAGGATTAGAATGGAGTAGAGCCATGCAAGGCAGACTCCCCAGAGAGGCCCAGAATCAACCAATCTCCTAAGGGTCTTGTTAGCTTAGTATAGACCCCCAAAGTCCACTGCCTGAAGACCCCCAGGCTAGACCAATTTCAATTAGAGTACAGAAGGTTTGGACAAACTATAAACTGGGCTGGACTGTTGAAGGTTCTTCAGATCTTTGCATTCAACTCCCAGCTAAACAACAAGAATCAGCTGATGTGAGGCCAAGGCTCAAAAGCAGTATATGAGGTGGAACTGGGGAGAACTCACTGGTCTTCCAGGAAAAGGATTGCACTGGACACAGCATGTATATGGCTGGGTGACCATGACTGTGACCTTGTTGTCGTTATTACTATTGTCATTATTATTCTAATATGGGCTGACTTGGTCCATTCCCCCAGGCCAAGAGGCCTCCAAGGCCTCCAACTGGTAATGGCATGTGCTTAGCATAGTGTTCTGTACATGGTAAGTACTCAGTAAATACTACTTGATTGATTGATTGATTGATTAACAAATGTGAATTCTTTTAGGTTCGGAGGGAGAGCGTGGCTGAAACCCCCAATGAGGCAGAAATTCCAGTTGAGGAGGTGAAGAATCCGTGCCGCACAGAGAAGGAAGATATATTAACTGTGTACTCTAGCAGCAATTCATTTATCCTGAAAGCAATGCTCACCCACATTGGGGGTGCACTCATGACATTCCTGCTCCTATCATATTAAGTTATGATCCCCTGGGCAGAGAGCTTGGCTCCTGCCTTTTGGGAGAGGTGCATTTCCCCACTGATTTATCTCCTGGTCTCTTCTTAGATGGTAAAGGCCCTCTAATTTTTCCCAGCTTCCCTAATTGGGAGGGCATTCTATCTCCCTCTCATTAAGCTCCCGACTGCCTAGGCTGAGTCCTCAGGGGACAATTTTTCTACATACCCTCTGAAGATGTTGCTACTAAAATGGGCCATAGCACTCTAATGACCAAAGTCAAATAAAACTGAGGATCGTGTCCTAGCTGTGTTACAAATGTTAAAAAAGATTAGAGAAGCAGCATGGCGTAGCGGATGGAACACGGGCCTGGGAGTCGGAAGGTCATGGGTTCTAATCCCAGCTCCACCGCTTCTCTACTCTGTGACCTTGAGCAAGTCACTTCACTTCTCTCTCTGTCCCTCAGTTACCTCATCTGTAAAATGAGGACTGAGACCGTGAGCCTCACATGGGACAAGGGACTGCGTCCAACATGATTTGCTTGTAGCTACCCCAGCACTTAATACAGTGCCTGGCACATAGTAAGCACTTAAATACCATCATTATTATCATTATTATTATTATTATCTCCAAGTCTTTGGCAGGGGACCTTGGCTGCTCTGTGCCTGTTGTAGTAGAATTGGGACTGTGGGCAGATTTGTATACTGTACTGACAAGGTGCCGTGGAAATCTGCAAATGGTGTGGCTATTGCCAGATTTCAAGAAATTGAATTAGCTGCAATTGCACTGAGGTCTTGCAGGCCACCAGTAGGAGAAAATATTGAATATCGCTGCCTCTTTCACTCTCCAAAAGACCATTCACAGATTATCCCAGAGGACAACAGCCTCTCTCAAAGTTTTTTTGGTGGTTTTTTTTTAATGGTATTTAAGTGCTTATTGTGTGTCAAACACTGTTCTAAGAGCTGGGGTAGATACAAATCAATCAGGTTGGACACAGTCCCTATCCGACAAGGAGTCCATGGTCTGAGGAGGAGGGGGAACAAATACTGAATCCCCATCCCCATTGAGAAGCAGCATGACATAGTGGATAGAGCACGGGCCTGGGAATCAGAAGGTCATGGGTTCTAATCCCAGCTCCATCACCTGTCTGCTGTGTGACCTTGGGCAAGTCACTTCACTTCTCTGGGCCTCAGTTTCCTCATCTGTAAAATTGGGATTGAGACTGTGAACCCCACATGAGACAGGGACTGTGTCCAACCTGATTTGCTTCTGTCCACCTCAGATCTTAGTACAGTGTCTGGCACATAGTAAGTGCTTAACAAATATAATAATTATTATTATTTTATAGTTGAGGAAACAGGCACAGAGAAGTGAAGTGACATGCCCAAGGTCACACAACGGGAAAGTGGTGGAGCTGGGATTAGAACCCAGGTCCTCTCACTTCCAAGCCTGTGCTCTTTCTACTAGACCACGCTGCTTCCCTAAAGCATGTACCCTGCCTACATTCTTTATAAAATGACTTTTGTGTGTGGGTTGAATAATAATGATGTGGGTATTTAGCCAGTGCAGAGACATGTATGAGATAATGAGATCAGACAGCCCCTGTTCCACATGGGGCTCACAGTTTAAAAAGGAGAATGGGCATTTATCACCATTTTACAGATGAGGAAACTGAGGTGTAGAGTAGTTAAGTGATTGCGAGCCCCAAAAGGGACATGGACTGATCTGATTGCATTGCATCAATCACTTAGAACAGTGCTGGGCATATGGTAAGTGTTTAACAAATACCAGAAATATTAAGTGGCAGAGCCCATATGAGAACCTCTTTCCACTAGGCCACACTGCTTCTGTATTTGAAAACCAAACTAATTTCCAGACTAATTTCCAGTGGGTCTTAGCCACCAAATTATTCAACCATGCCTGTATGAAAGGAATTTGATCCTTTTGGTTTGGGTCTGTATGTGCAACAAATTGCAAATGGCCCATCATTGACCTTCAATGGGCTAAGAGTAAAACTCCGCCTGTTTGGGAAGAACTTCCACACATTGGGCAACAGCAAGGGCTCTCTTGGCATCTGCTGATCCCTAAGGACACATAATATGACATTAACCATAAACCTGATGCGAGTACACAGTCATTCTTCATGTGTCAAGGTCAAGTATTCACAATACCACCATTTGTTTAGGGATTGCAGGTGAAGATATTTTGGGATATGATTTTTTTTTCTGACAAGCCATGAATTCATTTGTCAGGTTTCTTGATCAGCCAAAACAGTGGTGTTTGGTCAGTGGGTATCACCTGGAGAGTAAGGAGATTCTGTTACAAAGCCAAACTGTCAGTATGTGTGGTCATCACTAGCTGACATTCCCAGCTCCTTGGCCTCATATTCTTTGAAAGTCACCATCCATTTGGAATATTCCTGTTCAGTGATTGTCTCCCAGACCGTACACCCATGAAGTCTGATGATGCTGGACCCACAGCATAATATGATGATGTCACTGGCCGGGTTGGAGGCCAAGCACCCCACCCCCATCCCTGGCCACTACCTCTTTGGCAGGGGCAGAAACCCCCTGGAAGGGGCCCCTTGTCCTTCCCACCTTTCCTCCCCAAACCCAGAGCAGCTCTCCCTGCAGTCCGGTGGGAGTCAGGGTCTGCAGTTTGGGTCACCCAAAGGTTCTAGGGCTGGGCTGGCCCCTCCTGCTCTGATCCCAAGTCTCCTGCCACCTCCATCTGCTTGTACAATCACCTCCTCCATGAAACAACCCCTTGGCTCTTACCACAAACACCCATGTGGCAGTAGATGGGGCAAGTGAGTGGTCCACCATGTTTCGAACTAGATCCGGGAGATCTTGGGTCACTTAAATGCAAGGAATTAAGGTGCTCCAGTATGAGTTAGCAGGATTTATTTATGGGGTTAGTATAAATATTATTAATAATAATGGTATTAGTTAAGCACTTACCTCGTGTCAGACACTGTATTAAGCGCTGGGGTGGATATGGGCAAATTGGATTGGAGACAGTCCCTGTCCCACATGGGGCTTACAATCTTAATTCCTCTTTTACAGATGAGGTAACCGAGGTCCAGAGAAGGTAAATGACTTACCCAAGGTCACAAAGCAGACAAGTGGCAGAACCAAGATTAGAACCCAGGTCCTTCTTACTCCAAGGTTGGTGCTCTATCCACTAGGCCATGCTCCTTCTCTAACAGCTCTTTGTTATTGCAGCATGGCCTAGTGGAAAGAGCATGGGCCTGGAAGTCAGAAGTCATGGGTTCTACAGCTGACTCTGACACATGTCTGTTGTGTGACCTTGGGCAAGTCACTTCACTTCTCTGGGCCTCAGTTACCTCATCTGTAAAATGGGGATCAAGATTGTGTGCCCCATGAGGGACCTGATTACCTTGTATCTGCCCCAACGTATAGAACAGACCTTGGCACATAGTAAGTGCTTAACAAATACCACAGTTATTATTATTATTACTGGAAGGGGTCCAGCAGGCATGGCAATAACATCCCACAGGAAACAATAGTCCCAACCCAAACCCTACTAGACCAGCTTACCGGGGTTACAACATCACCGTGTTCTTTCTCTGGATGACGGCAGATGGAAGCTGAGCTAACTTCTGGGCATTGACTGCCAAATCTTGTGGCCTGTGGCCATGTGGGGGCGTCTCGACTTTGTAACAGCTGGTTTTCTATCTCCTAATCTAAGTATCTATTTTCTCAAAATCACAAGCTACATAGTCTTGGCTACAAAGTCACAAATGTTTAGCAGCAATATCATGGATATGTAGCTGTGGACTTGGTTTAGCTAGATATGGGGGGCCTAACTGAGTCTAGCTAAGAATGGGAGCCTCCTGGATCTTCTTTTAATGGTCTTCCAGATTACCCATCTCACCTTTGCCTCCTTTGCCCCAGAAACTGAGTTTGGGTGGGGTGAGGAATGAAAATTAACTGGGTACCTGGGCAGATGGTGAGGTGGGGGGCTGAACTGAACCCAGCAGAAGAGGTTCCCTACATTCCTAACGTTAGCACCAGCCCACCTCCCCAGGCAGTGCTCGCTCCTTACAAATTTCCCCTGGCAGTGCAGGCAGACGTGCCCCCGCCCTCGCCTCCGCACCTGGAGCCCTATAAGGGTGACTATGGAAACAGGGAGTGCTGCCATCCACCTGTCCTGCTTATGGGCACCATGCTGCTCCTACACACGTTCCCCACCCAGATCTGGGAAATCTCATTCCCAGCTGTTTCGTTGCCTTCTGGTTAACTTTCACTACTGCTGGGCACTGAAAGGGAAAATATAAATCTGACAGATTAAGAATATCACATCCAAGTGTCAAGAGTAGAAGAGTAATTAAGAGTAAAAGTAAAAGCATGATAAATACAATCTACTAACAATTTTAATCTTACAATTATCTCAAAATCACCTTACATCAAAAGTTCCGAGTAGAAAGGCCTCCAGAGTTGTAAATTTTTCTAATTTTCTACCACTGTTGGCCTGCCTTTGTTAACCATCTGAATTAGAAGTAGTAATACCATTTATCAAGTGCTTTCTATGTGCAGAACGCTGTTCTTAACCCTGGCAGAGAGTATACAAGTGGGAATTAGACACTGACTCTGTCCCTCAAGGAGGTCACAATCTATGAATATAGCTAGGAAAGAGCCCTCTTTTCCTTTACTTCCACTCCCTTCTGACCTTCTATGTCACCCTGATTTACTCCCGTAATTCACACATCCCCCCCCACCAACCTCACCACACTTAAGTACACATCCATAATTTAATCTATTTATATTAATGTCTGTCTCCCCCTCTAGACTGTAAGATCGTTGTGGGCAGGGAATGTGTCCGTTATATTGTTATAGTTTACTCTCTCAAGTGCTTAGTACCGTGCTCTGCACACAGTAACCCCTCAATAAATGTGATTGATTGATTGATTGATTGATTGATTGAAGAGGACTTGAGACAGACACGTTTTGAGCACTGAAACAATAAAATGTTAAAATGGAACAAGAAATAAGGTCAAATACCCAAAAGACCAAATAAAAACCAAAACCAGTAAGGAGCTGTGGCTAGAGGAGCAGATTTTCAGGCTTCTCGTGATTCAGAGTCCATGACATACCCAAAACCACAGCAATGGCTACCATGGCTCCAGGATTCCGGAGGTTCTGTGGAGGCCTCATGCAACAGGTGTCGTTCTCTTTCCTGCAGAGCCAGTGGAAAGCAGGATGGGGTGGAGTTTCCTCGCTGATGTGGAGGGGAGAGTGGGCTGGTCCCCATCATGGTTGGAGCACAGGTTGTGCCAGGAACAGGCAGAGAGTTCCCCAGCTCCAGTGGTGCTGGGGGACTGAGGACATGCAGGGAAGCGAGGCTGCATTTACCAGATGTTTCACTTGGCTGATGGAGAAGAGGGTTTAAAGAGGCACAGCGGTGGACCCGCCTGTACTCTGAATATACTTTTAGCGTTTAATATGACAAGTTGGCACCCATACCCATTTGGGCCTCTCTTCAAGGAAGATCACATGATTTGACTTTCCTTGGAAGCTTTATTCTTCATTCATTCATTCATTCATTCAATCAATCATATTTATTGAGCGCTTACTGTATGCAGAGCATTGTACTAAGCGCTTGGGAGAGTTCAATATAACAATAAACAGATACATTCCCTGCCCACAATAAATTACAAGGAACCCTTTGGTGTCCTACCTTGGGAGCGTAACTACTTCTGCCCCCTTAGGAGGAGTATCGTTCCAACAAACAAAGAAGAATGTGTCTCACTGATGATTGATTTCAATCAATCAGCATTTTCTGAACGCTTATTCTGGGTAGAGCAGTGTATTAAATGGGAGACTACTTTAGAATTAGTGTACAAGATCCCTGGTCTCAAAGATCTTGCAATCTAGAAGAATGTTAGATGGGAGGCTGGAAGTGGGGCTGGGGGGGCGGTACCACCTGGTGCCCTCTTTCTCCCTCTGCCTCTGTTGGTCCAAGTCAGGTAGGGTGACAAAACAAAAGCAAAAACAAAAAAGAGAACATCTCCAGGAATTCATTTTTTGGAGGGTAAGAGCTCCAGGGGTTGCAGTATTTGCAGGCGGGCAGCAGATGGCGATTCCGCTACGACTACAGCAAGTCAGCACTCCAGAGTCAATCTGCAGAAAGTTTGGCATGGGAGATCTCTATACAAGCATGGAATGTCCCACAGGAGAATTGAGGGCTGGGGACATCTTCTCCATTTCCCCACTCCCCATCTAGGACAGTATGAAATTTCTGTTGATCGACCAGACCAGTTGTTCCCTTCCTGTACTTCTCCCGCCCAGAGACAGCTCAACGCCCAGGCTGCTCATACCCAGGACCAGGCAGGACACAGGAGTAGGGTCTGCCCACCTTTTCCAGGCCGATGTCACTTCTGAACTGGCAGGTGGTGGGGTGGGAGGTGAGAGCAGAGCTACAAGCAAAGAGGATGTGTCTTCACTACCTCTATCGGAGGCCCAAGAGATGCTCGAGGGACTTGCCCAAATAATAATAATAATTGTAATGATAGGGAAGCAGCGTGGATTAGTGGCAGGATTATTCCCAGGAGGATGGGCTTTCTGGAGTTCAGTGGTGGGCAGACCCTACTCCTGTATCCTGCCTGGTCCTGGGTATGAGCGGCCTGGGAGTTGAGCTGTCTCTGGGCGGGAGAAGTACAGGAAGGGAACAAATGGTCTGGACGATCAACAGAAATTTCATACTGTCCTCACCTCCTCCAAGAGGCCTTCCCAGACTGAGTTCCCTCCTTTTTCCCTCTGCTCCCTCTACCCCCCCTTCACCTCTCCGCAGCTAAACCCTCTTCTCCTCGCTTTCCCTCTCCTCCCCCTCTCCCGTCCCACCCCCTCGGCACTGTACTCGTCCGCTCAACTGTATATATCTTCATCACCCTATTTATTTTGTTTATTTTGTTTAATGAGATGTACATCTCCCTGACTCTATGTATTTGCCATTGTTTTTATGAGATGTTCTTCCCCTTGACTCTATTTATTGCCATTGTTCTTGTCTGCCTGTCTCCCCCGATTAGACTGTAAGCCCGTCAAAGGGCAGGGGCTGTCTCTATCTGTTGCCGATTTGTACATTCCAAGCGACTAGTACAGTGCTCTGCACATAGTAAGCGCTCAATAAATACTATTGAATGAATGAATGAATGGTCAGTGATGGTACCTGAAAAAAAACCAATCTCAAGAGGAACATGATGTCACACACCACACCAGCAATCAGTCAATCTTATTTACTGAGGGCTAACTTTGAGCAGGGCACTTTACTAAACTCTTGGGAAAGTAGAATAGAACAGAGTTGGTAGGCACATTCTCTATTCACAAGGTGCTTACAGTCTAGAGGAGGAGACAGACAATAGAATAGATTATGGATATGTATTTTTTTATGGTAATTGTTAAGCACTTACAATGTGTCAAGCACTTTTCTAAATGCTGGGGTAGATACAAATTAATTAGGTTAGAGACTGTTCCCGCACAGCATGGGGCTCACAGTCTAATTAGGAGGGAGAACTGAGGCACAGAGAAGTTAAGTGATTTGCCCAAGCAAGAGCAGGGATTAAAACCCAGGTCCTCTGGAACCCAGACCTCTTCTCTTTGTACATGTGTCATAATGGAAAGCAGCATGTCGTCGTGGAAACAGCACAGACGTGGGAGTCAAAGAATTTGGGTTCTAATCCCTGCTCTGCCATTTGTCTGCTGTGGGACCTTGAGCAGGTCACTTAACTTTTCTGTGCCTTAATTACCTCATCTGTAAAATGGGGATTAAATCCTACTCCCTCCTACTTAGACTGTGAGCCTCATTTGGGACAGGGACTGTGTCCAACCTGATTAACTTGTATTTAACCCTGTGCTTAGACCAGTGCTTGGCACATAGTAAGTGCTTAACAAGTACCATAACTATCATTAATATTATATCACACAGCCACAGTTTTTTGTAGACATCCACCCGATTTGGCCAGAAACAACTCAAAACTAGAGCTTCCCTCTGGAAGGTCCTGATTTCTGTCCCTCTCCTGACTTGTTCCACAGACATCCAGTTCCCTGCCCAAAGCGTCCTGAGCTCCAGGGGCCAGGGAACTCTGTGGCAAAGGCTGCAGTGGAGGGATGCTGTGCGCTGAAGGTATACTGGGTATTAAAGGATAAAAGCATCTAAGGGCCAAAGTGGAACTGGCCATGGGACAATCCAATGGAAAGTAGACTGTCCATTGGAAAATCAGACAAATGATCACCCTCATCCACAGTGAGGTGGGTCTGGCTCAGTGGAGATTTCTTGCGGTCCTGCATTACCAAAAATTTGGACCAGGAATTGCCTCTAGGAGGAGCCTTGATCTTTGAAGGAGGAAAATTTTTTATTAATAATAATAATAATAATAATAATAATAATCGCAGTATTTGTTAATTGCTTACTATGTGCCAGGCACTATACTACGCGCTGGGGTGGATACAAGGAAATCGGGTTGGACACAGTTCCTGTTCCGCATGGGGCTCACAGTCTTAATCCCCATTTTACAGATGAAGCAACTGAGGCACAGAGAAGTGAAGTGGCTTGCCCAAGGTCACACAGCAGACAAGTGGTGGAGCCAGGACTAGAACCCATGACCTTTTGATTCCCAGGCCAGTGCTCTATCCCATACACCATGCTGCTTCTATAATAATTATTAAATGCTATGTGCCAAGCACTGTATTAAGCCCTGAGGTAGATACAGGCAAATCTAGTTGGACACAGTCCCTGTCTCATATGGGGACAATCAATCCCCGTTTTACAGTTGAGGTAACTGAGGCACAGAGAAGTTAAATGATTTGCCCAAGGTCACACAGCAGACAAGTGGAGCCGAGATTAGAACCCATCACCTTCTGACTCCCAGGCTCTTGCTCTATCCCTTTGCCATTGTGCTTCTCCCATAATAATTATAATATTTGTTTAGTGCTTACTATGTGCCAAGCACTGTTCTAAGCGCTGAGGTAGATACAAGGTAATCAGGTTGTCCCACGTGGGGCTCACAGTCTTAAGCCCCATTTTCCAGATGAGGTAACTGAGGCACAGAGAAGTTAAGTGACTTGCCCAAGGTCACACAACAGACAAGTGGTGGAGCCAGGATTAGAACTTACATCCTCTGATTCCCAAACCCGTGCTCTTGCCACAAGGCCATGCCTCTTCACTATGACGGTATTAATTAAGCGCTTACTATGAACCAAGCACTGTTCTAAGCTCTGGGGTAGATGCAAGGTAATCAGGTTGTCCCATGTGGGCTCACAGACTTAATTCCTATTTTACAGATAAGGTGACTGAGGCACAGAGAAGTTAAGTGACTTGCCCAAAGTCATGCAGCGTGGCTCAGTGGAAAGAGCCCGGGCTTGGGAGTCAGAGGTCATGGATTCGAATCCTGGCTCTGCCACTTGGCAGCTGTGTGACTGTGGGCAAGTCACGTCACTTCTCTGTGCCTCAGTTACCTCATCTGTAAAATGGGGATTAAGACTGTGAGCCTAAAGTGGGACAAACTGATTACCCTGTATCTACCCCAGCGCTTAGAACAGTGCTCTGCACATAGTAAGCGCTTAACAAATACCAACATTCTTATTATTATAAGTGGCGGAGCCAGGATTAGAACCCATGTCCTCTGACTCCTAAACTCATGCTCTTTTCACTAAGCCATGGTGCTTCTCTAAAAACTTGGTTAGATGCCACAAAGTAGGTGGCAATTCCTTAACCATGTATGGGTTGTAAAGACCACTAGGACCTCTTCCTTCTCAAGGGGAGTGCTAACCTTCTCTCCTTTCATACAAGTGAAAAGCTGAGCTCCACCGGGGTCTCAGGGACTCAAAGCCCCAGGTGACTGCTGGGCCCATTGAGTCATATTGAGTTCCTGTTGCTCTGGGGCTGAGAGCCCAAAATTTCTGCTCAGAGAACGGGCCAGGTGGGGCTCTGGGGCCATCTTTCTGCCCCTCCCAGGGTTGGGCTCTGACAATCTGCCCTAGGGGTTCCAGGCATGAGCCACTCCCCAGAAATCAAGGGCCTTAGAATTTCAGCCTCACCCTCCCATCTCCGGGACCCAGCGGCCATTTCTCTGGGTTTGCTAGTAATGCACAGCCAAGCCACACTTTTTACTCCAGATATGAATCACGTGTATAATGCAAATCTTCCATATTTTCCGACAAACAACACTGGGAAGGAGGACTGTTCTGGACACGCACGTCACCTGCACGCAGGCTTTGCAACTAAATTTGGCAGATGTGACTAATTTGGAAAACATAGAATCCCAGCTGTGTGCATGTCTGTGCATTCACCAGCACTAGTTGATGACTCATTATGTGAGCTGCATGTGTTATTATCCCAGGTTTGGCAGTGAGCTACCAATGAGAATGAAAATGAGAATTGGAAATTCAAGTCATATCATGCGGGTGCATGTTTTCTCATTAATGTGCCCAGAGGCCCTCTGCCAACCACCCAGAATAATTTTTTTCTGATATGAAGATATTTTAAATGACTACACGGAGCCAGGCTCTGCCAGGGGCCTTGAAGTCACCCTGCTGGTGGCTTCGGGGCCAAGAGGGAGGTGCTGGGCTTGCCTGAAGGGAGGGTTGGCTCTGTGGAGGTCTCTCTGGGTCCACCTTTACTACTGAAATATTGGACCGGGAATTGCCACTGTGAGGAACCATGATTTCCGAAGGAGGAAAATAGATAGGGGCCAGACCTTCCAAGCCCACCCTCCGAGTACCTCAGTAGCCCCTCTGGTCTACCTCAGCGTGGAGACCCTCTGGAAATCTGTGGGGCCCATGTCACTGATCCCACAGGAAGAAGCAGCATAGTCTAGTCGATAGAGCATGGACCTTGGTGTCAGAAGGACCTGGGTTCTAATCCTGGTTCTGCCACTTGTCTACTATGTGACCTTGAGCAAGTCACTTCACTGCTCTATGCCTCATTTACCTTATCTGCAAAATGCAGGTTGCACAGCAGACAAGTGGCGGAGCTGGGATTAGAACCCATGACCTTCTGACACCAAGGTCCATGCTCTATCGACTAGACTGTGCTGCTTCTCATAGTAAGTGCTTAATACGATTTCCAAAAAAAAAAGGAAGATTGCAAGTTGATATCGTGCAGAGAATTAAGTTCTTAGGGTAAAATTACTCCCACCCCCCCACCCCGTGTTGGTTGGGGGTGCCCACAACAGACAGGTGAATGCCCAGCCCCAGGGTCACACCAGGAATCAGCAGCAGGAGTCAGGCAGGAGTCAGTAAGCCCCATTCTTGTCATATACTTGACTCCTTCATCTTTCCACTGTGCCTCCACACAAGGCATCTTGGGGAAAGAGGTGGGGAGGAGTCACCCAATCAAGGGCTCCCACCATTGCAAAAGAAAACAATAATAATTGTGGTATTTGTTTAGCACTAACTACCTGTCAAGCACTGTACTAACCGCTGGGAAAAATGCAAGATAATCAGGTCAGACACAGTTCCTGCCCCACACAGAGCTCACAGTCTAAGTAGGAGGGAGAACAGCTACTGGATCCCCATTTTACAGATGAGGAAACTGAGGCATTGAAAAGAAGTTAAGTGACTTGTTCAAGGTCACGAGCGGATAAGTGGTGGAAATGGGATTAGAACCCAGGTCCCCTGACTCCCTGGTCTGTGCTCTTTCCACTAGGCAATGCTGCTCCCGTACAGAAACACACACATCTCCACACCCCTTGTCTCAATTACAAATAGAAATACAAAAGAGACCCCAGTCTGAGTTTGCTGATTTTCCTCCAGAAACTGGGGATCACGCTCTGTATCCCACATCAGAGTGAGGGGAACACCCTATTTCTCCCTATCACCATAATCATCATCGTCATCATCATCACTAACAATTATTGAGCAGCTACAATGTGTGCTATGCTGTTATTGGGAATATACATAGAAAAATAAATGCTGGCCATGCTGTTCAACAGGAAACTGAGACGAGAGGAAGAAACTATGTCTCTCTGGAGTTTGAGCAGGTCAGATGGATCTCATCATCTCTAACCACTGCACATCTCTACCCTCACCAACTCTGAAATCTATCTGACCACAACCTCTTCACTTGCCTCCTCTCCCACACACCTCCTCCCTGTAAATCTGTACTATTCCCCCACAGAGACCTCCGATCTCTGGACCCCATCCAATTTTCTCAACTTATCATGTCCCATTTAGCCTCCATACCCAAACTACCCGCCCTAGATGGCCAAATAGATGTTCTCAGCACCAACCTTTCTACTCGACTCAACTCACTCGCTCCCCTATCCCTTCATCAATCACGTACCACTAACCCATAGCCCTGGATCACCTGCAGTCTGCCTCCTTCGCTCTTGTGCTGGAGCAGCAGAGTGCTGCTGGAGGAAATCTAAATATCAGGCTGACTTTGTCCACTTCAAGTTTATCCTTGCATGCTTTAAATCTGCCTCCTCTGCAGGGCAAAACTACTTCTCTACCCATATTGACATCCATGCCCATTGCCCTCATCAGTTGTCCCAGACATTCAACTCCCTTCTCAGGCCCCCTGTCCCCACCGCTTCCCCCCTCCTTTGTCCCCACTGACCTAGCCACCTAATTTATTAAGAAAACTGACACCATCAGGTGTGAGCTCCCTAAAATCGCCTCTGCCCCTCCTCAGTCCCTCCCCCTTCCAGCCCCCTCTTCAACTCTCCTATCCTTCCCAGCAGTATCTCTAGAGGAGATCTCCTGCCTCCTCTCAAAAGCCACCCCCTCCACATGTGCTTCGGACCCCATTCCTCCTCATCTTATCAAAACTCTCACCCCCTTCCTCTTCCCTCCCTAACATCCATCATCAACCATTCGTTCTCCTATGTCTTCTTCCCCACTTTTGTCAAACATACCTACCTCTCCCCTATCTTAAAAAACCCTCCCTTTACCCCCGCCGTTCCCTCCAGTTATGGCATCATCTCCCTCCTATCGTTCCTCTCAAATTCCTTGAGCTAGATGTCTACCCCCACTGTCTCAAATTCCTCTCCTCCAATTCTCTCCTTGACCCTGTCCAATCTGGTTTCCATTCCCTTCACTCCACAGAAACTGCCCTTTCAAATTTCCTTCTTGCCAGATCCTTCTTGCCGGATTCTCAGATTTCTCTCTTGCCAGATCCAACGGCCTCTACTCCACCCTAATCCTCCTTGTCTTCTCATCAGCCTTTGACACTGTAGACCACCCCCTTCTTCTGGAAATGTTATCCAACCTTGGCTTCACTGACTCTGTCCTCTCCTGGTTCTCTTCTTATCTCTCTAGCCATTCATTCCAGGATAGTGGTAGGACTTGGGCCAGAGGTCGAGGCGGGACAGGCGAGAACGAGGCACGGTGAGGAGGTTAGCGGCAGAGGAGCGGAGTGTATGGGGTGGGCTGGAGAAGGAGAGAAGCAGCGTGGCTCAATGGAAAGATCCCGGGTTTAGGAGTCAGAGGTCAGGGGTTCTAATCCTAGCTCTGCCACCTGTCAGCTGTGCTTTGGGCAAGTCACTTAACTTCTCGGTACCTCAGTTACCTCTTTTGTAAAATAGAGATTAAGACTGTGAGCCTCACGTGGGACAACCTGATTACCCTGTATCTACCCCAGCACTTAGAACAGTGCTGGGCACATAGTAAGCACTTAAATACCAACATTATTATTATTAGGTGAGGTAGGAGGGGGCCAGGTGATAGAGAACTTCGAAGCCAAGAGTGAGGAGTTTTTGTTTCATGCGAAGGTTGATAGATAACCACTGGAGGTTTTTGAGAAGGTGAGTGACATGTCCAGAGTATTTCTGTAGAAAGATAATCTGGGCAGCAGAATGAAGTATAAACTGGAGCAGGGAGAGACAGGAGGATGGGAGATCAGAGAGGAGGCTGATGCAATAATCCAGTCAGGATATTATGAGAACTTGTACTAGCAAGGTAGCAGTTTGGATGGAGAGGAAAGGGAGGATCTTGGCGATGTTGCGAAGGTGAGACTGGCAGGTTTTGGTGATGGATTGGATGTGTGGGGTGAATGAGAGAGCAGAGTGAAGGATGACACCGAGGCTGTGGGCCTGTGAGACAGGAAGGATGGCAGTGCCGTCCACAGTGACGGGAAAGTCAGGGAGAGGACGGGGTTTGGGAGGGAAGGTAAGGAGCTCAGTCTTGGACACGTTGAGTTTTAGGTGGCGGGCAGACATCCAGGTGGAGATGTCCTGAAGGCAGGAGGAGATACAAGCCTGGAGGGAGGGAGAGAGAACAGGGGAGGAAATGTAGGAGTCAAGGATGAGAAGCAGCGTGGCGCAGTGGAAAGAGCACGGGCTTTGGAGTCAGGGCTCATGAGTTCGAATCCCAGCTCTGCCACTTGTCGGCTGTGTGACTGTGGGCAAGTCACTTAACTTCTCTGTGCCTCAGTTCCCTCATCTGTAAAATGGGGATTAAGACTGTGAGCCCCACGTGGGACAACCTGATTCCCCTATGTCTACCCCAGCGTTTAGAACAGTGCTCGGCACATAGTAAGCGCTTAACAAATACCAACATTATTATTATTATTATTAAGGATAACGCCAAGGTTAAGGGCTTGTGAGACAGGAAGGATAGAGGTGCTGTCTACAGTGATGGGAAAGTCAGGGGGAGGACATGGTTTGGATGGGAAGATAAGGAGCTCTGTTCTGGACATGTCTAGGTTTGAGGTGATGGGAGGACATCCAAGTAGAAATGTCTTGAAGGCAGGAAGGGATGCGAGACTGGAGAGAGGGAGAGAGATCAGGGCTGCAGATGTAGATTTGGGTATCATCTGCGTAGAGGTGGTAGTTGAAGCCATGAGAACAAATGAGTTCTCCACGGGAGTGGGTATAAATGGAGAATAGAAGGGGACCCAGAACTGAACTTTGAGGTTTCCCCCACAGTTAGAGGGTGGGAGGCGGAGGAGGAGCCCATAAAGGAGATTGAGAATGCCCTCCCTCCTCACATCCATCAAACTAACTCTCTTCCCCTCTCCAAAGCCCTACTGAGAGCTCACCTTCTCCAGCAGGCCTTCCCAGACTGAGCCCTCCCTTTTCCTCTACCCCTCCTCCCCTCCCCATTCCCCCTCCTCCCTCCCTCTGCTCTACCCCCTCCTCCTCCCCTCAGCACTTGTGCATGTTTGTATATATTATTTATTACTCTACTTATTTTATTAATGCTGTGTATATATCTATGATTCTATTTATCTTGATGGTATTGATGCCTGACTACTTGTTTTGTTTTGTTGTCTGTCTCCCCCTTTTAGACTGTGAGCCCGTTCTTGGGTAGGCATTGTCTCTATCTGTTGCCGAATTGTACATTCCAAGAGTTTAGTACAGTGCTCTGCACACAGCAAGCGCTCAATAAATACAATTGAATGAATGAATACGTGAATTCCAAAGTCACCTTTTGTCCCTTTACTCCTGGGTATTTTCTTCCCCCTAGGCTCTGCCTCCCAGGACACTGGCTGGAAGTGCTAGACCTTTGTGTTTACAGATGGCAGAGAACACAGAATCAATCAACGGTATTTACTGAGTGCTTGCCCTTACAGAGCACTGTACTAAGCACTTGGGAGAACATAAAACAAGCAGCGGGGCCTAGTGGAAGTGCACGGACCTGGGTTCTAATTCTAGTTCTGCAGCTGGCCTGCTGTGTGACCTTAGGCAAATCACTTCACTTCTTTGTGTCTCACTCTCCTCAATGTGTAGAATGGGGATTCAATATCTGTTTTCGCTTTTTCATAGCCTGTGAGCCCCCATGTGGGACAAGGACTGCATCTGATTTGATTATCTTATATCTACCTCAGTGCTTGTCACTTAGTAAGCTCTTAAATCCCATGATTATCATTATTATTATTACTACTTTCCCAAGTGTTTGGTATAATGTGCTGCATTCAGTAGACACTCAATAATAATAATAATAATAATGATGTTGGTATTTGTTAAGCGCTTACTATGTGCAGAGCACTGTTCTAAGCGCTGGGGTAGATATAGGGTAATCAGATTGTCCTACATGAGGCTCACAGTCCTAATCCCCATTTGACAGATGAGGTAACTGAGGCACAGAGAAGTTAAGTGACTTGCCCACAGTCACACAGCTGACAAGCGGCAGAGCCGGGAGTCGAACCCATGACCTCTGACTCCCAAGCCCGGGCTCTTTCCATTGAGCCACGCTGCTTCCCTGAACTAGACTAGACTGTAAGCTCGTTGTGGGCAGGAAATGTGTCTGTTTTTTTGTTATACTGTACTCTGTACTCTGCACGCGGTAAGTGCTCAATAAATACGATGGAATGAATGAATGATCTTTACTACCACTATTATTACTACTACTACTATTACTAAAATATGAGTTCCTGCTAGCCATAGGGAGAAGTCAATCTGGAGCGGGCACTGTACACTGTGTGACCTTGGACAAGTCATTCCATTTCTCTGTGCCTTAGTTCCCTCATCCGTAAAAGGGGGATTAAATACCTGCTCTCTCTTTTACTCAAGTACAAAAG
The DNA here is from genome assembly GCF_004115215.2 of Ornithorhynchus anatinus. Classification (NCBI taxonomy): domain Eukaryota; kingdom Metazoa; phylum Chordata; class Mammalia; order Monotremata; family Ornithorhynchidae; genus Ornithorhynchus; species Ornithorhynchus anatinus. The sequence goes on along the minus strand of NC_041749.1, from coordinate 81,450,403 downwards.
GGACTGTGTCTGACCTGACTGTCTTGTGTCTTCCCCAGTGCTTAGAACAGTGCCCAGCACATAGTAAGCGCTTAATACGTACCATTAAAAAAAAAAGACTGTGACAGTTTGGACATCAACCTGGACTAGAATGTTCAAGTCCTGCAGTTTACTATCTTTCACTACTGTTGTTTTTCATTTTTTATTTTGTTTAGTTTTAAGCCTGCTATTTTTTTCTCCATGTGCCCCTCCTGCCCCCATTTTAGATCAGAGGATTTTAAGGGGTGGAGAGACATGCTCAGAACAATTTTTTTAGAAAAATGATCTGGGCAGCAAAGTAAGTATGGATTATATCTTCTAGGAGAGGCAGCATGGTGTAGTTGGAAGAGTGCCAGTCTGGAAGCCCAAGGACCTGGGATTGAGTCTGGGCTTTGCCACCGGCTGGCTATGTGACCTTGAGCAAATCACTTAACCTCTCTGGACCTCAGTTTCCTTATCTGTAAAATGGGGTAATAATACCTGACCTACCTTCCTAACAGGGTTATTGTGAAGAAAAAAAAAGAGATAAGTACTGCAAGAGCACTTTGAAATAAAAGCACTATACTAAAAAAGTTTTCTAAGCCCTTCTAAAATCCCAACTCTTTTGACAAGCCTTCTCCTGCTAATTTATCATGACCCTGAATCATAAAAGCCACTTTTAGCACCCACATAGTTACACTCATCATTAGCACTTCTGTATATATGTATATTTGCCTGGTGGATAGAGCATGCCCCTGTGAGTCAGAAGGACCTGGGTTCTTATACTGCCTCTGCCACTTCAATCAATCAATCAATCCGTAAGTCGTATTTATTGAGTGCTTACTGGTTGCAGAGAACTGTACTAAGCACTTGGGAGGGTACCATATAGCAATATAACAGACACATTCCCTGCCCACAACCAGCTTACAGTCTAGTGGGGGAGATAGATATTAATATAAATAAATGAATTATGGATATGTACATAAAGTGATTTGGGGCAGAAGGGGGTTGGACCCTTGGCTTCAAAGCTCTCCATCACCTTGCCCCCTCCTACCTCATCTCCCTTCTCTCTTTCTACTGCCCACCCCGTACATTCCGCTCCTCTACCGCTCACCTACCTCCTCACTGTCCCCCATTCAGCCTATCCCACCATCGACCCCTGGCCCATGTCCTACCACTGTCCTGGAATGCCCTCTCTCCTCCCATCCGCCAAACTAACTCTCTTCCCCTCCTCAAAGCCCTACTGAGAGACCTCCTCCAGGAGGCCTTCCCAGACTGAGCCCCCCCTTTCCCTCTGCTCCCCCTCTTCTCCCCCCCGGTCTTCCCCATTCCCTTCCCCTCAGCACTGTGCTCATTTGTATATATTATTTACTACCCTATTTATTTTGTTAATGAGGTGTATATCTCCTTGATCCTATTTATCTTGATGATGTTGTCTTCTTTTGTTTTGTTCTGTTTTGCTTTGCTGTCTGTCTCCCCGGTTTAGTCTGTGAGCCTGTCATTGGGCAGGGATTGTCTCTATCCATTGCCGAATTGTACATTCCAAGCGGTTAGTACAGTGCTCTGCACATAGTAAGTGCTCAATAAATACTATTGAATGAAGGAAGGAATGAATGAATGAATAAAGGAAGCAAGTCAGGGTGATGCAGAAGGGAGTGGAAGAGAAGGAAAAGAGGGCTTAGTCAGGGAAGGCCTCTTGGAGAAGATGTGCCTTCAGTAAGGCTTTGAAGTTGGGAAGAGTAATCATCTCTCGAATTTGAGGAGCGAGGGCTCTCCAGGCCAGAGGCAATACGATATCGCCAAGATCCACCCTTTCCTCTCCACCCAAATGGCTACCTTACTGCTACGGGCTCTCGTTATATCCCGGCTAGACTACTGTGTCAGCCTTATCTCTGACCTCCCTTCCTCCTCTCTTGTCCCGCTCCAGTCTATTCTTCACTCTGCTGCCCGGCTCATCTTCCTGCAGAAACGATCTGGGCATGTCACTCCCCTTCTTAAACAACTCCAGTGGCTGCCTATCAACCTCCGCTCCAAACAAAAACTTCTCACTCTAGGCTTCAAGGCCCTACATCACCTTGCCCCTTCCTACCTCTCCTCCCTTCTCTCTTTCTACCGCCTACCCCGCACGCTCCGCTCCTCCGCCGCCCACCTCCTCACCGTCCCTCGGTCTCGCCTGTCCCGCCGTCGACCCCTGGGCCACGTCCTCCCGCGGTCCTGGAACGCCCTCCCTCCTCACCTCCGCCAAACTGATTCTCTTCCCCTCTTCAAAACCCTACTTAAAACTCACCTCCTCCAAGAGGCCTTCCCAGACTGAGCTCCTCTTCTCCCTCTACTCCCTCTACCCCCCCACTTCACCTCTCCGCAGCTAAACCCTCTTTTCCCCCTTTCCCTCTGCTCCTCCCCCTCTCCCTTCCCATCCCCTCAGCACTGTACTCGTCCGCTCAACTGTATAAATTTCCATTACCCTATTTATTTTGTTAATGAAATGTACATCGCCTTGATTCTATTTAGTTCCCATTGTTTTTACGAGATGTTCTTCCCCTTGACTCTATTTATTGCCATTGTTCTTGTCTGTCCATCTCCCCCGATTAGACTGTAAGCCCGTCAAACGGCAGGGACTGTCTCTATCTGTTGCCGACTTGTTAATTCCAAGCGCTTAGTACAGTGCTCTGCACATAGTAAGCGCTCAATAAATACTATTGAATGAATGAAGATGTGGGCGAGGGGTTGGCAGCGAGATAGACTAGATGGAGGCACAGTGAGAAGGTTAGCATTAGAGGAGCGAAGTGCCTGGGCTGGGTTGTAGTAGTAGAGTAGTGAGGTGAGGTAGGAGGGGATCCCTCTTAACCTCAAGGTGATTGAGTGCTATATAAGCCAATGGTGAGGAGTTTCTGTTTGATGTGGAAGTGGATGGGCAACCACTGGAGGTTCTTGAGGAGTGGGGAAACGTGGACTAAACGTTCTTTGTAGAAAAATTATCCAGGCAGCAGAGTGAAGTATAGACTGGAGTGGGGAGAGACAGGAGGCAGGAAGTGAACAAGAAGGCTGATACAGTAATCAAGGCACTGAATCAGTCATTTGTCTGCTCTGTGACCTTGGGCAAGTCACTTAACTTCTCTGTGCCTCAGTTACCTCATCTGTAAAATGGGGATAAAGACTGTGAACCGTACGTGGGGCAGGGACTGTGTTCAACTTGATTAACGTGTATCTACCCCAGCACTTAGTACAGTGCCTGGCACATAGTAAGCATTTAACAAACACCATTTAAAAAGTATTTATTCTAATTCCAATGCTTGTGAATATTTTTGTCTATCTCCCCCATAAGAGTGCAAGTTCCTCATAGACAGAGAATGTGTCTTGTGTGTTTATTGTTCTTTTCCAAGGGCTTAATACTCAGTAGGTGTTCAATAAATACCACTCCAATATTGCAGAATTAAATCCAGTATATTATCTTTCCTTATGGGTTTTAGGAGCTATTCCAGAAAAAACTTTTATCCTATCTCCAAACCTTACCTCTACTTCTCTTGCTGATTTACTCCTCTAATCAGTAGAAGTGACATTTCAATTGTCACTTATTTTACAATTTCCCCAATATCATACAATTTATTATTACACTATTATTATTAAATTATTATACTCAATAACCTCATGTATAATCTCATACATGTCCAAGACTGAGCACATGTCCAAGCCTGAGCTCTTTATCTTCCCTCCCAAACCCTGTCCTCTCCCTCACTTCCCCATCACTGTGGACAGCACTACCATCCTTCCCGTCTCGCAGGCCTGCAACCTTGGTGTCATCGTTGACTCTGCTCTCTCATTCACCCCACACATCCAATCCGTCACCAAAACCTGCCGGTCTCACCTTCACAGCATCGCCAAGATCCGCCCTTTCCTCTCTACCCAAACTGCTATCTTGCTGGTACAATCTCTCATAATATCCAGACTGGATTACTGCATCAGCCTCCTTTCTGATCTCCCATCCTCCTCTCTCTCTCCCTGCTTCAGTCTGTACTTCACTCTGCTGCCCAGATTATCTTTCTGCTGAAACACTCTGGGCATGTCACTCCCCTCTTCAAAAATCTCCAGTGGTTGCCTATCAACCTTCGCATGAAGCAAAAACTCCTCACTCTTGACTTCAAAGGTCTCCATCACCTTGCCTCCCCCAACCTCACCTCCCTTCTCTCCTCCTACAGCCCAGGCCGCACACTCCGCTCCTCTGCCCCAACCTCCTCGCTGGGCCTCGTTCTCTCCTGTCCCGCCGTCGACACCTGGCCTGCGCGTCCTACCACTGACCTGGAACGCCCTCCCTCCTCACATCCACCAACTAACTCTCTTCCCCTCTTCAAAGCCCTACTAAAATGAGCCCTCCCTTTCCCTCTATTCCTCCTCCCCTCCCCATTGCCCCTACTCCCTCCCCATTCCCCTCCCTTCCCCCAGCACTTGTATATATTTGTACATATTTATTGCTCTATTCATTTTATTAATGATGTATATATATCTATGATTCTATTTATCTTGATGGTATTGATGCCTGACTACTTGTTTTGTTTTGTTGTCTGTCTCCCCCTTTTAGACTGTGAGCCCGTTCTTGGGTAGGCATTGTCTCTGTTGCCGAATTGTCTTTCCCAAGCGCTTAGTACAGTGCTCTGCACATAGTAAGCGCTCAATAAATACAATTGAATGAATGAATGAACGAATTAATATAATATTTGAGAAGCAGCGTGGCTTAGTGGCTTGGGACTCAGAGGACGTGGGTTCTAATTCCGGCTCCGCCACTTATTTGTTATTATTATTGTTGGTATTTGTTAAGTGCTTACTATGTGCAGAGCACTGTTCTAAGAGCTGGGGTAGATACAGGGTAATCAGGCTGTCTCACATGAGGCTCACAGTCTTCATCCCCATTTTGCAGATGAGGTACCTGAGGCACAGAAAAGTTAAGTGACTTGCCCACAGTCACACAGCTGACAAGTGGCAGAGCTGGGATTCGAACCCATGACCTTTGACTCCCAAGCCCGGGCTCTTTCCACTGAGCCATGCTGCTTCTCTTCACTTATCAGCTGTGTGACTTTGGGCAAGTCACTTAACTTCTCTGTGCCTCAGTTACCTCATTTGTAAAATGGGGATTAAGACTGTGAGCCCCACGTGGGACAACCTGATTACCTTGTAGCTATCCCAGCGCTTAGAACAGTGCTTGGCATATAGTAAGCACTTCACATGTACCATAATAATAATAATAATTATTTCCTATTCATTTTCCTCAACTTGGGTAGGTGGACTACAGAAGGGTCTTTGGTTTTTTAGTTGGTTTTTGTTTTTAGTTTGGAATTTCTTGACAAAGGTATTCATGATTCGTCACTTATATGGCAACATTTTTATGTTAATCCTGTCTATACTGTCTTTCACATGCAGGGCCACACCCCTGCCTGGAGTCTGATCCCAGTTTTTCCTTCAGGATTTATAATCTGGAAGTACTTTATTTCCATGTACCCTAAATCTCAGTGATGCCTTTCCTTATGGATCAGTGTGGCCCTGGTCAGAGACCCCCAGACCAGTTAATTTAGTAGTCCAGGATGGGAGAAGTTAACTCTAGGCAGCAACCTTCCTTCTAATTCATAAAACACTCACCCCAACTGAGTCTGGGGATTCTTTATACCCCACTAGGCAGAGAAGCAGCAAAGATAGAGCACAGGCCTGGGAGTCAGAAGGACCTGGGTTCTTGTCTGCTGTGGGACCTTGGGCAAGTCACTTCACTGCTCTGTGCCTCAGTTATTTCATCTATAAAATGGGGAGTAAGACTGTGAGCCCCATGTGGGATATGGACTGTGTCCAGTAGCTACCCCATCTTGTATCTTGTAGCTATCCCAGTGCTTAATACAGTTCCTGGTAATGTTGGTATTTGTATTTGTTTGTATTTGTTAAGCGCTTACTATGTGCAGAGCACTGTTCTAAGCGCTGGGGTAGATACAGGTAATCAGGTTGTCCCACGTGAGGCTCACAGTCTTCATCCCCATTTTACAGGTGAGCTAACTGAGACACAGAGAAGTGAAGTGACTTGCCCACAGTCACACAGCTGACAAGTGGCAGAGCCGGGATTCAAACCCATGACCTCTGACTCCCCAGCCCATGCTCTTTCCACTGAGCCACACTGCTTCCCTAAGCACTACTTATTAAGTGCTTTGCAATTACCATTAAAAAAAGAAATAGGCACTTGGATACTCACCCCACCTCCACAGCACTTATGTACATAACCTTATACTTTGTTGTTTCCCTTACCTGTAATTTATTTTGATATCTATCTCCCTTACTAGATTGTAAACTCCTTGAGGGCAGGGATCTTGTCTACCAACTCTATTGTATTGTCCCCCCCCAAGTACTTAGCACACAGTAAGCACTCATTAAATACCACTGATTGACTGATCTCCACATTACAATGTGGCCACTTCTGAGATGTAGTCAAACTGATGGCTTAATGGGGAGGGGAAGGTTTTGCTTTGGTTTGGTGCTCTGAAGGATTCCGGGAAGAATGAGATTTCCCAGCCTGGCAGGCACAAGGGCAAGGATCTCAAGAGAGGGACCAAGGCAAGTCATTTCTCTGTTCCTGCTTCCTTATCTGTAAAATGGAGATTCATTCATTCATTCAATCGTATTTATTAAAAGCTTACTGTGTGAAGAGCACTGTACTAAGCGCCTGGGAAAGTACAGTACAACAATAAACAGTGACATTCTCTGCCCACAACCAGCTCACAATCTAGAGGCAGGGAGACAGACATCAGTACAAATAAATAAAATTGCAGATATGTACGTAAGTGCTGTGGGGTTGTGGCAGGGCATGGGGGTGTGGGGAGAGCAAAGGGAGCAAGTTGGGGAGATGCAGAAGAGAGTAGGAGATGAGGAAAAGTGGGACTTAGTTTCGGAAGGCCTCTTGGAGGAGACGTGTCTTCAATAAGGCTTCGAAGAGGGGGAGAGTAACTGTCTGGAGGATTTGAGGAGGGAGGGTATTCCAGGCCAGAGGCAGGATGTGGGCCAGGGATCAGGGCCAAGGATCAGCGGTGAGACAGTCGGGATGGAGGCACAGCGAGAAGGCTAGCGCCAGAGGAGTGAAGTATGCAGCCTGGATTGTAAAAGGAGAAAAGCGAGGGGACAAGGTGATGGAGTGCTTTAAAGCCAATGGTGGGGAGTTTTTGTTTGATGCGGAGGTGGAGCGGCAACCACTGGAGAGTTTTGAGGAGTGGGGTGACATGCCCTGAACGTTTCTGTAGAAAGATGATCCGGGCAGCAGAGTGAAGTATGTACCAGAGTGGAGAGAGCCAGGATGCTGGGAGGTCGGCAAGGAGACTGATGCAGTAATACTGGCGGGATAAGATGACTGATTGTATTAACGTGGTAGCGGTTTGGATAGAGAAGAAAGGGTAGATTTTAGTGATGCTGTGAAGGTGGGACCAACAGGATTTGGTGACGGATTGAATGTGTGGCTTGAATGAGAGAGAGAGAGAGAGAGAGAGAGAGAGAGAGAGAGAGAGGAGTCAAGGAAAAGCCCCAAGATTACGGGCTTGTGAGACGGGAAGGAAGGTGGTGCCGTCTACAGTGAGGGGAAAATCAGGGAGAGGACAGGGTTTGGGTGGGAAGGAGCTCTGTTTCAACACCTGTTCTCCCTCCTACTTAGACTGTGAGCCCGGTTTGGGACAGGAACTGTGTCCGACCTGATTATTTTGTGTCTGCCCCAACACTTAGTACAGTCCTTGGAACCTAGTAAGTGTTTAACAGATATTCATTCATTCATTCATTCAATAGTATTTATTGAGCTCTTACTATGTGCAGAACACTGTACTGAGCGCTTGGAATGTTCAATTCGGCAACAGAGACAATCCCTGCCCAATGATGGGCCCGGATACTATCGTTACCGTTCAGGGTTTTCACTTCTGACTTTTTAGAGCTGAAGGCATCTGTCCAGTGTCCTGGCCTTAGCTGCCTGGCCTGGCCAAGTTGGAGGACGTGGCACTACAGGGGAGAGGGCCTGGGCAATCCTTTTAAACCGACAGAGGAGGTGAAGGCAAAAGCCAACTCCATCGGACTGTCCCAAGCGCTTAGTGCAGTGCTCTGCACACAGTAAGTGCTCAGTAGATACCGCCGATTAATTGATAGGTGAGGTGAGGCGGGAGGATTCCAAGATCCTATCTGTGCTTCTTCTCCCTACCTCTCCCCCTCATCCCATCCCTTCCCCGTCTTCGTTTGTATTTTTTTAATGGTATCTGTGAAGTACTTACTCCTTGCCGGGCCCCGTACTAAGCGCTGAGGTAGATTCAGGCCAACGAGGTTGGACTGGACATGTCCCACGTGGAGCTCGCAGTCTCCATCCCCATTTTACAGATGAGGACACCAAGGCCCAGAGGAGTGAAGTGACTGGTCCGAGGTCACCTGGCAGACCGGTGGCGGAGCCGGGATCGGAACCCAGGTCTTCCAACCGCTGGGCCCGCGCTCTCTCTTTCATTCAATAGTATTTATTGAGCGCTTACTATGTGCAGAGCACTGTACTAAGCGCTTGAAATGTACAAATCGGCAACAGATAGAGACGGTCCCTGCCCATTGACGGGCTTACAGTCTAATCTTTCGGGCAGGCCATGCCGCTTCCCGCTCCCCCCTTCTCCATGGCCCCTTCCCGCCCTCTCTAGCGCGGGCCTGGGAGTCAGAAGGACCTGGGTTCCGATCCCGGCCCCGCCACCCTCCTGCTGCGAGACCTCGGGCTAGTCCCTTCGCTTCTCTGGGCCTCGGCTACCTCGTCCGTCAAAGGGGGATTGAGATTGTGAGCCCCACTTGGGGACGGGGACCGGTGTCCAAGCTGATGAACTCGTCTCTCCCCCAGCGCTTAGTACAGTGCTCGACACGTAGTAACGGATCCCATCATCGTGATTCTCATTATCTGCCACTTGGCAGCCATGTGACCCTGGGCAAGTCACTTCACTTCTCTGTGCCTCAGTCACCTCAACTGGAAAATGGGGATGAAGACTGTGAGCCTCGTGTGGGACGACCTGATGACCCTGTGTCTACCCCGGCGCTTAGAACAGTGCTCTGCACATAGTAAGCGCCTAACAGATACCAACATTATTATTATCTCTGGCGGCCCCCGCGCCAACCACCAGCACGGTGTTCGACCGTGGCCCGAGGCCGGCCCGTCGTGAGCCGCCGGCCGACCTCCGTCCCCCTCTCTCCCTCCTCCCTGGGCGGTCCCGGGCGGAGGAAGTGAGCGCACGGGGGAGGAATGCGGGCGGGGCCGGGCCGGGCCGGGCCGAGCCGAGCCGAGCCGAGCCGAGCGGGGTTGGCTAGGGGCAACCGGGGCCGGGCCGGGCCGGGTCAGGAGCGGGGTGGCCGCTATGCCGCACTTCACGGTGGTGCCGGTGGAGGCTCCGCGCCGGGGGGACTATGACAACTTGGAGGGGCTGAGCTGGGTGGATTACCGGGACCCCAGCCACGGCGGCGACGAAGACCCCTACGACTCGCTGGGCTCGGACGGTGAGGGCGCGACCCCGGGCCCCGCGGGGCCCTCCCGAGAGGCTCCAGTTCTGCCGCCGCCGCTGCCGAGTCTTCCTCCTCCTCTCCCCAAACTTTCGCCAACTCTCCGGCGGGCGGGCGGGCGGGCGGGCACGGGGATGAGGCGGATCGCTCGGCCCTCTTCCCTCTTTCTCCTCCTCCTCCTCCCCCGGACCGGGGCTCCGGCAGGGTGGGGACAGCGATGAGAACAGGCTGGGGCTGCAGACGTGGCCTGGGTGGGGCGGGGCGGGCCGCTGCCCCCCGCCTCTCTCGCCCAGCGGCGCGGAAACTCCGCGGTGGAAGTTCGATGTCTGTGGTCCCCGGCCGGGAGGCGGGAGCTCGTGGAGCGGCTCCCTCGCCGGCCAGCCAGGGGTTGATCTCCTCGCTCCCTCACCCACCCCCTCCTTCCTCCTCCTCCTCCTCCCTCCGCGGAATAGATCGGCCCCGGGGCTCGTTCCTGCGGGGAGCCTGGTTCCCCCTTTCGCCCCCTCCCCGTCCCCCTCAACCACCTCTCTCCTCTCGTCTCCGGCCGCGCCGTACGGCTGGAGCCCTAAAGGGTGGGAACGCGCAGGGTCGTTAACCTAAATCTCCCGGGCCTCCCCGCTAACGGGGCACACGTCTCGCCGGCAGCTACAGTTCTCGCCCGGGAGAGGACCGACCCGCTGCTTGGCCGGGAAGGGCAGATCAGCTCGATGATTCATGTAGCCGCACGCCTCGATACCTCTAGGGAAACCCAGGGATGGAGAGTAAGCCGTCAGTCGGCCCTGAGAGCCAGGAGCTGAGGAGAACCCATCTGGGTAGGTCCTGCCCGCAGAGCGACTGAGTTCCACGCGATCGCCCGACTCCAATTAGTAAGCCAGAGTCAAGTCTATGATCAGAGCAGAGAAGGCCAAGGAGGAGAAACGTGAATCGGAACAGGAGCCTCACCCCCGTGGCTCCACTGGGCTTTGGCTCCTCAGATCCACCAATGGCGTTTCTGGAGCCTTGACTGGGTGCAGGGCCCTGGAATGAAACAAGCGCTGGAGAGAGTGCCCTAGATTTGGTTAGCGCAATCCCTGCCCTCAGGGAGCTTACAATCATCTGCCCATCATTTGAGGCGAAAGATCAAGCAGCTATTCTTGTTGATCTGCAGCAGAGAGTTGTTCACCCTAGTTGGGAGCCAAGAATTCAGAAGAGGGACACACGCCTTGTAATCTCTCTGTCCACAGCTCCGCTGAGACCCTTTCCATCATGCGGACAGGGTACGGCCACTTGTCAGGGGGTCTACACCTGAATATATTGTTCAGGCCAAGGTGTATGTGTTTGTGTGTGTGTGTTGGGGTGGAGGGGGAGTGGTTCTGGGAATCTGGGGCTGGCTGTATCCAAGTAAGTGGAAGAAAATACAGAGAGATGGAAATGAGGCTCTGAGCTCACCTGGAGGAGGAAGACTAATAGTATTAAGTGCTTACTATGTGCAGAGCACTGTGCTGAGCGCTGGGAAAGAACACAAGTGAGAATTAGACACCATCCCTATCCACGGAGTGTGTGTGGGGGGTAGGTGGGGGAGACTCACAATCAGAAAAAAAGCTCAACTGGCCCTCTGGTCCTTGATGCTGAGCTTCCAGGAAGCACGTTTGGGTGGCCAGGGGCAGGAGGCATCTTAAGGGTACCATAATAATATTAATAATGTTGGTATTTGTTAAGTGCTTACTATGTGCAGAGCACTGTTCTAAGTGCTGGGGTAGATATAGGGTAATCAGGTTGTCCCACGTGAGGCTCACAGTCTTCATCCCCATTTTACAGATGAGGTAATTGAGGCACAGAGAAGTGAAGTGACTTGCCCACAGTCACACAGCTGACCAGTGGCAGATCCGGGATTTGAACCCATGACCTCTGACTCCCCAGCCCGGGCTCTTTCCACTGAGCCACGCTGCTTCCGCAGCTACCATTCGACATCTATGTATCTCTTGGGGGCAGGTGAGCAGCCTCTGGGCATAGGGCAAATCCTTCACCTCCTGTCCCTTCCAGCTGCCACGTTATACACCCCCACTAGGAAGATCCTGTTGTGACAGGACTGTCTGCTAGTGAAATGTCCCCCCTGCTTAGATGTCTCCCCCGATTAGACTGTGAGCCCGTCAGTGGGCAGAGATTGTCTCTATCTGTTGCTGAATTGTACATCCCAAGCACTTAGGACAGTGCTCTGCACATAGTAAGCACTCAATAAATACTATTGAATGAATGAATGAAATAGAGTGGTGATAGTGTACTGCTTCCCCAGGGTTGGTGGGAGAGATGAAGGGAGAAGGGGGAGAGTAGGAGATCAGTGTGGCCAGGGATTGTCTCTCTTTATTGCTGAATTGTACTTTCCAAGCGCTTAGTACAGTGCTCTGCACCCAGTAAGCACTCAATACATATGATTGAATGAATGAGAAAGCAGTCTTGGACTTGGGTCTTTTTGTCAATTAGCTCAGACTGCACTCCCTGGCTTCTTGTCCCTGTGGCAAGAAGTCTGTCATCTTCCTCTTCTCCCCAGGTGAAATTCTCTCCCTCCCTCTCCCCCCATTATGGAGGGAGGGACGTTTATTCTGATCACGTGCAGTTTTATGCACAACTGGGTGGTTGGCTGGCCGCTGGGCAGAGAACTCTTCATGGCTTCCACTACCGCCCTTATACCTGCAAGGAGAGAGGCTAAGACTTCCAGGGGTTAGAGCAGTGATCTGGAAGGCAGGAGGCTTGATCCTGTCCTTGGGTAACCAAAGTTAGGCCCTATGCATGTCCATTTCTTTGTGTGTTGTCTGAGGAGGGGATTATTAGTTTCTGTTGCCTACAGGTTGCAGATCATAGCCACAGGGAAGAGAACCAGGAAGGGGAGCTGAGGTGCCTCAATTGCAGATTGGAGAAAGTTGTTGATTCTCTTGTCTTATGCCGTCGAGTCGAGTCATAAGACCTGTAGCGGCACCATGGACACATCTCTCCCAGAATGCCCCACTCTCCACCTGTAATCATTCTGGTGGTGGATCCATAGAGTTTTCTTGGTAAAAATACAGAAGTGGTTTACCATTGCCACCTTCCGTGCAGTAAACTCGAGTCTCCGCCCTCGACTCTCTCCCGTGTCGCTGCTGCCCAGCACGGGTGAGTTTTGACTTGTAGCAGATTGCCTTGCACTCGCTAGCCACTGCCCAAGCTAGGAGTGGAATGGGTAGGCCTCTGCTTGACTCTCCCTCCCGTAGCCAAGACTGGTAGAGTACTGGAAACTCTCCAGGTGTGACCCTGAGAGGGGTGTTGATTCTCTAGGTACAGAAAAAAGGAAACTATCAATTCTTGGAGCACAGCAACTTGCTCCTGCATTTTGGAGCAACAAGTGTCCTGAGGTAGACAATCCTAGATCCTGAGTCTTAATATCATCATCCTGGCTGTACTTCCACCATTTAAAACAGGCCCCATATGAACCAAACCACATTGCTCAAACCAAGTCACAATGTTGAATGGGAAGAGTGGAAGGAGCACGAGCCTGGGAGTAGGAGGAACTGCTTTCTAAACCAGCTCTGCCACTTGCCTGCCGTGAGACCTAGGGCAAGTCCCTTAACTTCTCTGTGCCTCAATTTCCTCATCTGTAAAATGGGAATGCAATACCTGTTCTCTCTCTTATTTAGACTGTGAGCTCCCTGCGAGACAGGGACTGTGTCCAGCCTGATAATTTTGTATCTACCACAGTGCTTGGCACTTAATAAGTGTTTAACAGATGCCACAATTTTTATTGGCACATCTCCATTCCTCCATGGGAGAAGATAAACTCAAGAAGGCGAGCGCCATCCATGTCTGATTTCTTTTTTTTTCAGTTGTCTATTTTGTGAAGTTGCACTTTAAAAGTTAAATCTGAGCAAGCCTGGATATGCTGTGTTGTGGACAGAGATGTCTGGCCATGGGAATTGTATGGAACATTTTCAACAGCACTTATTGATCAATTACTGTGTGCAGACCACTGCATTAAGCTCTTGGAATGGTACAATATAATAGGGTAGGTAGGCACAGTCCCTGCAAACAAGGGACAAAAAGACTAGAGGGGGAGACAGACATTAAAATAAATTACAGATGGGTATGCGGTGGGATGAAAGTCGAAGTGCTTTCAATTTTGACCTTTTGCTTTCTGCCATGACTTCTCTGTCCTGTTTTTATTCCTTCCTGCATCACTAGCAATTGGTAGAGTGCTCTACACAGAGTAAGTGCTCAGTAAATACCATTGATTGATTGATAAAGGGACAAGACTAATTGCCAGGTTACTTACAGCTTCCCTCTGTTTTTGAGTCACATCTGGGGAAGGTTGCGGGCGTGAGGTCCACATCAGCCCTCGTCTCTTCTCTGTTCTCTTTCCCTCACATTCACCTTCAGCCCCCCCCCCCCCCCCAGTCTCTCAGCTTCTCCTTCCTCTGCTCCACCCTCTTCCTGCTTCCAAAGGAGACTTCATTCAGAGTTTTCTTCTCCTTTGTTGCTTTCCCCGCCTCATTCTCTTTCCACAGCATTCCAGAGAGCTACTACAACTTCTCTTCAAGGTCTCTTCTCCGACCCATCTGAAACCAAACCTCAGCCTCAGCCTGGGAGTCTGACTGCCTTGCTGCCAATCCAGACCTGGCCTATTCTTTCTTTCCTGTAAGGGTCCTCATGTCAAAGGGGAGCCCTTCTTTTCCAGGTTCTGGTGCCCACAATCAAGGAAGCTGTATGATTATTACTCCATGATCCGCTTAAATTCAGCACTCAGAAAAGCCTCATGCTAAGTAGAGATTAAAACACTTCACAGCCTGATTGGCCAGGAACGAGCAATCGGGCATTAAAACCATCCACCCAAGGCAGAAGTCAAAGTTGTTCTTAATTTATTTTTAAACACTTCTGCGAGCAGGATGGGGGACGCACAGGGTGCTGGCGATCTGAAGAGTCTTGTTGGTGAGTGGCTTTTCATCTGCTTTTCTTTCTTTAGAACAGCTGCTCCTAAATCACTGAGGAAGACAAAGTTGTAACGATCTAGCATAGGTCTTTAAGGAAGATAAAGTGACAGCTTAACTTGTCCCCTGCTGAACACACTTTGTACTTTCTCGGTTTGTTGAAGAGGGCCAGGCCTTATCTCATGACATCCCTGAAATGTATTCTTAGCTAGAAAGCTATTGGTTCCAAGATTATTTCTTATGTCAGACTGGTTTCCTTTCACATTTTCCTTCTGAAACTGAAAGGAGATTCTGCCTTCAGGATTTCTTTGGGATTGGTGCCTGTCCTCAGGAGCAAGGCCGTTTAAATAGACAGTCACTGTTTCCAGATAGTGAGCACAGGGCACATTTTCCTTCAACTGGCGGTGTGAACAGAGGGATGGGGCAGGGGAGGTTGGGGACAAGTTTGTCTCCCACATGGGCTGTGGCTCTTGAGTAGCTTTTCATTCTTGGCATTGATGACAGTGGTAGTTGCCACCATGGCTGACTCCTATCTATGTTCAGGGCAGACACGTGGTCAATTAATCATAAAGCTACTTATTTTCAGTAGGCCAGGGTGTAACCAACCTCCTAACTAAATTTGCCCTCCATTTTATTTACATCTGTAGAGACTTTCTAAATATGAATCAAAGTCTTGTAGTCGGGTGAAAGTTGAAAGTGATGATTGTTTGTGGAGTGAGCTGGGGTTTACCGAGAGTTTGTTGTTTGACCAGTATGGTTATGCTGAAGTTTATGTCCTTGGACTAACTACTGGGGGTCACTTCAGGAAGCCAATGACCTTTTGCTCAGTTAATTTGAAATCCCGTTCTCCTTTGCAGTCGCTTTCTGAGTTAAAATGTTCTAAACACGGTGTTCCCATGACTGAGCTGGACCTGAAAGTGCTGCCTAGCTGACCTGCCCGGCCACTCTTAGCAGGGCTGGGAATGGGATGTTGTTACTGTGTGCAGGTGCAATTGTAGGTATTACAGATGGATTCATTACTTGGGAATGTCAATTTGGAAGGATATGGGATTTGACAGTAACCTTTTTCCCACTTGCCTCCTGAGACCTTTATTAGGTTTATGATTGTCCAAGCAATGCTGCCCTGAATTGATGTGTCTTTCTAGAGCTGGAGGAAAATATTCTCATTTCTTCTTCTTTTTGGCTTCCTTTTAGTGCTCAGGAAAGGGCTCAGTTTAAGGGCCAGGGGTTTGAGGGTGAGGGCAACTTAGTGGGTTCTGTAGTCACCTCCAGAATTCATGCAAAGCAAAATGTATTGTCCGGCCAGCCAGGGGAGACATCAAACTGCACCTGGAGTTGTCCGGAATTTGATTATTATGTTTCATTGGCTTTCCAGGCAGTTCAAGCACGTAATCCCGGTTGTTATGGTAATACGTTACAGAGGAAAAACAGCAGGACAAACAAAAGCGGCAGTGATTTAAAGGTGGCAAACTCAGACTCTGGAGCCTGCGCTGCCCTTTGGTTCCATGATTCCCTGTTGCAAATATTCTGTCTCCGCCGGAAGCCCATTGGGCAGTGACGGAATGGTGGTAAACCTAGCAATTAGGTAGCCGGTGGGAACATAGGCCCTTCCAAAGAAGGGGGCAGGAGTTTTACAGGAGACTCTGGAGGGGCAGGGCACAGTGAGGTGAGTGGGATTTGGGGTGCGCTGAAAAGACAGACATTCCCACCCACACATTCTGACTCTCCTTTCAGGTGCAGTCTGAGAACTGCATTTTCAGTGGAAAAGTTCAAGACTCTAGGAAGGGTTGCTGGGGCTCAGATAGCATGTGTCTTCAGAAAACACAGTGTTCAGGAGTTCGAACTTGTTGGGGACCTGCTCACCCCTCCTGTAGCTGAATGACTGGTCTAGGATGGGGAGGGGTGAAGCATGCTCACTTTGGAAAGTGCCCGATATGCTGAGCCTGCTTGGCCTTGTAATCAGTCAATCAGTCAATCCATCGATGATGTTTATCGAGTGCTTATGGTGTGCAGAGCACTGTACTAAACTCTTGGGAGAGTGCAACAAAGTCGGGTAGACACGTGCCCTGCACACAAGGAGCTTACAGTCTAGAGCGGGAGACAGACGTTAATATGAATACATTATGGATATGTACGTAAGTGCTGTGGGGCTGAAGATGGGGCGAATATCAAGTAGTTTTTAAAGGGTACAGAGCCAAGTAAATCAGCAAAATTTCATTCTGCTTTCAGGCCTCAAAGAGCCATGTCGGTGAGCCCAGCCCCTGGACCTGAAACGAATGAAGCAGGGTTTACAAGATATCAGGCTAGGGGCAAATAAGAAAAGATCCCTGGCACTAAATCTGTCCTCCTAGAAGCTGTAGATGCTTCTGTTCCAGGTGGACTTGACTGCCCAGACACAACACACAGGAGCTTCCTCTGGAGGACCCTGCCTTTGGCCCCGGCTAATGGTGGCCATTTTCTTCCTTCTTTGAACCTGTCTGCATACGTATCCATACCCTGCACCCATCCACCCATTCCCTTTGTGCTGTGTCTCTCAGTGATATAGGAGGTGCAGACTAGTAGCTGAGGCACCAGATTTGGAGTCAAAGATCCTGGGTTCTATTCCTGTGCCTGTGCATGGCTCCCTGTGGGACCTGAGACAAGCCAAATCTCTCTGAGCCTCACTCTCCCCAACTATACAATGGGCAAAACTCTGTATGTAGGTGGCGTGGGGCAGTGAAGCCGAGATTGAGTTCACTGACCAGCCAGCTGAACCCCAGAATTGTCAGTTACTGCCTGTTCACCCCATTTCATTTCCACAACACAAGTGGGTTGGGGGGTGGCGGGGGAGGCCGGGCATCTAAGCCCTGTTATACGCACTTTGTTTCATGCTGCTCAGGAAGAGTGCTGGGAAGTATGGGACATGTTGGGACATGCTGGAACATTTTTCAAATTGTTGGTGACTGTGGATCGAGCCAGGATCTGCGTTCTGGGACAGAAAATTCAGTGGGAGCCAGGGCCTGGAGCGAGGAGAGGGGAGCTTCATAAGCTATCACTCAATCAGTCAAAGAGCCAGGGTTTGGCTTCAATTTTCTGGATTTTTCAAGGGAATTGACAGGTGGAGGGCGGGGCTGCTGAAAAAGAGGGAGGTAATTGAGGCCAAAGTGTATCTTTAGGCTTCAGTGATATGGATCGTTCTTGTGTGTAGACCCAGGCGGTGGCACTAGCCACTTGCACACCTATACTGAGAGCAGGCAGTGTACCCAGCTGCCCACCCTTTCTTGTTTTGGATCCTCCTCTGTAACAGCCTCACCGCATCACTGATTTCTATAAAAAGGATCATAATGTCAGCCTTGGGTAAGGTGTCCAGGAGGGAAAATCTGATCCCAAGAACAGCTGATCTGGCCGCTCTGATCTCAATCTCCCCTCCAAATCGATCCTGAGAGGAGTCTAAAGGTCGCCTCTGATCCGAACCTCTGACCAGAAGAGAAGGGAACTGGAGGGAGTGAGCAGGGACTTTGGGAGGAACTTAAAGGGGCTTTCAGGAACTGGCCCTGTGGGTGAGAGGAAGGAAGCCCATGGCTCCATACACAACTTCTGAGTTGCTCATGGTGGAGAGGTACTGTATGCTGTCCTGATCCTCCTGTTCTTTTCCCAATGGAGTCAAGTAAATTGATCTCCAGACCCTTTTCCTCCTCCCTCCTTGGGCATCCTGTCCTTCATTTCCTCCTCCCCTGAGAGTCTTCCCCTCCCTCCCCCACACCCCCTCCCTCTGAGGCAGCTGCTTGGGTGACAGAGTCAGTCCCCTGCAAGTGCAGCTCTTGGTCGTGGGATGTTCAATGTCTCATCCAGAAGTGTGTGGTCTGTTTTGTCCATTGAGCAAGGAGAATGATGGGAAACCAAGTCCTGGACCCAGGGAAAGCAGTCGAGAGGAGAGGTGAGCCAGAACAGAGGGGCCAGAACAAAGACCCAAGGGCTTCCGGAGGGTGAGCAAGGGAGAGAGACACTTGTCGAGTTCTCCGGCAGAGGATGTGTTCATATCGTGTGCTGCTGTGTTTGACAATCGCTCTTTGATTTTAATGGACCTAATGGGATATGTGTGTAGGGCTTCAGAGCTTGATCTAGAAGGTGGCACACAGGTTGACAGCCTAAATGATCTCCAAATAGGAAATGTATTTTGAAATCTCAGAATGCACTGTAGCACTCTGGAAGCAGTCCTGGGAGCTCTGGTGCAACGGTTAACCGGGTGCTGATTCTGAAATATGATTGATTGAACAGCACGGCCAAACTTTGCCCCGTTTTGGTTTAAGGTCTCAATTATTCAAAATTTCTGATTAGCGGGTTTAATCCATGAAGCACAAACATCTGGTACCTCAGCAGAATCAAGGTTTGGCCTTGAAAAGGGTGGTGATTGAAACGGGGGCTAAATGCCCCTCTCCCCGCAGTTAAAATGAATTTTTCTGTGCTAAGCAGCAGATTGCTAAATTACATGCTGTATGTGTGCTAAACTATAGTGGCTGGGATCTAGTAGTGAGACTGGACAATAGGCAAGAATTGGGGTCCTCGGGGTCTTGTTACCATGAAAATCCAGAGTTTCGATCTCTCTCTTCTGCCTATTTTGGGGGTGATAATTTAGTCCTCTTCATAGATTCCTGGCTGCAAGATTTTAAAAACTGAATTGCAGAAACAAATTAGAGAAACCTCACAGACTTCATCTGGTGATCTGTCATGTTTAAATGCTTACTGTTGAATTGTGATAGTATTAGAAAAAGTTGAATCAGCACCCATGTAAAACTGTGGCATACAGTTTGAGGAGTCTCTTGCACACAGAGAGGTTGGAGAAAGTACAGTAGGGTCAATTTTGAGTTGACGTGCTCTGTGCTTATTTTTGAAAATAAAATGCCTTGACACTAATTTAATTATTGATTAAAATTGGTTTTAAGCCCCACTCCCCTTACATTTCTTTCATCCTGCCCTGGCTTATGAAGTAAAATACCTATATAGTCCAGCTGTTTACAACACCCAGACTTTCCTGTCTCTCAAACCAGATGGTTATATTTATAGAAGCTGCTCTGTAATAAAGTTCTCTGGGAAATCATTGTAACAAAGGTTTTATCACTTTTAGAACTTTAGATAATTGAATTATATCTATTTATTCTCCTTTTATAAGCAGCTTAAATGTAGTAAAGGAGAAACGAAAAAATTGGCAGTTGGTTTGAAGTCTTGCGGTCAGGAAAATTGGGAATCTCTGAAAAAAACCTCTATGCTCCGACGAAGCATTAGTGGTTTGACATAGTACATGAGCAGATTCTATTGCGATTTGAAAGCGGAGGCATTTAAATTCAGCCTTTTACATGACAAATCTTTCCTGTGAGCCCCTCCAGGGATACAGCCTGTGTCTAATTCCCAGCTGTTGTACTTTTTCCCCGGTGCTAATTCTCACCTGTTGTACTCTTTCCCGATGCTTAATACAGTGCTGTGCACACAGTAAGTGCTTAGTAAATATTATTACTACTACATCATTATATAACCAAGATAGTAATAATAATAATTCGTAATGATTAGGGCATTTTTAAGCACTTGGGTAATAATAATGATGGTATTTGTTAAGGCCTTATTATGTGCAAAGCTCTGCTCTAAGCGCTGGGGGGGGATACAAGGTGATCAGGTTGTCCCACGTAGGGCTCACAGTCTTAATCCCCATTTTACAGGTGAGGTAACTGAGGCACAGAGAAGTTAAGTGACTTGCCCAAAGTGACACAGCCGACAAGAGGAGGAGCCGGAATTAGAACCCATGACCTCTGATTCCCAAGCCCGTGCTCATTCCACTGAGCCATGCTGCTCCATCCCACCAGGTCTCACAATTTGTCTCATTCCTATTTTGGAGAAGCAGCGTGGCTCAGTGTATCTACCTGTATCTACCCCAGCGCTTAGAACAGTGCTCTGCACATAGTAGGCGCTTAACAAATACCAACATTATTATTACTGATGAGGAAACTGAGTCCCAGAGAGGTCAAGTGGCTCACCCAAGGTCACACAGCAGGCCAGTGGTGTAGCTGGGACTCAAACGTGGGTCTCCTGACTCCCGGTCTAGTGCTCTTTCAGTTATACCGTGATAGTTACCAAGAAAACTAATAAGGGAGCAGAGCAGAGAGCCTGGCGTCGATCAGTCAGAGGTATTTACTGAACACTTACTGTGTGCAGAGCACTGTATTAAGTGCTTGGGAGAGTGCACTACAACAGAGTTGGTATCAATCAAGCAATCAATCAACCATTGGTATTTACTGAGCACTTACCGCGTGCAGAGTACTATACTAAGTGCTTGGGAATGTACAGGGCAACAGAGTTGGTAGACGCATTCTCTGTGCTCCATGAACTTACAGCCTCTGGGGGTAGGGGGACGATCATTAAAATAAAATAGAGGTGGGGAACAGTAGAGTATAAGGATATGAATATAAGTGGTGTGGGGCTGGGGTGGGGTGAATAACAAAGTGTTTAAGGGGTACAGATCCAAGTGCATAGATGATGCAGAAGGGAGGGTGACTAGGGTGGGGAAATGGGGATAGTCAGGGAAGGCCTCTTGGAGGAGATGTGATTTTAATAAGGTTTCTAAGTGGGAGAGCGGTGGTCCGTCAGATATGAGGGAGAAGGGAGGCAGGCAGGCAGGAGGGACGAAGGGCGTGATCGAGGGCTTAGCAGCGGGAGACCTGAGAATGAAGCAGAGTAAGTAGGTTGGCTTTAGAGGAGTGAAGTGTCCAGACTGGGTTGGAGTGGGAGAGCTGATTGAGGGCCTCCATATTATGATTATGGTTGAGTACATAAGCAGAGGTGTTGCAAGAGGTGGATGACGTGAGTGATCCCTCTGAAAGTAAAAAAAAAACAAAAAACCAGAAAGGTTCCAGGTTCCTGTGGTTTTGCAGAATGCAGGGCCTGGGGTTCTCTGGCCTGTCACCAGAATGGGTGGGGCAGCAACATTTGTCTTTGAGTCCTGCAGAGGTAGAATGTTAACTCGGGTGGATGGGACTGACTGATGCCAAAGGTTACTCCTGTCCAGACTGAGGATCAGGAGGGTGACAGATTGAGCCTGATTCTGGTGTCTTTAGATGAAGGTGAATCTGATCAAATGGGAGTTGCATTCTGGGCTGGTTCCTACCACTTGGTCAATCACAGGTTGAGTAGGCACACCAGGGAAGCAGCGTGATCTAGTGGAAAGAGCACAGGCCTAGGAGTCAGAGGACCTGGGTTCTAATTCTGGTTCTGCCACTTGTCTGCTGTGGGACCTTGGGCAAGTCTTTTGACATCTCTGGGCCTCAGATGCCTCATCTGCAAAAAGGGGATTAAATCCTACTTCATCCTACTTGGACTGTGAGCCCCACGTGGACAGGGACTGTTTACAACCTGTTTATCTTGTATCTACCTCAGCGCTTAATACTGTGCCTGGCACCAAGAAAGCTCTTAACAAGTACTACAAAAAAATTATAAGAATAAGATATGGTCCCTGGCCTTGAGGAATTTGCAATCTAATGGTAGAGATGGGAAAGACAGGATACAGTTTTACTTAAAATTAAAATATTCAATTAGATAAAAATCCATCGATCATATTTATTGAGCACTTACTGTGTACAGAGCACTGTACTAAGTGCTTGGGAGAATACAATTATAAGAGAGTTGATAGACACGATCTCTGCCCACAGGAAGTGTACAGTCTAGAGGGGGGAGACAGACATGAATGTAAATAAATAACTAATATGTCCATAAGTGCTGCGGGGTTGAGGGAGGATGAATAAAGGGTACAAATCCAAGTACAGGTGCCTTAAAAAGTGCAAGTGTCTGGGCATAAAAAAACTTTATTTAAAAAAATTAAAAGAAAAATTTAAAAAAAACTTTAACTCTATTTTAATATCCGTCTCCCCCTGTAGACAGAAAGCTCCTTTTGGGCAGGGATCACATCTACTAACTCTGTACTGGACTTTCCCAGGCGCTAAGTATAGCTCTCTGTGCACAGTAGGTGCTCAATAAATACCATTGCTTGATTGCTTGATTAAGAAATATACCTAGGAAAAATATTCATAAGGACTGGGGTAGCTATGGCCACTTACTCAATTTTACTTTCCCAAGTGCTTAGTAGAGTGCTGACAATAAATATCATTGATAGATGACCAGGCTCAAGATGGGGTTAATTTCCAAAGGCTTCTTAGAGGACATTTAATTGACCTTTAATAGAAGTTGGGAATGTGAATTGGCCTAGAGGCAGAGGGAAGGCATCCTACGTGGGGGGAATGGCCTGTGCAATATATTTTTTTTTATGTTCTTTGTTAGGTCCTTACTACATGCCAGACACTATATTAAGCGCTGTAGTAGAATCTAGATCACTGGGTTGGATACTGTCCCTTTCCCATTTAGGACTCAATCTTAATCCCCATTTTGGATGAGGTAACTGAGGCATCGAGAAGTGAAGTGACTTGCCCAAAGTCACACAGCAGACAAGTGGCGGAGCAAGGATTAGAACCCAGGTCCTCTGACTTCCGGGACCACGCGTGGTTTTCGCTTGGGCAATTTAGAGGTGAGCAAGTTTGCTTGGGCAAAAATTAAAGAATGAACTGGGCTAGAGCAGGAGAAAAAGGCAGCTAGGAAGGTGGAAACCATTTGCTGGAGAGCCTTGAAGCCAATGAGAAGAGATTCTTCTGGCGATGATGGGAAATTTAGGAAGACATGAGGGTGCAGGAGGGATGATGAGGAACTCAGCAATCCTCACAGAGTATAGGGGATGGATCAGTCAATCAATCAAAGGTGTTTCTTGAGCATTTACTGTGTGCAGAGTTCTGTACTAAGCACTTGGGAGAGTCCTATACAATAGAGTTGGTAGATGTGATCTCCGCCCTCAAGGGCTTTACAGTTTCACCTGGAGTCTTGGCAGCAGACTAATCCAAGCATTGATGGGGGCTGAGGTGGGCAGCCTTACAATGAAACACAGAAGTTCAAGCTTAAATTTTTAAAAAACAGTCTCCAGAATCTAGGAAAAAGGGCAGAGCAGCAGTATGGGGGATGGGAAGAGATTGGACCAAACTATTCATCAATTTTACTTAAATAGGGTACGGATGGAAGGTCTCTCTTTCGTAGACAGAGGCAAGACCAAGAGAAGTGTGCAGGTCATCTTTCGGATTTCAGAGGAGTAACTGAAAGTTTCCTGTGATGATAAATCACCTAGGAAAGTCATTTTATTTCCCTGCCCTCTGCCTGCCAGAAGTCTTTTTCATCCTTTCAACCACCCGTAGGCTACCTTTTTATAAAAATTTCCAGAGAGGGAGGCTCCAAAGCCTTCCCTACCGTTATGAACCTTTCTTTTCAAGAAGACCTTTAAAATTCTCACCTAAATCCTTCTTTCTGCCATTTAAGCCTTGTTAATTCCCTGTTGTGCCCTGTTCTGGAAACAGAAAAACAGCTACTCACTCCCTCCCATTTAATGGCACTTCATATATTAAATCCCGCCTCAGTCTTCTCTTCTTTGAGCTAAATGAACCACAATTCCTTAGGCCCACTTTGCAATCCATTAATGAATTTCTTTGGCCTTGGAGCCTCTTATTCTCCACACCCCTCTTCAATTGTGTGTTCCAAAGTGGACATAGTACTGTAACAAAGGCCCAACACTCAGAACAGTGGCAGGATAAGGAAAGGATAATTTATTTATTCGATTTGTGTTGTAAAGAAGGTAATGAGAAAGGCGAAGGCACCTGCTTCCTAAAGAGCTCTGGTCAATTTACTGAAAACTGCGTATTTAGCACAACGAACGCCGAAGGCCATTGAAGCTGGGAAGAGAGGCAAATAGTAACAATAAAAATAATAACTGGTATTTGTTTGGCACTTACTATATATCAAGAACTGTACTAAGCTCAGGGGTAGGTAGAAAATAATCAGGTCAGACACAGTCTCTGTCCCACACGGGGCTCACAGTCTATGGGAAAACATGACTATGTTAATTTTTAATTGTTGAATATTAAAACTTGGGCTAGCTCTGCCCCAGGCCTCATGCTAATTAGATCCTCGAAGGCCTTCGATTGGTCGCCACTTTGCTTGTTCTATGATGCGTAGTTGGATTATGAGAGACTGTTGCCTAGGAACCAGCCCCAGGTCTGAACTGGTCTTTAGGGGCCTCGTGCCCCCAAGGGGTCACCACTCACTGGCCATGGCTAGCAACCCTCTTCATGAAGATTTGCCCCTGAGCAATATGGATCTACCTGGAAACAGAAAAGTTATTTCGAAAAGTGATCTTGAACTCCAGATGGCCCAGATTATGGGTAGGTTACATAGATACTTTTATCTCGACTAATGCACAACCCTCCTTGCTGACTTCTCTCCTTCCTTAGATCTCTCCTCTCTCCAGTCCATAACTCTCTCTGCTTCCTGGATCATTTCCCTAAAATATTCTGCATTTGTTTTTCCACTCCAAAAACCTCCAATGATTGCTCATTCTGCTCCACATCAAGTAGACACTCTTGACTTGTGACTTTAAGGCTCTTTCCCTCCTACATCACCCAGTCCGCACACTCCATTCCACTAATGCCCAACTACTCTCGGTACTTCAATCTCAATCGTGCTTTTTCCCCTCTCTCCACCCCAGCTCTCACTTTTCGCTTTTCTCATCCTAATCTACTCACCCTGCCTCGTTCTCATCTCTCCCACAGGTGACCTCTTACTCCCAACCTCCTTCCTGCCTGGAGCTCTCTCCTCCTTCGTTCAATTCGTTCAATCATATTTATTGAACACTTACTGTGTGTTCTCCCTTTCTTCAAAGCCCTTCTGAAATCATGTCACCTCAGAAGGTCTTCCCCAATTAATCTCTCATCTCCCCCCAACTGCTATTTCACAACTTCCATGTCCCCCTTCCTCCCCAGCAGCATTTAAGTACATACCTTACTTGCTCTCTTCTTTCTGAAAATTATTTTATCGTTTGTCTCCCTCACTTGATTGTAATCTCCTTTAAGGTAGTACGGACCATGTCTACTAATTTTATTGTACTCCCCCAAGGACTTTGTACAGGGCTCTGCACCCCATAGGTGCTCAGTAAATACTGTTGATTGATGAGTAGATCAAGTTCAGCATGTGGCTTCTCATCACCTCAGGTTAACCTCTGGGGCAGAATGCCTGGAGCTTTATTGGCAATGTCTATCACATTGTCAAGTTTTGTAGCACTTAACTTCTCTATGCCTCAGTTTCCTCATCTGTCAAATGGGGATTAAATTCTATTCCCTCTTACTTAGAGTGGGAGCCCTGTGTGGGACAGAGATTGACTCTGAACCTGATTGATTATCTTGTATCTACCCCAGTGCTTAGACTAGTGCTAGACACATAGTAAACACTTAATGAGCACCAATGTGATTAGTGATTATTCCTAACAGAGTTTGAGAGTACTAGAGCTCTGCAGGATGAGCTGCATTCAGTGACAGTGAAAATAGTTCATTCCTTCCCTCCAGACCTCAGAATGTGGATGGTTAGAGGACTCGAATAGAACAGCGTCCTCTTTCTAGGCCAGAACGGGACGAAGAAGGGGAACAAGGTAGAAACGCACAGGAAATGTCAAGTAAATGTTAGACTGTAAGCTTGTTTTGGGCAGGGAACATGTCTACCAACTTGGTTATGTTGTACTCTCCCAAGCACTTGGTACAGTGCTCTGAACACAGTAAGCACTCAATCAGTACAATCGATTTTTATTATTAATAGGCAGGAGCGATCAATAGAATGTCCAGATTCCCGCCTGGGGCCCATGGGTAAATACCTTGGACTCAGTGCCTGAAAGAGAGCCAGGAACGTCAAGAAGCAGAGCAAAGTGAAAAGAGACAACAGATGGGGGTGGAAGCGACCTGGCCCGGGATTGAGTCGGCCATCTCAGCAAAACCTCTGAGTCATCTTAGTCCTGAAAGGCCTCTGCTTCCACCAGCTGCCTCCCTGGAGCTTTCAGAACCACTGTATTAGTACCACCTTCTACCCTGGCCCCACCCTCCCTTTGCCTCGTGATCATCTCTCCCTCTAATAGTACTAATAATGGAATTTGTTAAGAGCCTACTATGTGCCAGGAGCTGTTTTAAGCGCTGGTTGCTTATCAACCTCCGCACGAAACAAAAGCTTCTCACTGTGGGCTTCAAGGCTCTCCATCACCTTGCCCCCTCCTACCTCTCCTCCCTTCTCTCTTTCTACTGCCCACCCTGCACGCTCCACTCCTCTGCCGCTCACCTCCTCACCGTCCCCCGTTCACACCTATCCCGCCGTCGACCTCTGGCCCACGTCCTACCGCTGTCCTAGAATGCCCTCCCTCCTCACGTCCGCCAAACTAACCCTCTTCCCCTCTTCAAAGCCCTACTGAGAGCTCACCTCCTCCAGGAGGCCTTCCCAGATTGAGCTTCCCCTTTTCCCTCTGCTCCCTCTCTGCTCCTCCCCCCCCGCCCTCTGCTCGCTCCCCCTTCCCCCCTTCCCCCCCGTCAGCTAAGCCCCCTTTCCCTCTGCTCCTCCCCTTCTCCCTTCCCCTCCCCTCAGCACTGTGCTCATTTGTATATATTTTTATTACCCTATTTATTTTGTTAATGAGGTGTACATCCCCTTGATTCTATTTATTGTGATTATGTTGTCTTGTTTTTGTCCGTCTCTCTCCCCTGATTAGAATGTAAGCCCGTCATTGGGCAAGGATTGTCTCTATCTGTTGCCGAATTGTATATTCCAAGCGCTTAGTACAGTGCTCTGCACATAGTAAGTGCTCAATAAATACTATTGAATGAGTGAATGAATGACTGTAAGATAATCAGGCTAGATAGGGTCCCCGTCCCACATGGGGCCCCCGGTCTCTGCTCCACAAGAAAGGGCTCTTGCCTAACTCCACTCTGATTTTCTAAACCATAGGCAATTCCTGGCATTTTGTAAACAGCTTTCTCACAACCGATTCTGAGCCAAGTTTTCTTTCTGGACCTGACAGATCAGGAAGTCCTCACTTCCTCAGTTCTGTGTTTCCACTTGATCGGATCAGCATGGCTCAATGGAAAGAGCACGGGCTTGGGAGTCCAAAGTCATGGGTTCTACTCCCGGCTCTGCCACTGTCAGCTGGTGTGACTTTGAGCAAGTCACATGACTTCTGTGCCTCAGTTCCCTTATCTGTAAAATGGGGATGAAGACTGTGAGCCCCACGTGGGACAACCTGATTACCTTGTTACCACCCCACCCAGTGCTTGGAACAGTGCTTGGCACATAGTAAGCACTTAACAAATACCACCACCATCCCAATCTTGGTTAAAATCTTAGATACATTAAGTAGTTCTAGTTCGACAGGGTGAGACAGGGCAGGACAGGGGGCTTTTGGGCTGTCGTCTTGAAGCTTTAAAGATCGAATTGTACTTCCCAAGTGCTTAGTATAGTGCTCTGCACACAGTAAGCACTCAATAAATACGACTGAATGAATGAATGACACATCAACAGGTTGCCCCCAGAGGTGAACACAGGAAAAAAGCGATTTTGTCAATGAGTCAATCAAACATCAGTTTTCATTGCTTACCGTGGGCAGAGCATGGTACTAAGTGCCTGGAAAAGTATAATATAATAGAGTTGGTAGACGTGAGCCCTGCCCACAAGGAGTTTACAGTCTCCGGGGGGCAGACATTAAAATAAATGGCAGATAGGAGAAATAGTAGAGTGTAAATCCACAAGTGCTGTGGGGCTGGGGTGGGTATTGCAGTGCTTAAGGGTTTCCAAACAAGTGCATTGTCAACAAAGGGGACCACTGGCAAGGGAAATAAGGGCTTAGTTGGGCAAGGCCTCTTGGAGGAGATGTGATTTTAGGAAGGTTTTGAAGGTGGGGAGAGTGGTGGACTGCAATTCGGCTCGAATCCTTTCCTCTGGAGAGGGTGATTTTCTCCCCAGTCATCCTAAAAGTCGTTTTAGGAGGTCTGTGTGTAGTCTCTACCTAGTTGATTTCTTCCTTTCTTTCTAGCCAGAGTTCAATCTAGGGCTACACCCAACCATTTAGTGCAGCGCTCGATGCACCGGTGGTGCTCAATAAATATGATTGATTGATTGACTGAAGGAAATCTGGCCTGAGTCTGCCCTGTCCCCAGAAGACCTAGTCCAGATTGACAGGGCTCAAATATTGGCAGATGGGTTTCCATTTTGTAAAAAACCCAGGCTCTGGGTGAGAGAGGAAGCTTCTGAGAAAATGTTTTATTTCTTTGGCTCGCTCTTCCTTGGTTTAGTATTCATCCACTCCAACTAGCGTGTGAACAATACCCAGCTTTTTTCACTCGGGGTACTCTGGTTATAATCGTATGAAATTGCTACTCAAAATCTAAAGCCAGCCAGATTGAACCCTAAAGTGACTACCGACTGGGCCACTTCTTTGGGTTGAAATGAACCTCCCCCAACAGGCAGGCAGTTGGCTTTGTTTCAGTCATTTTGCACTCCCAATAGACACGGCCTGCACACACAAAGCCATCTATTTAGGGAGACCCTTTAGCCACAGTTGTGCTCAGGAGTTTAGTTTGCTGCTCTTCAGTGTGCTCTCAGAATTGCTGAACTAACAGATCTCTTCTATATAGTTCCTGAAATCACCCAGATCTGAAATGGTGTGAAATTCATGCTGGTCAAAGAGGGAAATTCAGAAGCTAACCAGCTCTCTTCCTGGGGTTTTCTTCCGTGTGAAAATGACTCTAACCCCAAGCACATCATAAACATTATTTCTCTTCTCAAATCATCTCTGTGAGGCCCATATTGGGTAGCGTGGCTAAGTCCTGTTTTTACAAAATGGGGAAACTGTTCTACAGAAAGCTGTGACAATTTACCTAGAATTGCTAAACCACTGGGATTAGTACCCAGGTTCACTGCCTTCCAGCTCACATTCTGTTCCAAGGGCTTGCTTCTCAGCCAGATCACTCAATCAGCGATGTTTATTAGCAGTGTTTACTGAGCGCTTACTGTGTGCCGTGCACTCTATTAAGTGCCTGGGAGAGTACAATACAAAAGAGTTGGTAGACACATTCCCTGCCCACAGTGAGCTTATGGTCAGAGGGGAAGACAGACAATATAAATATAACCAGTGAAGACGATCAGAAGGTCTTTGCAAAAATAGAATGCTATGTAATTGCTTAATAAGGTGATGATTATCTCTTACGCTGTATAACCGGATGGATATCTGCCTGCATAATCAACTTTCTCATTTAGTTAATTGTCACTAATCGCTTGAGACGGTACCCTGGCACAGAAAGTGCCCGTTCTTTTGGATTTGTTTTTCAGTTTTGCTCCATGCCAGTCAGACTCGATCCAGGCTCCGGGCTGACAATTCAGCATCCTTTCCAACACCCTTTCCCTAGTAATCATTGACTCCTGCCCTTCTGCACTTAGGAAGGGAAGGACCTTATGTGCATTACATATACATGGAGAAATAGGAGAATATTTTACCACCGACTGTTTCTGTTACTCCCCTTACTTAAATCATTCAAGTAGGAATTAAGTCATTTAAATAAGATGCAGCTTGGCCTAGTAGAACGGGCAGGACGGGGAATCATGAGACCTGGTTTCTAATCATGGCTCCCCCACTTGCCTGCTGTGTGACCTTGGGCAAGGCTTTATACCTCAGTTCCCTCATCTGTAGAAGAGGATCCAATACCTATTGTCTCTCCCTCTTGGACTGCGAGCCCCATGTGGAAGTAAAGACTGTGTCTAATTGAATCTATTCTACTCTAGTGCTCATACGGTGCTTTGCACATAGTAAACACTTTACGAATACCATTGTTATTTAAAGAAATGGACTCTGAGTTCATTAATAGACATTTTCTGAGAACTCTTAACTGTTTTTGTTAAATCATTTACATACTGTTGAAACCAAAAGTGCCCAAATGGAGCTTTCTTCCCTCCCTCTTCCTCTAGTTCCTCCATTGCCTATATAGCTTTTCTTTTAATAACCAATGTAGAGGTAAATTATCTTGCATATATACTTGAACTCAGTCCTGGACATATCTTATGTGGCTTCTTTTTATTTCTGCAGGTCATTGTAATCACAAAGAAAGCAGTCCCTTCCTCAGCCTCTCTGAAGCAGCCAAAGGAAGTGATCACCATGATAGAAACTTGGCTTTATTTGAGGTAAAAATGCAGATTTTGTTTGGGGATTATGACTTGAGTCTCTTAGGAATCAATTGGGTTTGAGTGTGGCCTAGGGGAAAACACCTGGAGCTGGGAGTCAGGGGACCGTGGTTAATAATAATAATAATAATGGTAACAATTATGGTATTTGTTAAGCACTTACTATGTGCTAAGCACTGTTCTAAGCCCTGGGGTAGATACAGGGTAATCAGGTTGTCCCAAGTGGGGCTCACACTTTTAATCCCCATCTTACAGATGAAGTAACTGAGGCACAGAGAAGTTATGACTTGCCCAAGGTCACCCAGCAGACAAATGGCGGAGGCAGGATTAGAACCCACGTCCTCTGACTCCCAAGGCTGTGCTCTTTCCACTAAGCCAGAGGTTCTCTGGTTCTAGTCCCTTGGTTCCTTGGTTCTAGTCCCAACTCTGCCATTGGCCTGCTCAGTGACCTTGGGAAAATCACGTAACCTCTCTGGGCCTCAGTTTCCTGAATAACAACAACAACAACAACAATAATAGTAATTAAGTGCTTATTATGTGCCAGGCACTGTGTTAAGCACTGGGGTAGATACAGGATAATCATGTCCCATATGGGGCTCACCATGTAAGTAGGAG
This sequence comes from Ornithorhynchus anatinus, assembly GCF_004115215.2. Classification (NCBI taxonomy): domain Eukaryota; kingdom Metazoa; phylum Chordata; class Mammalia; order Monotremata; family Ornithorhynchidae; genus Ornithorhynchus; species Ornithorhynchus anatinus. The sequence goes on along the minus strand of NC_041749.1, from coordinate 81,419,258 downwards.
GGGGAACAGTTATTGAATTCCCATTTTGCAGATGAGGGAACTGAGGCACAGAAAAGTCAAATGACTTGCCTGTGGTCACACAGCAGGTAAGTGGCAGATCAGAATCAGAACCCAGGCCCTCTGACTCCAACGTTTGTGCTCTTTCCACTAGATCACACTGCCTCTCTAAAATGAGGATGCTAATATCTGCCTCTTCCTACCTCAGAGGAATGTTGGGAGGATAAAATGAGATCATTCAAGTGAAAGCACTTTGGAGAGAAACTGGCATTATACAATTCCAAGGTATTATTACTAGAGAAGCAGTGTGGCCTAATGGAAAAAGCCTGGGCGTCAGAGGACTTGGGTTCTAATCCTGGTTCTGCCACTTGTCTGCTCTGTGACCTAGAGTAAGTCACTTAACTTCTTTGTGCCTCAGTTACCTCCTCTGTACAATGGGGATGAAGACTGTGAGCCCCATGTGGGACCTGGACTGTGTCCAACCTGATTATCTCCTTTCTACCCATTTCCTAGTACAGTGCCTGGCACACAGTAAGCCCTTAGCAAATACCATTTAAAAAAAAATGCGGGGGGTGGGGGAAAGAACCATTCTTAACGAGAGTCAATTTCAGTGGGAAGCAAGGTGATATTACTGTCAGTGCCTCTGTCTAAGGTGCTTAAAGAGATCCCATGATACCCATGTTTGGGGCAGTCCTGGTATTAGAAAGCACTTCTGACCTGTAGCCTACTATTCATTTTGTACTCTTGTGGTTAATGGAATGAGTTTCAGGGTGGGTTTTTTTTCCCCCATTTTGACAACATTCCTTCAGTTCATCCAAAGGACTGGTTCTGGCATTAGAAAAGTCGAGGAACTGTAGATCCCGTCTAACCCGATTCAGTGGGATTAAAACAGCTGGGGATGAGGCAGCTTTAAACTGCCCTGGCAGCCACTCAGCAGCGTGTGCCAACAAGGAAGTGTGCAGCCTCGCTTTTTGTCTCAACTGCCTGAGGGGCTATGGGGGTTGTGGTTCATCAGATCTAAATTATAATAATTTATTTGTAAGAATTACGATGGACTAGTCATGGGGATAGTCCCAGCCTGCAGGCATGAAAGGAAGGGAACCTCCCCCTAATTTTGTGTGGGCCTTAGGTCCTGTACCTCGTGGATTCTCTAATTGCTGTGATGCTGGGGTGCCCAGATAACTCCGCTGCAGTGCAAGGAATCAATCAGTGGCATTTTTGAGCCATTACTGTGTGTAGAGAACTGTCCTAGACGCTTGGGAGATCACGGTGGAGTTGGTAATAATGTTGGTATTTGTTAAGCGCTTACTATGTGCAGAGCACTGTTCTAAGTGCTGGGGTGGAATCAGGGTGATCAGGTTGTCCCACGTGGGGCTCACAGTTTTAATCCCCATTTTCCAGATGAGGTACCTGAGGCACAGAGAAGTTAAGTGACTTGCCCACAGTCACACAGCTGACAAGTGGCAGAGCTGGGATTCAAACCCATGACCTCTGACTCCCAAGCCCATGCTCTTTTCCACTGAGCCACGCTGCTTCTCGAGCCACGCTAGGTATGAGGCCTACCCTCAAAGGGCTTACAAGAAAAGGGAGTGGGAAATGAACATTTGAACCCTTGAGAAAGCATTTTTCCAACCAGACCTTGGCAGGGGAGGTCTCAGATGGACTCTGGTGCTTTCATGGATGGTCAGGTCTCGCTTCATAAATTGATTTTAACAATAAAATAAGGAGTCTTTCAAAATTGTCTCAGACTACTTCATCCCAGGGTCTTCCCAGTTGAATTTTAACATGAGTGTGAGATTGGCTCAGATCCTTGGGTAACCTTAAGGTAGCCATTAGTCAGGTTTCATACCAGACCGTCCAGTTTTCATCTGGTCTGTCCCCTGTCCGAGACAGCTATGTCCCTGGCCAGCCTTTATGTCTGGGATTTTTATTTTCAGCACCCAGCCTCCCTCCAACTCAGCTGCCAACCAAATTCTATGGTTCAGAAGCGACATCCGAATTCACAGGAACATGGGAAGGGAACACAAAGATTCTGGGGCAAGTTGGGGGGCATTACGGTTAAACACCTCCCCGTCCGTCCCCCCAAGAGAAACACTCTGGGTTCGAATGGTCTCAGTCAGGCTTCCACAAATTACATTCTGCTGCCTGCTTGGCATAATGCATCAATCAGTGGTATTTATTGAGTGTTTACTGTGGGAAAAGCACTGTACTAAGTGCTTGGGAGAATACACCGGAGTTGGTAGATACACATTTATCTGTGTGACATCTTGTGCCTCTGCAGGGTCCAGTAATTTTGAGAGTCAGCAGCGACCACCGTAGCTAACCAATGTCCATAGATTCTTATGATATTCCCGGGTAGCCTGGCCCCTTCCTATCAGAAAACAATCCAATTTCACAGTTTTGTTCTGTTGCAGGAGGAGTTGGATACTCGACCAAAGGTGTCATCACTCCTTGGAAAGCTCGTCAGTTACACAAACCTCACCCAAGGAGCAAAGGAGCATGAAGAAGCAGATATCATGGAAGGTTCAAAGAGGAAAGTACCAAAAGTAAGTGGGGCCACTGTCAAGAACCAGCTTGCTACTGACATTTGTAATTGATTGCCACACCTTTGGATAACTAATCATCCCCCAAAATTAGTCTGTCTTTCTAATGAGGAGTGTTTTCAGACATGATCTCATACTGGTTTGGAGGACAGAGCACTAGCCAAGGAACCTGAGTCCTGCTACCAGTCCTGTCACCAAATTAGTCATTTGTGAGCTTCTTAATCTCTCCTGGCTCAGTGAGCTTTGAAGACGTGACCTTGGCACAGTACCGTGAACTCCATGGAGTGGGGTTTGGACCAAATCACTATGATCTCCAGGGCAGGAGCATAACAGAACCCAAAAACCTCTTAAGCTCTTTCAGAGGAAAGGGAAGAAGAAGTGCAGAATAGTGTTGCTGAAGGGTACAAGATCACTCTAATGGCAAGGAGGGATTCTTCAAAACGGATCCCAGATTTACAGGGGAAAGCCAGGAGGAAAGAGTTCCACTGAGGGAGTATGATCACTCTAATGGCAAGGAGGGATTCTTCAAAAGGGATCCCAGATTTACAGGGGAAAGCCAGGAGGAAAGAGTTCCAATGAGGGAGTATGATCACTCTAATGGCAAGGAGGGATTCTTCAAAAGGGATCCCAGATTTACAGGGGAAAGCCAGGAGGAAAGAGTTCCACTGAGGGAGTAAGGGGAGTCCCGAGCCTCAAGATAGGCTGCTTTCTCTCCCTCTCACCAACCCCAGAGGTCTGCTGCCTGTTCTCGGGAGCCCGGGGATAGGCAGACTCCTGTCCAAACCAGGAAAATTGGACTCACTTAGATGTGAAGAGTAAACACGCTGGTTTGAGGTCTAGGACACACCCGATTCCCCAAACAATAGCTAGAGATAAGTGAAAACAGAGAAAAGGGCTGTCTGGTAATTTATCTGCCTCAGACCCCAAGGCTGTCTGGAGGACAGAGCATAAGGACATTCATGTACAGAAGCTGATTTACTCCGGGTCCTTGGATAGGTCTGGCACATTTGGTGATTTGGAGGGATTGTGCCTTTTACAGTATTTATTCCTTAATTGGTTGTATCCCTTCAGTTATGTGGAGCTGTCCATTACCTTTTCCAAGTGTCAGTCAGGGATGTCACAGCCTTCCCATGTATTATTATTATTATCATTACTATTACTGCTACCAACTGTGGTATTTGTTAAGCACTAACTATGTGCCAGGCACTTTACTAAGCACAGGGGTGGATACAAGAAGCAGCGTGGCGCAGTGGAAAGAGCCCGGGCTTCGGAGTCAGAGACCATGGGTTTGAATCCCGGCTCTGCCACTGTCAGCTGTGTGACCTTGGGCAAGCCACTTAACTTCTCTGTGCCTCAGTTCCCTCATCTGTAAAATGGGGATGAAGACTGTGAACCCCATGTGGGACAACCTGATGACCCTGTATCTACCCCAGCGCTTAGAACAGTGCTCTGCACATAGTAAGCCCTTAACAAATACCAACATTATTATTATTATTACAAGCAAATCAGGTTGGGCACAGTCCCTGTCCCATATGGGGCTCACAGTCTTAATCCCCATTTTACAGATAAGGTAACTGAGTCCCAGAGAAATGAAGTGACTTGCCCAAGGACACACAGCAGACAAGTGGCAGAGCCGGGATTAGAACCCAGGTCCTTCTGACTCCCAGGCCCTGGGCACCATCCACTAGCCTATGCTCCTTCCCCCAGATGTTTAATCCAGGCCAGGTGAGTGAGCAGTGACTTTCCATGACCTGGGGGTCTGAGCCCAACAGGCACTGGTTCCTAGAGCACCATAGCTTTGCTCAGGAGGGGAAGGGCATGGGTCAGAGGTGAAGCACTTTCTGTGCCCTGTCCACAGTAAGTACTCAATAAATATGATTGAATGAATGAATGAAATGAAAATGTCAGGAGCCACTTAGGTGGCTTGCCCTGTTAAGGATTGGCCTGGGCATCAGGGTGTGCAGCTGAGCGGGCGGTAGGCAGTAGTTAGAGTTAGCAGTTAGAGGCATCAGAAAGAGGCCTCTATTGGTAACTCCAAAGTCTCTCGGCCTTGCCAGAAAGTGCCCCAATACAGTCTTGCAGGCCAGCCTGGTCTATGCTGAGTTCTCTGTTTAGATTTTAGAGTTCTGAGATGAGCAGCATTGCCTGGCTATGGGACCTGGACTGGCTGCTGATCTCTGTGCTCTGTTCCCTCCTCTGTAAAGTGTAATGGGAGTTGGGTAAGGTATTGATTTGATTGGTCAGAAACATATATATAATATGGCTAAAAAGTGAGGATATTTGATTTTGTCCTATCCTGAGTACCCCAAATTTTGCAGCCTCTGGGGTTGAGGCCAGGGAGTGCAGACACTCTCTGGACTGTCTGGAGATCTCTTTCTAGCTTTCCTCTTCTCTTTTCTCCAGCTCACTCTCCCTTCTGCATCTGCATTGTCCATAGACTCCAGTCTGTGACCTTTGAACATTTGATATTCACCCCACCCTCAACTCCACAGCACTTATGTACATATCTTTAAATTATATATTATAAATTACTCATTTATTCATATTGTTGGTCTCCCCCTCTAGACTGTAAATTCATCATGGGCAGGGAATGTGACTGCTAACTCTGTTGTATTCCACTCTCCCAAGTGCTTAGTACAGTGCTCTACACATAGTAAACTCTCAATAAATATGATTGATTGATTCATTGATTTTGAAACCAGTGGAAGGGGAGGGGAGAGGAGATGAAAAATTGCTCTTGATCTCTCTAGAAGAGAGAAGCAGCGTGGCTTAGTGGAAAGAGCATGGGCTTGGGAGTCAGAGGTTGCGGGTTCTAATCCCGGTTCTACCACTTCTCAGCTGTGTGACTTTGGGCAAGTCACTTAACTTCTCTGTGCCTCAGTTCCCTCATCTGTAAAATGGGGATTAAGACTGTGAGCCCCACGTGGGACAATCTGATAACCTTGTATCTCTCCCGGCACTTAGAACAGTGCTTGGCACATAGTAAGTGCTTAACAAATACCATCATCATCATTATTATTATTAGAAGCTGGTCTGCGCTCGCCATAGTCAATCTTGGAGCTCTTCATCATTCATCCATTCAATTGGTTCATTCAGTTGTATTTACCGAGCACTTACTGTGTGCAGAACATTGTACTGAGCGCTTGGGAGAGTACAATATAACAATAAACAGATACATTCCCTTCCCACAACGAGCTTACAGTCTAGCTCGTGGGGCTAGCTCGTGGGGCTGGGAGTGGGGGATGAATAAAGGGAGCAAGTCAGGGCGATGCAGAGGAAGGGAGGTCGTAGTCAGGGAAGACCTCTTGGAGGAGATGTGCCTTCAATAAGGCTCTGAAGGGTGGGAGAGTACAGGACTGGGTTGCAGGGAAAGGTGCCTTTTAGAACAAGGGTAATACAGTAGTAGTAGTAGTAGTAGTAATAGTATATATTAAATGCTTACTTTATGCAGAGCCCTGCACTAAGCACTGGGAAAGACATGGGTGGGAATTTGAAAATGAACCCTGTGACTATTCTGTGATTATATGTTGGGGGAGAGGGCTGGAGGCAGACACATTGGGAGCAGTTAAACAATAAAAAATTAAAACAGTATGAAAGACGAGGACAAATACATAATACACAAAATAAAAACAAAAGTCATTAGGGAGCCACGGTTGGAAGAACAGAATTTCAGGCTCCTCGTGGTTCTGAGTCCAAGGCACACCTGTAGCCACAGAAACGGTTATCGTGGCCACCAGCCTTCCCGAGGTTTCACAGAGGTCGGGGAGGGAGAGTACACGGGAAGGCTGCGACTTTCCTGACCTGACACTCTGGGAAAGGTAATGGACAGCTCCATGTAACTGGAGGGATACGACCAATAAGGAAACAAATGCTGCAGGTGCTGTTTTCTTTCCTGCTAGGTGGACTGCAGGACGGGGTGGGGCCTCCTCGATGGTGCGGCGGGAGCCGGAGCTGGTTCCCAGGGAGGTAGCAAGAGCGGCACACAGAGCATGTCGGGCTCTGAATGAGGGAGAGGGAAGACCATTCGCCCAGTCACGGTAGAGAGGCACGACACTGCAATAATCACATATTTTGCTCAGCCGCAATGGATGAACTGGACTGAAGCTACCCAGGGAGGGTTTTGTCTAGGCAAACAACCCCTGGAGGCTAATGTCATCTACTCCCAAACACATTCTATTAGCAAACGAGCTGGAAATCCCGATGCTCGTAATTCTTCCATCCATTTGTTCTCTGAGGTCTCGGTTTGTAGCATTCCACCCCGGGAGATGAAGGATACTATTAATTTCTTAGTTTCCTGCAAACAGTCAGCCTCTCATCTCTCCTAAAATAAGAAGAACAGTATTTATTAAGTCCCTGTATGATTTTATTGTTTGTCCTGGTCATTGTACAGATAAATTTAAAAGATACAGTCCCTGTCTTCGAGGAGCTCCTAAGACGATACCAACCTGAACATCCACAAAGAAAGGCCAACAAAAATTAAAATATATTAGAAACAAAACAACAAACCAAGCGGGCACAGAAACATAGGGACAAGCCCAAGAATAAATTCAGGTTAATCATGTGAATCTAGAAAAGATCAGTACCAAGCCCTTTCACAATTAACATATTTTTCTGGACATGTGGAATTTACTTCTAGAGTGACTTGGGTAACCAAGCCCCTTTCCCAGTCTGCCTGTGCTGGCCTCTCAGGCGAGTCAGGGTCAGGATGCACTCCTCCTGGCCCATGATACGACTGCTCTGGAGGGGCAGGTGGTGGCCACCATTTTCTGCTGGATAGAAGGGTTACTTCTGGATATTCTGGATTAATTTGTATTTATATTTTGTTCAGAGTTGAGTGTTTGTGGATTTTTCTGCCAGGGAGGGTGACTAAGATAAAGGGGTGAAAATTACCACTTCACATTTCCTCATTCTGGTAAGACTATATATATGCACATCTATTCATTCTGGATGGAGGAAGTGAGAGGAAGGAGAAAGAGAGGGCTTGATGAAGCTCAAGGAGGAGTGAATTCTAAGCGTTGGAAGCCTCACTGTCATTAGTATTTGGGGACCTGCTGTGTGCAGAGTACTGTGCTAGGTGCTTAGGAGCAGACAACAGAAGTGACAAGGTCTTACTCTGGGGGGCTTACAGGAAGTGAGAGGAGTTTACAGTGGGGGCATTTACAGGCAGTAAGAGGGTCCGGGAGTTTGCATTTGGGTAAAGGAGCAGTACGGAGATTAGCGTGTTTAGAGTAAAGGGAGCGAGCGGGCAGAGCCAGCCGGAGGGGTGAGAGATGCTAGGTTGTGTGCAGCGAACTTGCAGCAGAGGGTCAAGAACTCCATCTCCCCCTGGAGCAGGGTAGTAGCCATGGCATGACTCCGAGGAGAAGGGAGACATGAACGCAGTTGCTGCAGCAAGCAGACTGATGGCAGTGCAGCAGTATGGATGGCAAGGAGGCCAGTGAGGAGTTTACAGTAGACTGAACTGGAGAGGATCAGGGTGTCAATTACAAATCTGATTATGGTAGTGGGGGATGGGGAGTAGGTGATGTGGAAGTGGCAGGGTTTGTCCACAAACTGGGTATGTTTGGGGAGGGAAGTGGAAGAGGCAGGATCATTCCATGGGTTCTTGCTTGGGTATTTGCTAAGCGCTTACTATGTGCCAAGCATTGTACTAAGCACTGGGGTAGATACAAGATAATCAGGTTGGATACAGCCTGTCCCTGTCCCATGTAGGGCTCACAATCTAAATCAGGGGAAGTAGGATTTAATCTCTATTTTGCAGATGAGGGAACTGAGGCCTAGAGAAGTCAAGGGACTTGCCCAGGGTCACACAGCAGACACAAGTCAGGATTAAAACCCAGGTTCTCTGACTCCCAGGCCTTTGCTCTTCCCCTTAAGCTATGCTGCCTCCCCTAACTTGAGAGTTGGGTTAGAGAATGGCATCACCCCCCAACTGCGAGGTTGGGCCACAGCAGAGTTTCAGAAGGAATCGAAGGACCTCTGACAGACTATAAAATGTCATTATCCCTTCCCTTTGATCTGTAAATCATGCTTAAATTCTAGGCACACTGGGGCCTCTGACTCATCCAGTGGGGGGAGTCCGGTGGCTGTGTAAGTGTGAAAATCCAAAAGCTGGTTTGTTTTTTAATCTATTCTCCTTTCTGTAAATGAGCCAGGAATTTGCAGACAGCTGCCTTTGAATTTGGCTACTTTATGAAGGGAGCTTTCAGTAACACCCTCCTCCCTCCCAGTTTAGAAAAGGAGGACTCAGAGCCTTAGTGTCTACTTCTCCAGGCCTCTCAGTGGGCAGACCTCGGAAAACCCTCCCCAAGTCCATCCGGTTTCAGCCATCATTACAGCTCCCTTATGATAGTACTGTTCTTGTTCCCATTTTCCTGATGGGAGGAGCCAAGGTTCAGAAGGGTGATGAGCCATCCTCAGACACCCAGCGAATTGGGAGTGGGGCAGGACTTGGTATTTTCAGTATGAATTTAGCACCCAAGTATAGTTGTGACTATATACAATCATCAACCTTGTGAGAAAGAAGTGGGTCACAGCCTCTTCCACAAGTAGTTTATAATCCAATGGGGAAAGAAATCAAACACAAAAGTTTGAAAAGACAAATGACACAAGCATTACATAACCAACTACTGAAAGTAATAAAGACCCTGCTGTCATGGAGCTCAAACCTTGCCCCAAGGGCAGGGCAAGCATCTGATGTGAGTCTGGTCTGGTATAGTGCATTTCAAGGGCAGAAGAGAGATTTTGTTTTAATTAAGCTGGGATGGAGAAAATGGGAACTTGGGCCTTGGATGCCAGCTGGGACAGGTGGTCTTCAAAATCACTTCCTCTTACAGATTTCCTGCTCTTGGGGACCAGGACACCACAGAAGCCTCTGTTCTGCACAGTGTGTCCTCATGAGGACCATTGCTGGCTCACCAGAGAGGCAATTGGGGGGTGGCTATTTTTAACTCTGTCTGCTATCACAGTCCCCTTGAAGTTTCAGGTTCCCATATGCAGCTATCAGGAAAGAGTCAATGTACAGTAATGTAAACAGGCAGTGAGGGATTAAGATGAATGAAATGTAACAATCCAGGATTGTACAATTTTAACCCAACTGACCAAAATACCCTGATCTCCCCAAAATGTGAAAATTTCTGCCCAACTATCAAATCCTTAAGCCACTTAAATTCATGAGACTAAATGTACTACTAGTGGAACTAGTTAAATAGAATTTGAGCAGGTCTCATTTTAAGCTAAACTTGTTTAAAGACTGCTCTTTTAAGTGGGAAAAGGAAGCTGGCTAAAATAGCCTGAGTGGAAGGGAGGGGCTGTCTCTTCCATGACATTGATGGGTAATTAAGTCCCTTCCTTTCTTAAAGAAAAAGCCATCCCAGTCTTCAGAAGGCACTCTCATCATGTTGACTGATGCTTCACCCAACGCTCCCTCTATAAAAAGGTCTCCCTGTCCCAGAAGACGATCTCTACTGATGTCTTTATTTCAGGTTTTTTCCCCAGTAATAGTAGCAGTCTCCCTGTCTAGATTGTAACCTCATCGTGGGTAGGGAATATGTCTGTTACATTGTTATATTTTACTCTCCCAAGCACTTAGCATAGTGCTCTGTACACAGTAAATGCTCAAATACGATCGACTAATAGTAGTATTTATTAAGCACTTACTGATACAGAACACTTATACAAAATGCTGGAAAAGAATACATAGCTGGGAATTACACGCAGTCCTTGTCCCTTAAGGGGACTCATAATAATAACAATAATAATGATAATGTTGGGGTTTAAGCGCTTACTATGTGCACAGCACTGTTCTAAGCACTGAGGGGGAATACAAGGTGATCAGGTTGTCCCATGTGGGGCTCACAGTCATAATCCCCATTTTACAGATGAGGTAACTGAGGCACAGAGAAGTGAGTGACTTGCCCCAGGTCACACAGCCGACAAGCGGCTGAGCTTGGATTAGAACCCATGACCTCTGACTCCCAAGCCCGGGCTCTTTCCACTGAGCCACGAGAGTAGTAAGAGCAGCAGCATTTATTGAGTGCCTATTTGGTGTGGTACACTGTACTAGGATCTTGGGAAGTTCAGAATAATGAAGTGTGATGCATTCCCTACTGACAAGAATCGTGCTTCTCAAATGGAGAAGACAAACATAAGAATATTTACAACTAGACTGGTCAAAATAAAATGAATTGAGCACTCATACATACCTGAGTGTTTAGAAGGGTGTAAATAAGTTCATAGGTTTAAGTAGGTTCATAAGTGCTAGAGATGACTGAATGGATGATATTGTCTTGTCTTATGCTGTCAACTCGTCTCTGACCCGTAGCGACTCCAAGGACATATCTCTTCCAGAACACCCCACCTCCACCTGCAATCATTCTGGTAGTGTATCCATAGAGTTTTCTTGGTAAAAATATGGAAGCAGTTTACCATTGCCTCTTTCCGTGAAGTAAACTTGAGTTTCTGCCCTCGATTCTTTCCCATGCCGCTGCTGCCCAGCACAGGTGAGTTTTGACTTGTAGCAGATTGCCTTCCACTCGCTAGTCACTGCCCAAGCTAGGAATGGAATGGGCATGCCTCTGCTTGATTCTCCCTTCCGTAGTCGAGACTGGGAGAATACTGGAAACTCTACAGGTATGACCCTGAGGAGGGGAAAGGCATGATATAGTGCTGGGAAATTAATCAGGGAAAGCTTGTTTGGAGGAGGTGGGAAAGCCTGAGCGAGTGCATGAAGACTATTATACTAAATTGGAATCTGGGAATAGTGTTTAGTATGATGAAAACAAACATCTGTGCTCAACTTAATCTCTAGTAACTCCAAAAACAAACCCTGATAGCTAAACCAATAATATTGAGATGTTTTGGTTTAGAGAAATTTTTGAGAACCAAGGTTTTGTGTCACAAGCCCAAGAATGTGATTTAAAAGCATCCGAGACCAGGTCTGGCCAGGACCTGGTGACCTTACAGTGCTTTGGAAAGTTATTTTAGTATCCAAAAGTCATTTCCTGCATTTCTGTTTCCCACATACTCCCTTCTCCAGAGTGACTCATACAGGAGACAAGTTTCAAAGCTGACCCATCTACATCACATAGCTAGGTAGGGACATTCCAGCCAGAGAAATACTAATTGCCAGTTATCTGATGAATTCAGAATAATCTATACAATCAGCCTGAATCAGACAAAGAATATTATATTTGTTTCAGTGATCCAGACTGGTTTCACTGACTGCTTCCCCTTAGTTTATGGGTCCCAGAAACACATTGTTCTGGCACAGAGGACTCTTAAAGGGAGTAGATTGTTTAAAGTGGTGCTCAGTCAACTCAGGAAATAACTTCCTTCCTCCTAACCCAGCATTAATAGAAGAGAATGGGATTTTGTTCATTTTACTGCCTATAGGTGAGATAGCCCCAGGAACAGTGTGTGAATTAGTTGATTTTTTTTATATGATATGCATCTGTTAGTAGAGTTTACACATCTACAACCTATCACCCCAGGACTAAGTTAGTAAAATTCACCACTTTTAGAAGGCTAGTAATTACCTGTTTGAGATAAGTGGTCTCCTCCAGCCAATCTTTAAGGGTTCTTTTCTTCCAAAAGGCAGTTTCCTTCTAAGAAGGAAGTGAATGGTTCAGGAATTGGTTATTTCCCTCATTCCCTCAATAAAACAAATCCTTTACTCACTTGCAAGGACCATAATTTAGTCCCCTCATTTACTTCACAAGGGGGGTCCAAATTTCCCGACTTCCATTCCCTGGCTTGGGCAACAGGGAATGGGCTTTGCTAGTGACATCTGCTCTGCATCAGCTTTTCCAGCAAGCTGGGTGACTGGTGTCATTTCGTTCAGCATGGGCCTAGTGGCATTTTTGTGCCTTGTTCTGACTCCATTTACCTGGGACTTCAAAAATCACTCAGGGGCTCAACCTCTGATTCTGTTCTATGGAAGAGGAAGACTAGTAGGTTAGGTCAGCTACAGAGAAGAAAGTGGTTTTCTTTTCTGGTAGGCTCATTTACTAATATTCATATTACTCTCGCATTCTTGTTCCTGGAGTGTGGGCATGGGATGAAGCAGGGAAATGAGCCAGTCCCTGGGGTTTCCCTGCTTTTGTCTTGACCCAAGCTGTTTCCTACAGTGGGCAATCTGGATGTTCCGTAGTTTGGCTTGGATTCCTTCAGGCTTTGAGTCTGGACAAAACATAATTTTATTTTTCAGTCACCCAGCATGGGCACCTTGATGGGTGTGTACCTGCCCTGCATGCAGAACATCTTTGGAGTTATCCTTTTCCTTCGCTTGACCTGGATAGTGGGAACGGCTGGGGTCCTACAGTCCTTCCTGATTGTCTTAATCTGCTGCTGCTGCGTAAGTAAGCTATTATAAATGAATACAGTAAACTCTCCATAAATATGATTAAGTGAATGAAAGTGAAATTCTCCCTCAGTGATTACTTTTGACCTTTTCGAGTTGAAGTCACTGTGGAGCCCAGGTTGTGGTGGGCATACTGCGTCGGTGAAGCCCCACCTGCAAAAGGGCTGACGTTTTTCATTAGTAGGAAATCAATCGTATTTACTGAGCAGTTAGGAATCATAGGTGCGCTGCTATACCTGGATGCTTTCACTCTTTTCAGGTCACTAATGGACCCAGTGCTCAGAGGTGCTGTCATTTGGATACTGTAACTCAAGACTGTAAACTTCTAGACTGTAAGCCCAGTGTGGGCAGGGATTGTCTCTATTGCTCAATTGTATTTTCCAAGCGCTTACAGTGCTCTGCACCCAGTAAGTGCTCAATAAATACGACTGAATGAATAAAACGTTAAATTCACAAGGCAAACTTTACTGCCTAAAAATTCCTCTCTTCTCTCTCTGCAACTGGCCCTGTATGCTGGTGGGCCCCCTAACAGTAGAAGCCCTTTTGATGGGTATTTATGCCCCAATGCTGTGTCTTTTTCCCTGCAGACCCTGTTGACCACCATTTCCATGAGTGCCATCGCAACAAATGGTGTTGTCCCAGGTATTTGCCTGTCACTCTGAATGTCTGTCCATCCATCTTTACTTTGTCTGATCTTTTGCTCTTAGGTTCGGGGCTAAAAATTTAACTAAAGAACAGTCAGCAACCGGTATGATATAATGTTAGGCAGTCTCAGGTTCTGAGTGCAGTCATCTGATTTTGGGAAATTTTGAGAATACAATCTAACCTCATGAGGAATAAGACAGTTCTTCAGAAGACCCTACTAAGCAGCTAGACTGCTGAGTTCTTTTAACAACCACACACGGTCCATGTCACTGTGTTTCAAAGCTTCAGACGCCATTAGTTCTGGGTCTGATATGCAGCAGCCTTGAGGAAGAGGCTTTGCTTGAACAACGAAGCGTGATAGCTGTGTGTAAACTGGTATGCTGGGAACTAATTCACAAAAAGAAATTCACTCTCCAAGAGATGGACATTTCATTTTTTTGTTGGGAGTAGTGAAATCAAATGCAATATGATTTAGTCCATTTGTTTGCAATGCTTGTAGCCCTTGATTTGGGTTCCCAGTGACCATTTTTCTTATCATGCATAGGGGAAAATGAACAGTTGCTCTTCCACAAAGAGGCTACTCCCTCTTTTCTGGTTGTCTTTTCTAATAAACAACTGCTTTAGCATGTTGGTTATCGTGCTGATAGACGTAGACAAATGTCAAGTGAGTTTCTGAAGAGGTAAATTAGCCTTGGCAAAATGGAATAAAATTAGAATAAAACAATAAAATGATTACATCAAAACATGGGGCTCCTATTAGGATAAACAGAACAATGAAGAACTCTTGAATGAGAGCAATGTTTTTCAATAATTAGTTCCTGGAGTGTTTTTATCATGAGGATCTCCTGGAGATGTCTTATTAGGGCAGGAAATATGCTAGGGAAAAACCTCAGATTGATTGGGGCAAAGATCTCATTCTTAGGAACAGTGGAGCACAGGACTAGGAGCCAAGACACCTGGGTTCTAATCCAGCTCTACCACCTGCCAGCTGTGTGACCTTAGATAAGCCACTTAATTTCTCTCTACCATTTTCTCAATTTTAAAATGGGGATTCAATACTTGTTCTCTTCCCCTTTAGACTGTGAGCCCATATGGGACATGAACTGGGTCCAATCCAATTAGCACAGTGCTTAACACACTATTAAGTGCTTAAATATTATTATTATTAGCCATCCAGAACCTAATGCATGAACTAATCAAATTTGCCATTTGTGGAGAAATCCTGTTTGAAAAGTGTTAATATGATATGTGCCAGCATATAAAGAATAGCAACTTTATGAATAACAACAGCAGCAATAATAATAATGATAGTTGCCACATTTGTTACATGCTTACTATGTGCCAAGCACTGTACCAAGCCCTGGGGTAGATATAGCCGTGAGTGCCCCTGTTCATACCAACCAGGACCTTCCTGGACAGGGGGAGCCCCAGTGACACATAGTAGAGCATCAGACCACGCCTCTGACCAGCAAGGTTAGTGTGGAAAGTTTTTTTTACTTAGTTTTACCACCATGCAAGAGAATGGCACATGCACACTCTCTCTCACTCACTCCACGGGTCCCATACCAGTCTGCTGCTCAAAGGAGCCCATTCTGCCAATGCTCCTGCTTTCTACTTCGAGATGCTGCTGCTTCTACTTTCCTCTTCATGCCTCTAGGTTACTTCTTGCATACCTCAGCATGCCTCCTCACCATTCAAAGCAACCTCCCTTTATCTGCCTTGGGCATCGCAGCTGTGGCTCTATATGGCAGTCATTGATTGGTCCAGGCCCATTACTGGGTAGAGCAGGGAGAGAAGGCCACGCCTCCCTCCATGTTCCGCTCCCACCAAGGGCCAGCAATCACCTGTCTCAAGTAAAGCCCATCAGTGCCTTTGCGAGTTTCTTCCTTCTTGTTGTTCATGGGATTACAAACAGTCACTAATAAGGCAGCTTGTTGTGGACTCATCACAAATACAAGATAATCAGGCCTATAACAGTCCCATCCTTCAAGGCCTCACAGTCTAAAGGGGAGGGAGAACAGGTATTGAAACCCCATTTTGCAGATGCGGAAACTGAGGCACCAAGAAGTTAAGTGACTTGTCCAGGGTCACAGAGCAGGCAAGGGAGAAGGCAGAATTAGAACCCAGGTCCTCTGACTCCCAGGCCCACGGCTCTATCCTCTAGGCCATGCTGATGATCACGTAGAGGCCCCTCACCTATATGCTTATGCAGCCATTTGCCAATAAAGACCCTTCATAACAAGAGACACCTGATGTACATTTCTCTAAAGTCCTGAAAAAATTAAGTTTTGTTTTTTCTGATGTAAATAACAAGAAGTGGTCTGGATATTTGGAAGCAACACTAGCTTATTATACAGAATACTGAGCCTTGAACGAATGTTTTCTCTATCATGTTCTAGCCGGGGGCTCCTATTTCATGATTTCCCGGTCTCTTGGGCCAGAGTTTGGAGGAGCAGTAGGCCTGTGCTTTTACTTGGGGACAACGTTTGCTGCAGCTATGTACATACTCGGGGCCATTGAGATTTTACTGGTAAGTAGGTTAATGTGTTATGGTGACAACAGGGGCATAGAAGCCAGCTTCAAAGACAGAGCTTTCCGTCAGATAAAGTCCAATCCCGTAGCTAGGCAGTTCACTTCATTCCACCTGGAGCCATGATGCCATGAGGTTTCACTGAGGTGTTCTTGATAATGGAGTTCACGGGCCTTCCTGTCGTGCATGGGCACGAAGGCCAGTTCAACACTTACTCTTGAGGCCTTGCCGAAGCTTGTCTTCTAGGGCCACGATAGTTCATGTGGACCAGGCTCGGTCTAAAATTAGGAGGCCTCTTTTGCAAATCCTGGGAAAACTATTTTCCTACTACTTCTGGCTCCTTCAGTTTATTGCGGTCAAGAAGAATTCTTTTTAGGTTCTTGGCACCAATGCTCAGACTCATGCAATGTATACTGGGCAGAGATTTTTCCTTTAACCATCACAAGCAAAGGCACAGTCACAGGTGTTATAGTAGGAAGTTTTGCCTGATGGTATTGTTTCCCTTGTTACTTTGGGACCATTCCTCAAAATTAATTGCCTAGAAGGAGATTAGTGATTTAAACATGTGCTGGTGCTGGACTTCGTGCTCATTTATAAATTGATGAAAGGTAGAAATTACTGGGTCTTGCTTGGGTAACCAAGGAGGAAAAGGAGGTGTTTTCTGACCCAGACACATCTTCTACAAGTAGAAGACCAACTATGAACAAAATGAGATGAACCCTCAACTCGATGCTTTGTTTTTACACAAGAAAAATTGGAATAAAGTTTTGTTTCAAAGTAATTAATGCTGTACCTTCACTCTTCATTTTGTTATCATTTCAGACATACATTGTCCCACCAGCAGCCATTTTTCACCCAACAGGTGTTCATGACGCAACCAGCGCGACCCTGAACAACATGAGGGTCTATGGGACCATTTTTCTTACCTTCATGACCTTGGTGGTTTTCGTTGGGGTCAAATATGTGAACAAATTTGCCTCTCTCTTCTTGGCTTGTGTGATCATCTCCATCCTGTCCATCTACGCTGGGGGTATCAAGTCCATTTTTGATCCTCCGATATTCCCGTAAGTAACCTGAAATGGTATTCAGAACCCCCTGGGATAAAGTGAAACATTAGAATGCGAGAGGTTTCCTTCTGGTTCATTTGTTCATTCCCAATGGTGTCTCATTTCTAAGGGTCAAACGATGCTTTTCAGAACATCTCCAATCTTGTCTCTCCATACAACAATGAAAGAAGAAGCATGAGGATTATTCTCATGTTATAAAGGGAGAAACCAAGGTGGAGGCATGTCCAACACTATCAGGGACAGAGGAAGATCAGGCAGATTAATAATGATCATCTTATTGTTAAGCACTTACTAGGAGGCAAGCACTGTATTAAGTGCTGGGGTTGATACAAGATTGGTATCAGGTTGGACCCAGTCGCTTTCGCACATGGGTCTCATAGTTGAAGTAGGAGGGAGAACAGGTATTGTACCCCTAGTTGACGGTTAAGAAAACTGAAAGCACAGAGAAGTTGAGGGACTAGACCAAGGTCACATAGCAGGCAAGTGGTGTAGCTGGGATTAGAAGCGCAGTTCTTTGAGTCCTAGGCCCGGGCTCTTTCAACTAGACCACACTGCTTTTCTGAGGCACCCTCACTGGAAGAGTCCCTGCTGCCCTAGTGTCTGTGTGCTGGACTTTCAGAGAGGAGTTGCATTTGAAACCTCAGAATGAGTCACTAAGGGAACAAGGGTACTATTATTATTATTATTTGTTATTAGAGAAGCAGCATGGCCTAGTGAATTCAGCATGCGACTGGGAGCCAGAAGGATCTGGGTTTTAATCCTGGCTCCACCACTTGTCTGCTGTGTGACCTTGGGCAAGTCACTTCACTTTTCTGTGCCTCAGTTATGTCATCTGTCAAATAGGGATTAAGACTGTGAACCCTATGTGGGACAGGGACTGTGTCCAACCCAATTTGCTTGTATCTTTCCCAGAGCTTAGTACAGTGCCTGGCACATAGTAAGCATTTAACAAATACCACCATCATCATCATTATTATTATTATTGTGGCATTTGTTAAGCGCTTAATGTGTGTCAAGCACTATTTTAAGCACTGGGGCAGATACAGGTAAATCAGGTTGGACACAGTCCCTGACCAACATGAGGCTCACAGTCTTCATAGGAGGGGGAACAGGTATTCACTGAATTCCTCATTCTACAATTGAACAGTAAACAAATATCGTACCAACTACATTTATAAAGCATCTACTCTGTGCAGAGCATTGTACTATAGGTATTTGAGAAACATACAAAAGACATAAAAGACACTATTCCTGCCCTGGAGGAACTATCAATCTTTTGTCCCAAAAACCGCTCCACGACCCATTTGCCCATGAGGCACCCAGGATGAAGACGGGAAATTCATCCGTGGAATGAGCTATTCTCTGGCTGATCTCACTCTCGGTCCATGGCTCAGCACACAGCATTCGGTATCAAACGCTTATTACTCAGGCAGTTCTGAGGAATACATGTTAGAGGCATGCAGCATGAAAGTGTGAGTCTTCCCCCTGCCCCTATGTGCCCATCTTGACCCCGTCATGTCTCCTGGACATCATCCCAGCTCCTCCTCTTCCATCCCTTCTCTGGTTTGTAAGTTGGGCCAAGTTCTGTGTCTAGGTGAGGTGGCCTCTTGAGGGAGGAGGTATGGGTGACCTTTGTCCTTTTTTCTCTACTGTGTTTGCTCTAGGTCTTATAACTACCCCCTAGTACTCACATACTAGCTCTATGTTTCTACTTAATCCTGTCCACACAGTTTCTCTTCCTAGACTAGCTGCCTTATCTTGTTTTGCCGTAGCCGTTCTCATAAACTCATCACTCCCCCCTTCTCCATGGTCTCTACCTCTCCCACATTGCAGCACAGTCTAATGGAGGAGTGAGAGACATAGACGTAAACAGTGTCACAAGTGAATAAATAATAATAATTCTGGTGTTCGTTAAGTTCTTACTATGTATCACGCCCTGGGGTAGATACAGAACTGGGGTAGATACAAAATAATCAGATCAGATACAGACCCAGTCCAAGGGGGAGAGAGAACAGGCATAGAGAAGTTAAGTGACTTGCCCAAGGTCACATAGCAGGCAAGTGACAGAGCTGAGGTTAGAACCGAGCCCTGTGCTCTTTCCAGTAGGCCAAGCTGCTTCTCAAAAGAGATGATTTTGTAAGGGCTGAGGTGGTTGATGAGTGACATGTCCAGGAAGGTGGGGAGATTGAATGGCTTGCCTCCTGGAGAAGGTGACTTTTTAGAAAGGCTTTGGAGAAGGGGAGGGGCAGCGGTTGGGGAAGCTGGGAAGGGATGGAGGGCATTCCAGGGAGGGGATAAGGCATGAACAATCTATCGAATGAGGTGATACAAACCAAGTAAAGTTAGGAGGTTTGCTTGGAAGCAGTGAATAGTGCAAGTTGGACAGTAGTGAGAGAAGAGAGCAGATAGATAAGAAGGAGGCAGCTGATGGAGAACCTTGCAGCTAGGGGTAAGGAATTTTGTTTTATGTGAAAGGCAGTGGGGAGCCGTTAAGGTTATTTGAGCGGGGCAATAATATGCTCTGATTGGTGTTTTAGAAAAATCTATAGTGGTGCTGTATGTATGTCTGGAGAGAAGAGAAGCTGGGCTCAGGAAGACCCGAAAAGAGGCTGTTAGGGTAGTCATTCATTCATTCAATGGAATTTATTGAGCGCTTACTAAGTGCAGAGCACTGTACTAAGCGCTTGGAATGTACAATTTGGCAACAAGTCCAGCTGAGAAGGGATGACTCAGGGTAGTCGTTGTAAGGGTGAAGAGCAAGACATGAATCCAAAAAAGTTTACAATACTCAGAATGAATGTAGGAGGTAAATGGGAGACTGGTGTCAAAGATGACTCCAGGGTTACGAGCCTTTACTTAGCAAACTTTGACATTTCTCCCTCCTTGCGCCTTAGGGTTTGCATGCTGGGCAATAGGACCCTGTCAAGAGACCAATTTGACATCTGTGCCAAAACCACCATCGTGGACAATGAAACTGTAGCCACGAAGCTCTGGAAGCTCTTCTGCCATACATCAAATCTAACCACCGAGACCTGTGATGAGTATTTTCTGTTCAATAACATCACTGAAATTTCAGGAATTCCTGGAGCTGCAAGTGGGATTTTAAAAGGTACGATCAGGAGAGTGCTGCATGTAGGAACTCTGATTAAACCCACTTTTCCTCAGCTCACTCTCCCTTCTGCATCGTCTGTGCACTTGTATCTGTGACCTGTGGATGTTTGATATTTGCCCCACCCCTAACCCCACAGCACTTATGTGCATATCTTTAAATTATATATTATAAATAACTTATTCGTATTAATGTTTGTCTCTCCCTCTAGAGTGTGAGCTCGTTGTGGGCAGGGAACATGTCTGGTAATTCTGTGGTATTGTACTCTCCCAAACGCTTAGTACCAGTGCTCTGCACATAGTGAGCGCTCAGTAAATACGATTGAGTGAAATTACATCCATTTCTGACAAACTCATGGCAGTGCTCTTAAAGTCCATATGAAAACCTGGGCCGAGGGAATAGCTTTGGGAAAGAATAGGGATTATTGTTCCAGACTGTTTGGGGCGTTTGAGGGTCTCACTTCCTCAGAAGAAAAGGAGGAGGACAAAAAGCACTCTAATCCTCTAGTCTGTAAGCTCCTTGTGGGAAGGGAATGTGTCTACCAACTCTGTTGTATTGCACTCTCCCAAGGGCTTAGTACAGTCTCCTGTACACAGTAAGCACTCCATAAATACCTTGATTGATTGATTGGATGCTTTCAGGTGGTGTTAATGCCAGGTATACAATCTAGTCAATCAATCGTCGTAATAAATGTTCCACTACCAAAGAGGAACCTTATTCCTAGTGTTTATCAGGGCCTTGTTAACTCTGATGGGAGATGGGGGAGCCATAGTAATTGTCCACTTTGGTTTTCAGCATATACAGCAGTGTGAAGCCTCCTGAATTTATTACTCTAGCAGGAAAAACTTGTTTTAATCCTGATGTTAGGATGAGGCCCCTGTTTAGCAACCTTTCAGTGGAAAAGGAGCCCCTGTGGAGTTATTGGTTGCTGTTTTTCCTTTTAGGGCAATGAACTGGTTTGTTGCTGCCATGAGGAGTTCCCACTAATAGCATAATCGCTCTCTTGTTTGCAAAGCTGGCAAAAGCTGCAAGCTGTCAAACTAAACCCAGGCATTTTCTTGTCCCATTGGCAACTCCATTGCCAACTTTATGGATGGAACCATGGACCCATGCAGTGAATTAGCATTTGAGCTGTGGGCACTTTTTCAGAAAGAGGGGAAAATGGTGTTATGGTGGTGGTTTTCTTTTTTTAAAAAATCATATTCACCCAGAGTTGAGGCCCTGGAACTAAAGTTCCTATGTGGGCACTGCCATTATGGTTAGCTACTGTTGATTTTCTCTCTGGGAGCTCATGTTCTGAGGCACGCAGAATGAACCGAGACCAATGAATCTCCAGATACAAATACAGTAGGGACAAGATTTATTGGGCAAAAAGCCAGCATTACTGCTATGTGTTTCCAGGCATGGTGCATGGACAGTCATTGCTGAAGGGGGCTAAAGTTTTCTTCTAGCAATTTACATGTTCTCTGGCTTCTATGGAGTATATCTGTGATGGTGATGTTTCCCCTCCCTCCCCGCTTCTCCCAAGATAACCTGTGGAGCAATTACATTGAGAAAGGAACGATCCTGGAGAGGCCTGGACTCCCCTCAGTTGATGACTATGGACAGAAGAGCAGCCTTCCCTTATATGTGTTTGCAGACATTACCACTTCCTTTACTGTGCTGGTTGGCATCTTTTTCCCCTCTGTGACAGGTGAGAATTCCCAGCAGAGAATTTTGCTCCCTCCTCCTGCTTGTTTCCCTTAATCAATTCCCTTATTTTGCTTAAAGGCATTATGGCTGGTTCAAATCGTTCTGGAGATCTCAAGGATGCTCAGAAATCCATCCCAGTGGGAACCATTCTGGCCATTGTTACAACTTCATTGGTCTGTATCCTTTAAACTACCACAGACAGTTTCCCCCGGAAACCTGGCGAGGTACTCAATTTTGTTGTGAGTACAGGAATGTCAGGGGACTCAGAATGCACCAGCAGAAACCTTGGACCCAGTCTGAAAGATCATCCCAGGTGGATTGATCAGAAGGAATTTTCCCTGTCCTCTCTTGCCAAATGCCTTGTGGAAGCGGCTGGAGGTTTCCCTAACGCAAGGAATGGGTTTTAACCCCATCTGCTGGTGGATGGAAGAATATCTCTAAGTGCCTTGTTTCCTGGGCTAAAGGAAAATTATTACGCTAAAAGGCCAGGACTCAAATCAAATGGCTGGATCTCACAGGCTTTCCATTCCAATACCTTTTTTCTTGGGCTCTGGGAAAGAGGTGCTGGGTTCCTGCAACGTGAGGAAGACCTGCTGTTTCAATTTAGGTGATTCAGCCAGTCAGACAACGGTAATTAGCGTCCACCCTGGGCAAAGCCCTGCGGGGAATTATAAAGGAAGAATAAAGCATAATCCCCAATCGGGAGGAATGTCCAGCCAGCCGAAAAAAGAAACATAAAACCTGAGTGGTAGAATCATACAGATATATAAAGATGCACGAGAACGCGAAGTACAAGAACCCAGAAACCTAAAACGTGCATAGTTAAATGGGGTGGGGTTAATCTTGGAAGCCTTCACGGAGGAGGCAGGCTGCATTAACTTTTGAAAGGAGGGAGCTGGGGAAAGGGCACACCAAAGGAAGGAAATGTTTTGTGCGATGGCACGGAGGCAGGGAAATCGAGTGAAGGGGCCAGTAAGCAAGTTTGTTGGCTGGAGCAGAGTATAAACAAAGGTGCAGCGGGGTAGCGGACCAATTTATAAAGATCGGGTTGACTTTGAAGCCCATGGAAAAGTGTTTAAATTAGATCCAAGCGTCAAAGGCATGCCACCAGAAGCTTCTTAAAAAGGAAGACACGTGTTTTCATTCAGTCAACATACACTGAGTCCCTACTGTGTGCAAAGCACTGTACAGCACCCTGGGAAAAACTACACGGACAATAATTAGACGTGATCTCCTAACCTCAAAGAATAAGGGAAGGAGATGGAGGTGGTGACAGACACATCAGGAAAGAAGAAACAATAAAGACACAAAAACAACACAAAGGACAAGGACGATTGTAAATACAATAAGCAATAGGGCACTGTGGTTAGAGGAGCAAAGTTTCTCCTCGTGTTTCGGGATCCAGCAGTCACATCCACAGTGGTGCCCGTGATCTTCACAGCATTCTAAAGGTCAAGAAGGGCTCATACTATCACTGTGTTTTCACCCTGCCCAACCGGCAATGGAGCTGATGGGAGACCCGTCGGTGTGAAGGCTGGACAGACTCTCTTCCAGGCCACCGGCCTCGATGGTCCGCTGTTACAGGGGCCCAGGCTGCTGCCATTTCCTCATCCACTGCGGCAGAAAGTGTCAGATTAATGTTCAACAGTTCTACCCAGTTTCTATCTCTAAGTAGCCCAAAGTGTCTCATGGACACTTGCCTCATCGAGCATTATATGTTTAACATGGAACTTTCTCCTGAAAACTTCAGTTAGGGAAAAATACAGCTTCCTAGTGTGATACAAACTCTCTCTAATCTATTTCTTACTCTTGCAAGTGCCTTGGTTTAGCTCCAGAGTTCTCCTAACATTCTCTCAGTTCTTGGTCCTTCGTCTCCCCCGCTCCCAGTTTTTCCTCCTTTCCTTTCTCCCCCCGACCCACCCAGTCTTCTAGTTCTTCTCTTCTGCCTCTCTCTTTTGAAAATCCCATTCCAGTGTTCATTTAAATGTAAAGCTTTGGGGGAAGTATTTAATTACAGCCCTTGAAGCGAGACAATTTTTGTTTCCTCCCCAAGATGAGTCTTCAGAGTAGGGCTGCAGCCAAGGAGCAGAAGCTAATGATGTTTTTCTTGTTAGTTCCTGTCATGTAGCACTGGTGTTTCCCAGTGCTTAGTCCCTCATTAGCCAACTGCTCTTGCATGGACGTGCCATGCGAGCACACTGGTTTCCTTGACTCAGACCTTCAGACTTCAGCAGCGTGGTGTTGTTCGGAGCCTGCATTGAGGGCGTGGTTCTCCGAGACAAGTGAGTAACCTCCCGTGGTCGCACCTTTTTTATAGGGTGGATGGGCATCTCCGTGGCGGTGTGTTTTGGCTACCTGCTCTCATCCTGGGAACTTACTTTCGTTTTTGCCAACACCACCACTGCCATTCAAAATTAGTGAAAGTCCAACACCTAAGGGACAGTCACTGACAAATTAATTGTCTAATGTTGAGTCCTTAACAGGCTGTTCATCAAATTATAAATCATTCACAACACCCACACCTAATCCATGCCCTAGTCCTAGGCCAATTAGGGTTTTTATCATTGGGCTAGTTGATGGATTGAGTCCCATTTATGGATATGGCCTTAATGGGAATTTGGCAACATTTGGACTAGTCATTTTTGGCAGTTTAATGTTTGCCTGCTGGGAGCACATGATAGAGGACTCTCTTCTCCTGGCCCCCTCCTCTGATTGGAAGATACTCGGGTAGATTAACTACAAAATCCAGTTGAGGGGGGGCCTTTCAGAAAGAAAAAGGATAACAGCCAAGAGGGGAGTCCCGGAGGCAAAGTTAGAGGCTACCAAAGTGTCAGGGGAGGGGGTGAGAAAAGAAAAATTAGCTCTCTCCCTTCTCAGGGGCAAGCAGCAATACAGAGTCTGAGTTCCTTGGTTCCCATAGGTGCCAGCTTTTCATTTTGAGTATAGCAGGGATGGGAAAGGAAAGAAATGGAGTAGTTAAGGTGGGGCTCTTGGGGCAGGGGGGGATGTCATTTAGAGATCATAGCTTCTTGGGGCAGAAGCTCCCCCCCCAACCTCTGTAGGGCTCTAAAAGGTCTCCAGCTGGGCCCAGAGCCTGATACAACCACAAAATACCCTCACCTGGTCCCAGAGCCCATTGGGGACAAGAGAAGCTCCCTGCTCACTCCCAGAGCCCTCACCTAGGCTTCAGAAGAACTCCTGGTCTAGTCCCAAAGCAGAACAGGGACAAAAATAGCCTCTAACTGGCCCCAGTTTCATCCCCACTGTCCAGATTCTGTGCCAGGTGCAGGGAGAAGCAAGGGCCCACAAGTTGATGCCTATGTTGCGTCCCTTACCACACCCAGTTCTAGCCTCTCACACTGCAGAGCAGAGCCTGAAGACTTTTGTTCTTCACTCTGCCTGGCATTTCTGAGATCCCCAGTGAGACCAGGTGCTTTCATCTCTCAAACTCTTATTACATCTGAAATTAGGGTTCTTACAGGCCCTTGCATTTCAGAGCCCGTTGCTTGGGCATTGCCAGCTTTCTGGAAAGTTCCAATTCTCTCCCATGTGTATCTCTTTTGCCCAAGTTTCAGGGTGAGAGCAGGCTTACCATCGGCTAGTGTTGTCACTGGACAACTCAAACTGGAAATGCATCCAGATATCTGGCCCGCCTACCAAATGGGCCTCAGGTTCCAGGCCACGCAGTTGAGCCTGGACCAATCCCTGTCTTCTGCAGGTACGGTGATGGGGTGAGCAAGAACCTGGTGGTGGGCACGCTGTCCTGGCCCTCCCCCTGGGTCATAGTGATCGGCTCCTTCTTCTCGACGTGTGGAGCTGGCTTACAGAGCCTCACTGGAGCTCCCCGGCTGCTGCAAGCCATTGCCAAGGACAACATTATCCCCTTCCTGCGGGTTTGTACTTCTTCACTAGTGCCACTGTGTTGGTTACCGCTCCCTTACCCCCTACCCCCAGGCTTTACACTTGGCTGGAAGGGCCGCATGCACCGAAAGAGGGGGAGAAGAGACCTGGCTGAATGGTGCAAAGCCAAGCTGGTCTGAAGCCTGGCTCAGCCATCCCTTCAGCTCTCCCTTTTACAGTCATTTCTGACTGCATAAGGGTAAAGAGAAACTGGGGATGAGTCAGGAAGGGTGCTACAATGCAAACGCAACTGTTCGCTCATGCTCGGTCATTCTGGTGGACCCCTGGAGCTACACATAAGCTCCCTGTGGGCAGGGAACTCGTTGCTTTGTTATTCTGTACTTCTCAAGCAGCCAGTTCAGTGCTCTGCATCAAGCGGCGGATGCTCAGTAAACGCTGCTGCTGCTACTATCTCTACCACCTCACATCCCTGCCATCACCTGGGATGACCGTCCGCTCCAGAAAACATCATGCATGTATGGAAGTGGACCCTGGAGGCCCTTCCATTTTGGCCCAGTACAAGCTGAAGCCCCCACTTGAGCAGGTCTGGCTGGGGCTGGGATCGCGGTGAGCCAGCCCTATGGGAATTTAAGGAGAAGTCCCGTTCTGTAGATGAGCGCTAGGCCCACTGCTTTAAGGTCACCTAAAACTGAGTGAGGTAGAAAAAGGGGTAGTGAGATGCAGTGGGACACAGGGATCATGAGAACAGAAGGATGGCGTGGATCCAGCCGGGGATCAATGGATGTTATTAACCTAGTCTGGTTAGTGAGGTTTAAGTTTGATTTGGTATATTTTTCTCCTGCCTAGAGACCAAAAGAACCTAGCTCCCCCTACAGAAAATCCCCAGGTCCGTGTGCACACAGAAATGAGAGGTAACAATGAAATGTCACATAAATGGCCCAGGCAGCTGCCCAGAGCCATTCGATGGGGTCAGCACAGCTCACCCCAGCAGGATTCTTGGGCGGAGATTATAGCTGGTGACCAAGTGGACCAAGTGGAAAGACCAAGCAGCCAAAGCTGACTTGGGGCCTATTAGCACAAATCTGTAAAGTATGAAGCTTTCCATTCATTTCAAGAAGAGAGTCCCCAGATTCAACTGCCGAGCCCCCAAAGAAATCAACTGCCATTGTTACTGATTGACATTGTGCCTCACATCCTGATTGTGTTTCCAACTCATCAAAGCCATCTCTCCGGATTCAGGTCTTTGGTCACGGGAAAACAAATGGCGAACCAACGTGGGCACTTCTACTGACGGCCTTGATTGCGGAGCTTGGGATCCTCATCGCTTCCCTCGACATGGTGGCACCTATTCTGTCCATGTAAGCAGCAGGAACAGCTTGGGGGAGGGGTGGGGACTCTGACATCTCCTCGCCTCAACCCATTCAGCCATGATGTCAGAAACCAGGCCACTTGAAAGTTCTAACTTGTTGAAAAAACCCACAGACTCCTAAGTGTGAAATTACTTTGCCCAAGCCTGTCAGCACTATTCTTTGGAATTACACATCTTTGGCTAAATGAACTGGCTTTAGATCAGACTGAACAATCTGATACCAGAAATGATGTGCACCCTTACTGCATAGCAGTTTCCTCCCCGTACACGCACTTATGCCTTTCCAACAGACAGCAGCCCAAGCTGAATTTAAAATGTGCAGTTAAAGTTCAGCCAAAACCTGCCTGATCAACTTCTGACTGCGACCGGTATTTCCTGTGGCCCAAGTGAAACCGTTGTCATGTGCGATATTTGAGGCCAAAAGTGGTGCTTTTCCGATTACTGGAAGAGGGTTCATCTTCCAGCTGGAACTAAGCTTCCCGATGTTAGATAGTACTCAATGACAGTGATCGGAAAGGGGAATTTGTTGATAATTTTGTGCCTGAAACTTATGGATGAGAAATTCCCCCGCCTGTAGTGTCGAACTCCATCTTGCCTTATCGGCATGATACCATCTCTGGTGATGGAAGTCTCAACAGAAACATTTCCTGGTGGAGCTGAGCGGAGACTAAGATTGGTGTGGTGGCTGTGTGGGTGGTGGGTGTTCTGTGTGCTAAGCTCCATTCTGCTTTTTCAGGTTTTTCCTAATGTGTTATCTGTTTGTAAACCTGGCCTGTGCAGTACAGACGCTTCTGAGGACTCCCAACTGGCGCCCCCGGTTTAAATACTATCACTGGTAAGCAGATGATGGGCTGCACAATCAACTGTACGAAGAACGGCTGCTATTTCCAGCCTGCACAAGTTCCGGTGGTGGTGGCTTACTTAGGCTTCCCACCTGCTCTGGGAAGCAGCGTTTCCTATTTTGTATTTTGAACCTCCCAACCTACTTGCTTTATTGGGTGCTCCCTCGCCTTGCTGTGGTGGCGTCTGATGAACATTCGAGGTTCACCCTTTCCACACTCATCATGAGTTTGTAAACTTCAGGCGTATCTCGTCTCGGGCGCTTTTTCCAGATAGAAAAATCGAAGCGGAACCCCTTTGTCTGTAGAGGATCACTGGGGCCAGCGGGCAGGGGGCTGGGCTCCTCGGGCTCCTCCACTCATTTGGCATTTAGGTACACATTCCATGGACCCCATTTCCTAAGGGCTAACTCCTGTAACTGTCCTCTTTTCCTTGAGAACCAGCGTGGCCTAGAGGCTATATAAAGCACAGGCCTGGGAATCAGAGGGTGTTGGTTCCAATCCCAGCTCCTCCACTTTTCCGCTGGGTGACTTTGGGAAAGTCATTTCACTTCTCTGTGCCTCAGTTACCTCATCCGTAAAATGGGGATTAGGACTGTGAGCCCCATGTGGGACGGGGACTGTGTCCAATGTGATTAACTTGTGATTAGTACAGTGCCTGGCACATAGTAAGCGCTTAACAAATACCATTAAAAAGAACCCCCCCCCAAAACAAGTGGTTAATGAGAAGCAGCATGGCCCAGTGGATAGAGTATGGGCCTGAAGTCAGAAGGACCTGGGTCTAATCCCAGCTCCGCTACTTGTCTGTTGCATGACCTTGGGCAAGTCATTTCACTTCTCTGTACCGCAGTCAGTTACCTCATCTGTAAAATGGGGATTCATTCATTCATTCAATCGTATTTATTGAGCGCTTACTGTGTGCAGAGCACTGTACTAAACACTTGGAAAGTACAGTTCAGCAACAAAGAGAGACAATCCCTGCCCACAGCGGGCTCACGGTCTAGAAGAGGGGAGACAGACATCAAAACAAGTAAACAGGCATCAGTAGCATCAGTAAATAGAATTAGAGATGTATAGACACATCAGAACAAGTAAAACAGGTATTACTATAAATAAATAGAATTATAGATATGTACATATATACACAAGTGCTGTGGGGTGGGGAGAGGGGGTAGAGCAAAGGGAGTGAGTTGGGACGAGGAGGCGGGGAGCTGAGAAAAAGGGGGGCTTAGTCTGGGAAGGCCTAGTCTGGGATTACGACTCTGAGCCCCAGGTAAGATA
Source organism: Ornithorhynchus anatinus (assembly GCF_004115215.2). NCBI lineage: Eukaryota > Metazoa > Chordata > Mammalia > Monotremata > Ornithorhynchidae > Ornithorhynchus > Ornithorhynchus anatinus. The sequence goes on along the minus strand of NC_041749.1, from coordinate 81,389,965 downwards.
TGGACTGCGTCCAACCTGACTAGTTGTATCTACCCCAGTGCTTGGTATGGTACCTGGCACATAGTAAGCATTTAAGAAATACCATAAAAATACCATTATTATTAGTATTAGTATTAATAACAATTACCATTATTATTATTATTGGCAATCTCTTCCGTCTGTCCTCAGAGAAGCTTCTGCCTAGCGTATTCCTGCTGCCTGTTTCCAACTCTCGCACCGCTCACTCAGCTGATCTCAGTGAGCTTCTACACACCTACTGCAGCCTTCTACACCCCTGCCCCTTCATTGAGCTCCGAGGTGGGAATAACATTGATGTGTAAAGCAGTAGCAATGCCCTAGATTCGTTAATAATAAGTATAATATTAACTGTGGCATTTTTAATGTGCTTACTATATGCCAAGTACTGTACCAAGTGCTGGGCTAAATTTGCCTAACCCCTGCCTTTGTAAGATCTCAAAGTACTTTCATACGTAGTATCGTGCTTATCCTCACAACATCCAGGTGGTATACAGAGAAGGAAGTATTATTTTTCAATCAATCAATGGTGGGTTTTTTATGGTATCCGTTAAGCGCTTACTATGTGTCAAGCACTGTTCTAAGCGCTGGGGTAGATACAAGTTAGTCAGGCCAGATATAGTCTCTGTCCCATATGGGGCTCACAGTCTAAGGAGGAGGTATTGAATCCCCATTTTGCAGTGGAGGAAACAGAGGCACAGAGAAGTTAAGTGACTTGTCCAAGGTCACACAGCAGACAAGCGACAGAACCGGGATTAGACCCATGATCTTCTGACTCCCAGGCCCACGCTCTATCCACTACGCCATGCTGCTCCTTTAGTAAAAGGTGAAGGATTTATTTGCTTTGAAAAAAAGCGGGAGATGTGAGAAATGTGAAATGTGAAAGAGAAATGTGCCTCATTTTCTCCAGCAAACAATAATAATAATAATGTTGGTATTTGTTAAGCGCTTACTATGTGCAGAGCACTGTTCTAAGCGCTGGGGGAGATACAGGGTCATCAGGTTGTCCCACGTGAGGCTCACAGTTAAGCCCCATTTTACAGATGAGGTAACTGAGGCACAGAGAAGTGAAGTGACTTGCCCACAGTCACACAGCTGACAAGTGGCAGAGCCGGGATTCAAACCCATGACCTCTGCCTCCCAAGCCCGAGCTCTTTCCACTGAACCACACTGCTTCTCAGCCAGCAAATCACTGGCAGAGCTCTGCCTGGACTAAAGTTGCTTTTCACTAGATCAGTCTACCACTAGAGATGAAATTCAGAGTGCAAACTCCCTCCAAAATGACAACGACTATGTGAGGAGCACTTACAACCCTTTAAACCTTCTCCTGGGAGAGCTATTAACTGCCCCCCCCCCATTTTCATTTCTTTCCTGCTTTTGTTCTAGGACTTTATCTTTCTTGGGGATGAGTATTTGTCTGGCCCTGATGTTTATCTCCTCCTGGTATTATGCTCTGGTGGCCATGGTTATTGCCGGCATGATCTACAAGTATATTGAATACCAAGGGTGAGTTTTGTTTGGGTGGAGGCGGTGTCGGGAGGGTGGATGTAACTTAGCTGTGGACTTAGATTTCTGGCCACATTCACTGGACCAGAAAATGAGAGAGTCAGTCCATAGTAACCCATGCTAATGCTTAGATTCTCTTCCTTGTGAAAAGACTTGGGCTACAGCCTGACCCCAAGGGAATATGGCCAGGCTTCCTAAGGGATGTGCTGCTTTCCTAACTACATTTCCAGTCTTAGCAAGCAGGCTGAAAGTTGCTGCTCCCACTGGTGACCGCATAAGAGTAGCTTCGTGTTCAGTGCCTTTTAGGCACACCTAGATCAAGGCTAGATATCTGTGCCCTCTCTGCACTGTGAACATCCCCAGACTCAGAAGGTTGCCCAGGCCCTAGCGACTGCAGCACTTAGAATGGCATTTGGCACATAGTAAGTGCTTAACAAATACCATCAATATTATTATTATTAGTAGTAGTAACTGCAGGACCTCCTGGGGAGCCAGAGGGCAAGGCCCAGATCCTGAGTAGTCAGGTGGGAGAATTTGTCTGGATCTCTCAGGAGGAGAATCTTCTCCCCGTCTCATTCCTACCATCTTTCCACTCTATTCTCCTCCCCATTCAACCCCAAAGTCACCCAGAAGTCATTTTAGCCACAGAAAAGTAATTGGCCATAGAGTCTAAGCCCTTATTGGCCAGTGTTAGCAAACTGGCTAAAGGAGGATTGCTGACCAATAGTCACTTGGCCTCAGTAGTCCAACTAGAGAGGTACTGTGCTGAGATTTATGGGGTGACAGGTACATGGACCTAGCCCACCACCTGGAACCCACAACCCCAAAACACTGCGTATGACTCTGAGACCCCGCTCATGGGATCCCAGAAAACTCACTGCTGCTGATGCGCAAACCCCACTTTGAAAGGTAGTTCAGGGGAAAGGCCCCACATGATCAGATCCAACTATCAATGGCAGTTCCAATTTCCCTGGCAGAGACCCGTGGATCGACTCTTCTCTCTCGGAAGTCAATCCCTCTCACTGGACTTACCTATTCCTCCATGCAGGGCAGAGAAAGAATGGGGGGATGGCATCCGGGGCCTCTCCTTAAGTGCTGCCAGGTACGCATTGCTGAGGCTGGAGGAGGGACCCCCGCACACCAAGAACTGGAGGTGAGTTCTCTGGAGAGGTACAGTGTGAGCCGTAGGGACTCTCTAGTCCCTCTGACACCAAAAAAGTTGGCCAATAGAGCCCAGACCAACAAAAGAAACCAGTTTGTGTTGGCGAGGGGCGTGAATGTGTTGCATGGATTTGTGGTGGAGAATTTCTGGGGGTCCTTTGTAACCTCTTATGTTCCCTTGATTCCCATGTTCCATATCAGGTCTCCGTGTCCCTCCTTTGGTTCTGGACACTCAGTGTGGTATGCACCTACACACTTTGAGTGAGCCCGAGCAGTCGGCCCACCCAGGCTGATGCTAATGAATTGAGCCCTTTATGCTCAGGAAAACCTTCCGGTCACTGCTCAGCACTGGGCAAAACGAATCCCAGGAGAAAGATTAAAAAGCCAATGTCACAAATGGCCCCCGCCCCCTTCCCATTGATTTGGGAGGGGGAAAAGCCTGGCTCTACTGGGCTCTGAACCACTTGAATGCCTCAAAATGGGCACCGTTTTGTTGCTTATAAAGGAGCAAGAGCTCCATTTGCTAGCCTCTTCCCATCTCTCATTTCTCTTTTCTTCCTGTCTCTGTGCCGTTCTCCCTTTTCCTGGGAATCTCTCATTTCCATCTTCATGCTCCCCCTCCCCACCTTTCTTCCTCTCCTCTCAATTTTTCTCACAGGCCACAGCTGTTAGTGCTTCTGAAGCTGGATGAAGATTTGCACGTGAAGTACCCACGAATGCTCACCTTTGCTTCCCAGCTCAAGGCTGGCAAAGGTCTGACCATCATTGGTTCAGTGATCCAAGGAAACTTCCTAGAGAGCTATGGGGAAGCTCAAGCAGCTGAGCAGGTGATTCTCTCCTTCAGTTGGCTGGGGTAGGGGTGGCGATGGTGTTGGCTACCGCTCCAGAGATACTGGATGGTGAGAGGCCACGGAATACCGTATCCATCCTTTCTTGTGCCAGCTGGCCTCATAGCATATAAGTTCATTTCAAGAGAGAGATCTTTTGGCTGGTGGCTGAAGGCTTGGAACATATCATGAACTGCAATTCAAACAAATTGTTTCACCTGAAATTGACCTAATTCCCACTCTCCTTAAATACCTGCTGTTTGCCCACTCACTCACTTCATGTGGCAAATGAACACCACTCACTTGGTCACGGCAACTTAGTCAATGATGCTGGCCATGGCTAACCCTGGTCCAATGTGCGAAACTCCCTTCCCCTTGAAATCCCAGCTCTTTTCTCCCCAGTACAGTTTGCCAGGGAAAGAAGGGGTTTATGAATGGCAAATGAATATGATTAGCCAGAGGAGGACGTGTTTTTCCCCTCAAATTTAGTTAACGTTAGGGGGAAGGACTGCATCTTTTCCACTTGAGAAAGAGCATTGATTTTTTTTATTTTGGGGAAAGTTTTCAGAATTAAGTGGTGATGTGGACCCCAACAAAACATTATTATTTATTATTATTGTTGTTATTACTATACTTATTAAGCATTTATTATGTGCCAAGCACAGTTCTAAGTGCTGGAGTAGATTCAATAATCAGATTGGATTATTATCCCTGTCCCTCATGGAGCTCACAGTCTTAATCCCTATTTTACAGATGAGGTAACTGAGACCCAGAGAAGTGAAGTCACTGGCCCAAGGTCACATGGCAGCCATGTGGCAGAGCCAGGATTAGAACCCAGGCAGGTCCTTCCGACTCCCAGGCCCGTTCTCTATCCACTAAACCACCCTGCTTCTCACTAGGCCAGCCCTCAGGGTCTTGTGTAGGAGCATACTGACAGTCCAGGTGCTGCAGGATAGAAGAGGGAAAGGCTTGGGTTGGTTGTTCTTAAAGTCTTCTGTGAGGGACTCCCATTGGACTGATTTTTCTAAGACAAGTCCAAAAGAGCTTTAGCAGAGAAGTCCTGGATGCTGTTCCAGGCCAGGAGCATTGTAGGAAAAGAAACAGGGATCGGACTGGAAGACATGGCAACAAGGCAAGGGAGAGGTACTGGAAAGGAAGTCAGAGATGAAGCAGGAGGGAGTGAGCTCATTTGTTCATCAGAGGCTGAATGAACTATTTCTGAGTTGGTTTCCAAGCCTCTTGACTGGGTAAACTGAATGACTGGATAGAACCTGGGCCTGGGAATCAGAAGGACCTGGATTCTACTCCCTCCACTTGTCTGCTGGGTGGCCTTGGGCAAGTTACTTCACTTATCTGTGCCTCAGTTACCTCATCTGTAAAGTGGGGATTAAGGCTGTGAGCCCTACAGGGACAGGGACTGTGTCCCACCTAATTTGCTCGTATCCACCCCAGAGCTCAGTACGGTGCCTGGCATATAATAAGCTCTTTACAGATACCACAATTATTATTACTATTTTTCACCAACAAATTAAGAGAGAATAAATTTGTCTGTGCTCCTGACTAGCCCCAGGAAGAAGTAAGTGGCCTCTTGAAAGAGGCACTAAACTCTGCACCTCACTGAAGGGATGGCTGTGGTTTTCTGTTTTCTTCAGACTGAAAACTGCATCATGGCAGTTTCTGGAGTATTGAAATAAATTGAATTTTAGATGGACTTTGTAGTAGGATACTTTAAATGGCTGGGATTGTGTGCTATTCATTCAATAGTATTTACTGAGCGCTTACTTTGTGCAGAGCACTGTACTAAGTACTTGGAATGTACAATTCGGCAAAAGATAGAGACAATCCCTGCCCATTGACGGGCTTACAGTCTAATCGGGGGAGACAGACAGACAAAAACAATAGCAATAAATAGAATCAAGGGGATGTACATCTCATTAACAAAATAAACAGGGTAGTAAAAATATATACAAATGAGTGGACGAGCACAGTGCTGAGGGGGGAGGAGCAGAGGGGGAGGGGGGAGGAGCCAAGGGAAAGTGGGGGAAATGGGGCCTTAGCTGAAGGGAGGTGAAAGGGGGGGCAGAGAGGAAGTAGAGGGAAAAGGGGAAGCTCAGTCTGGGAAGGCCTCTTGGAGGAGGTGAGCTCTCAGTAGGGCTTTGAAGAGGGGAAGACAGTTAGTTTGGCGGAGGTGAGGAGGGAGGGCTTTCCAGGACAGCGGGAAGATGTGGGCCAGGGGTCAGCAGCGGGATAGGCGAGAACAGGGGACAGTGAGGAGGTGGGCGGCAGAAAAGCGGAGCCTATGGGGTGGGCAATAGAAAGAGAGAAGGGAGGAGAGGTAGGAGGGGGCAAGGTGATGGAGAGCCTTGAAGCCTAGAGTGAGAAGTTTTTCTTTTGTGCAGAGGTTGATAGGCAAACACTGGAGGTTTTTAAGAAGGGGAGTGACATGTCCAAAGCGTTTCTGCAGGAAGATGAGCCGGGCAGTGGAATGAAGAATAAATTGGAGAGGGTAGAGACAGGAGGAAGGGAGATCAGAGAGAAGGCTGACACAGTAATCCAGCCGGGATATTATCAGAGCCTGTGCCAGTAAGATAGCCGTTTGGGTGGAGAGGAAAGGGTGGATCTTGGCGATATTATAAAGGTGAGACCGGCAGGTCTTGGTGACAGATTGGATGTGTGAGGTGAATGAGAGAGCCGAGTCAAGGATGACACCAAGGTTGCGGGCTTGAGAGACGGGAAGGATGGTCGTACCATCCACAGTGATAGGGAAGTCAGGAAGAGGACAGGGCTTGGGAGGGAAGATAAGGAGCTCAGTTTTGGACATGTTGAGTTTTAGGTGGCAGGCAGACATACATCCAGGTAGAGACATCCTGGAGGCAGGAGATACGAGCCTGAAGGGATGGGGAGAGGACAGGGAAGAAGCTGTAGATTTGTGTGTCATCTGCATAGAGATGGTAGTTGAAGCCGTGAGAGCGAATGAGTTCACCAAGGGAGTGAGTGTAGATGGAGAACAGAGAGGGCCAAGAACTGACCCTTGAGGAACTCCTACAGTTAGAGGATGGGAGGGGGAGGAGGAGCCCGCGAAGGAGACCGAGAATGAACGGGCAGAAAGATAAGAGGAGAATCAGGAGAGGACGGAGTCCCTGAAGCCAAGGTGAGATAAGGTGTGGAGGAGAAGGGGATGGTCTACAGTGTCAAAGGCAGCTGAGAGGTCAAGGAGGATTAGGATAGAGTAGGAACCATTGGATTTGGCAAGAAGGAGGTCATGGGTGACCTTTGAGAGAGCAGTCTCGGTAGAGTGGAGGGGACGGAAACCAGATTGGAGGGGGTCCAGGAGAGAATTGGAGTTAAGGAATTCTAGGCAGTGAGTGTAGATGACTCATTCTAGGAGCTTGGAAAGGAAGGGTAGAAGGGAGATAGGGCGATAACTGGAAGGGGAAATGGGGTCGAGAGAGGGTTTTTTTAGGATGGGGGAGACATGGGCATGTTTGAAGGCAGAGGGGAAGAAGCCATTAAAGAGTAAGCGGTTAAAGATAGAAATTAAGGAGGGGAGGAGGGAAAGGGCGATGGTTTTTATAAGGTGAGCGGGAATAGAGTCCAAAGCCCGAAGTGTCTTACAGCTCTAGACCAAGCCTCTGCTGATGTCTTCAACCCTGAAATCCCATTCATAGGGAATTCCTGGAATTGCACTTGCATTCTCACTGTCCACCCTTACAGAGAAGTCTTTGTTTGCTCTTGTTTTTCAGACGATTAAGAACATGATTGAAATCGAGAAGGTGAAGGGGTTTTGCCAAGTGGTAGTGGCCAGTAAAGTCCGGGAAGGCATCATCCACTTGATCCAGTCCTGTGGCCTGGGTGGCATGAAACACAACTCGGTGGTCCTAGGCTGGCCATATGGGTGGAGGCAGAGTGAAGATCCCCGGGCTTGGAAGACCTTCATCGGTGCGTTTTCCAAAGCTCAGTTGCATTGTTCATGTGAGCCACAGGGTGGTGGGGAATTCTGCGAGTGTCATGCCAGGGAAAACTGGAATGGCCTCAGGATTCACGTGCCAGATAGCAAGGTCTTTTTTTGGTTACCTGACTCAAAGATACCACCACCACCACCTAACATTATCAATATTATTATTAGTAGGGGTATCTGTTTAGGGCCTACTACGTGCCAAGCCCTGGAATGGATACAAAACCATCAGGCCAGACACAGTCCCCGTCCCATGTGAGGTTCAGTCTAGTAGGAAGGGGAAGAGATATTGAAACCCCATCTTATAGAGAAGGAAACTGAAGCATAGGGAAGTTTTAACGCAACCAAGCTGAGGTCATACAGCAGGCAAGTGGTGATGCCAGAATTAGAACCCAGGTCCTCTTGCTCTTAGACAGGTAGTCTTTCCACAAGCCATCCTGCTTCTCTCCCAGAGAAGGAGGACTCAGTGCTGAATTTTAGCTGTTCATTCTGGAGCATGTTCTAACTGCCCAGATGGATCCAGTCATTGGAATTGAATCTCCTCACTGCATTCCTCCTTTTCTGATGGGGAACAAGAGGGTGACCCAGTGTGAGCCAAGACGTTCACACCGCCCAGAGGATGACAGGACTCTTTCCAGTGGCCAGAGCCCAGCTCTTCTTGGGCCAGTAGCCACATTTGCTTTAATCAGCTCTGAGTGGGCTGGCCGGAGGTCAAGCGGAGCTTTTTGTCTTGCAGACACCGTGCGCTGTTCGACAGCTGCCCACCTGGCATTATTGGTGCCCAAGAACGTCTCATTCTACCCTAGCAACCATGAGCGCTACAATGAGGGCAACATTGATGTGTGGTGGATTGTGCATGATGGAGGCATGCTGATGTTGCTCCCTTTCCTTCTTAAACAGCACAAGGTACGTATGTCCCTCGAAGCCGCAGGGCCACATCAAGCTTGATCCTTTGAAGCTTGAGTTTCTTTCTCTTCCCCCACGCCTCCCTCCCTTCACCCTTTCATTCTCCCAGGTTTGGAGAAAGTGCCGGCTGCGGATCTTCACCGTAGCCCAGATGGACGACAACAGCATCCAAATGAAGAAGGACCTGGCCACGTTCTTGTACCACCTGAGGATCGAGGCCGAGGTCGAAGTTGTGGAGATGGTAAGAGGCTCATTCCATCCTCTGTTAGCCCTGAAGCCAGATCCTGGCTCGTGGGTGGCTATGGACGGACTGTTTCCCCTTCTTCACAGCACAACAGTGACATCTCAGCATACACCTACGAACGGACGTTGATGATGGAGCAGAGGTCTCAGATGCTGAGACAGATGAGATTGACCAAAACAGAGAGGGAAAGAGAGGTGAGTCGATATTCTCAAGTCCTTCCAGCATCCTGTGGAACTCAAGACAGACAGAGCTAAACTGATGTTTCTCCAGTACCAGGTGCAGCAGTTCTCAGGCCCCCTAATGGAAACCCCACTCAATGCCAGGGTGGGAGAGCAGGGTGGGGAAGGAATAGGAGAAGGGAGGGAGAATCGCTTCCTCCTTATCTACCCAGCTGCCCTGGGCCCAAGGCCCACAAATGCTAGGAGGGTCTGCTTGACAAGAGGTCAAAGAATGCAGATAATTAGCTCTTGCTGTCCCCCCCTGAGCAACCCGCCGCCCTGGCTTAACTGGAGTTCTGGAGGCAGGGAGCTCCCCAGGTTGGGGCTTTCACTCCAGCTCTGAGTGGAGTATAAGTTTGTGGATTGTGGTTTGGTCATGCACAGTCCAGCCAGAAGTCCATGCTTTGAAGATCCAGGCCCAGGCTGTGACATAAGGGTCAGAGCCTTTAGTAGATTTGTGTTTGAGCTGGCGCTTCCTTCTGCTGGAGCCTGCCGGTAAGAGTGCTGTCATCTTCTGGGTTTCTCCCCATCCCAAAGAGGAAGTCACTTGGCTACCACATCACCAAGGGGGATTTCTGAGGCTGTTTCTGCTTCTGAGAATCCCACAGGAGGTCCGGCCCAAAGGCTTTGGACCACCCCCAACCCTTCCCAAACTTACACACATGCACCCGCAGGTCCCATTCCCCTTCCCTTTTTTTCAGGCCTGTGGGTCTGTGCTGCTGAGAATGACCTTCCATTGACTCTCCCCAGGCCCAGCTGATAAAGGACAGGCACTCGATAATCCGGCTGGAAAGCCTGTACTCGGATGAAGAGGAAGATATAGATCCAGGGCCAGAGAATATCCATATGACCTGGACCAGGGATAAATATGATGCTGAAAAGCTGAACCGCAGCAATACTATGGAGACCTTCCGTGAACTGATCAGCATCAAACCGTGAGTGTTTCTTCTCTAACCTCAGGCCCTCCACTGGGTGTGCTTCCTGGCCAGTCTGATCCTCCAACACTGAGAACACAGGAACTTGGGTTCCCAATGCGGGAGAGGTGCAGGCACCTCCTGAAAATCACTTAATCTGCTCTTTGCCCACACACCCCTCCACAGACACCTCACGCCCGCCACAGACCCCAGAGATTGTGGTTTGGTCTGGAGCAGTCTAAGCAGGAATTTTTTTTAATTGGTATTTGTTAAGCACTTATTAAGTGTCAAGCACCGTTCTAAGTGCTGGGCTAGATACTACTACTATTATTACTAATAAAAACAATAATGGTATTTGTTAAGCGCTTATTATGTGGCAGGCACTGTACTAACCACTGGGGTGGATACAAGCAAATCAGGTTGGCTAGAGTCCCTGTCCCACGTGGGGCTCAGGCTTTTAATCCCAATTTTACATATGAGGTGACTAAGGCACAGAGAAGTTAAGTAACTTGCCCACAGTCACACAGCAGACAAGTGGCGGGGTCAGGATTAGAACAAGTTAATGAGGTCAGACACAGTCCCTGTCCTACGTGGGGTTCACGATCTAAGTAGGAGGGAGAACAGACATTTGAATCTCCATTTTACAGTTGAGGAAATTGAGGGTCAGAGAAGGTAAGTCATTTGCCCAAGGTCACACAACAGGCAAGTGGCAGAGCTGGGACTAGAACCCAGGTTCCCAGATTCCCAAGTCTGTGCTCTTTCCAATAGGCCATGCTGCTTAGAGAACCATCAGTGATCTCACCTGTGACTACCACAGCCATAGGTGTAGAACCCATCCAGTATGGTCCAGGCGTAACAAAGGCTAAAAAACCAATTGGGATGTCTTCTTTGGCAGAGAATCACTTCCCTTGTGCATCACCGTGGAATCTATCCTGTCAGGTTCGGCTTGGAGGCAGACTGATTCCCCTCCCTCCTTTTGGGCTGACACCTGTCAACCACGAGAGACCCTTGGAGTTCGTCTCATTTGCATGTTCTCAATCCTATGTGAACTTTAACCTTAAACCGTCCCTCAATGAATGGGACAAGCAGGAGGAAATTGCCCCTGCTAGAGTTAGGGGAATCTGAAAAGAAGCGTTTAGACAGGGATGCTTGGGAGGACAGAACCAACAGTCTTTAGTCCTGTCAGTGGGTTTGTGCGGAGACAATAAGCTTGTCTCGGCAACGGAGTAGTGCAGCTCGGAGCTACCTGAGGGGACCCAAGAGGAAAAGTGAAAGAGTCAGGGTAGTTCAGGTTAAAGAAAAAGAAAGATGCGGAGCAACTTGATAACTGTTTCCAGGAATTGACGGAATTACGAGGGGATCACATTGATTGATAGCTGATCACCATCTCTTCCGAGGAGCGAATGGGAGGCAATGGGTTTTAATTGCAGCAAGAGATATTTAGGCTAAACATAAGAAAAGACTTCCTTCAAGAAGGCAATTAAAGGGCCTTACAGGGGATGCAAAATCCCCATCCCTGGAGATCTTTAATATGAGAGACAGTAAATAATCTGTCTACTGGGAAATTTTCGACCTGCTTGGGAGCAGGGGGTTCATCCAGATGGCCTCATAAGGGATCTCCCAGGTGTAGAATTAAATATAAATAACAATGGGTTGTTTTTTTTTTTAATGTGCGGCAGCATGGTGTAGGGGAAAGAGCTTGGGTCTGGGAGTCAGGAGACTGAAGTTCTAGTTCGGGCTCCACCACATGTCTGCTGTATGACCTTGGATGAAGTTTTGGGTTTTGCTTTGCTTTGCTTTGTTTTTTAATAATGACATTTGTAAAGTCCCTTAACTTCTCTGTCCTTCAGTTTCCTCATCGGTAAAATGACAATAAAATACCTGTTCCATCTCCCTCTTAGGCTGTGAGCTATATGTGAAACAGGGCTGTGTCCCATTTGATTATCTTGTACCTACCCTATGGTTTAGCACATAGTGCTGGGTATGTAGTAAATGCTTTATAAATCCCATCATTATTATTACTATTCCCACACATCTCTTTCTCCTACTCACCCTCCTTTCCTGTTGCATGGATGTGAACTGGTTTTGTTATTTTCATTGCTTTAGACCCCTTACAGTCCTAGAGTATAAGCTCCCATCATGTCTACCAACTCTATTGTCCTCTCCCAAGCACTTAGTACAGTGCTTGGCACAGAGTAAGTACTCAAGAAATACTATTGATCAATTGATTGAATGACTGTGCACAGCCCCCTACCCTCTTCTCACCATCTTGGACTGGGGTGGCCCAGGGGTCCAAGGGAAGCACCTCCATGTACAAAAAAGACTAGAAACGGCCACTGATTTCTGCAGTGGCATGGTAGTCAGAGCACTCTCCAGCCCAGGCAGTAAACCCTTAGCTCAAGGGTCATCAGCTGAGTGCAGTCTGAGAGCCACTGGTAAGCTAAGGAAGGGGAAGAAAGAAATAAAAGGGCAAAAAGGAGTGGAAAAAGAGAAGGGGAGCATGTCCCTGCAATGACACTATTCTCTCCTGGGCTCTTTGCCTCTTGGGTACCTGGGGGAGAGGCCAGGTATGCACCACCTGCTAGCTCAAGATGAAGGTTGGAGGAGCCAGAACTGAGGCTCCAGCTTTGAGGGAATTCATCAATCAATCAATGGTATTGATTGAGAGCTTACTGTGTGCAGATCACTGTACTAAGGGCTTAGGAGAGTACACGACAACAGGATTGGTAGATATGTTTCCTGCCCATAAGGCGCATGAGACAGGGGCCTATCTGGACCCTCATCTCCCTCTCCCTCCTGCTCCTCAGCACCCCACTCTGAAAATGGGCATTTCCCTCCTACTGAGCTTCTTCCACCTGTGAATTTTGCAAAGTGACAAATGAAATTTCGATCCACCTCCTGAGGGCTCACCAAAGCAACCCCCCCAGCAGCTGCAGGAGGGAACAAAGGAACTGCACAGCCAAGGCTGTCCCTAATAATATTAATAAAGTATTTATTAAGCATTTACTGTGTGCCAAGCACAGTACTAAGCACTGAGGGAGATTCAAGATCATCAGATCCCTGGGATTAAAGCCTTGTCTGGCTCACATGGATAAGAGCTGGATCTCTGGCTCTTGCTGTCAAGGGTGACATCTTACATTGAATTTCCAAGGTCACCTCCAGTGAGAAAGTTCTGAGCCTACTCGACACAAACCCAACCCAACAAGTTCAGTGATATGGATTGCAGACCAGGCCACGGGAATTTGGACCAGACTTGGGTGAGATGGCCCACATCCTCATTCTCCCCATCCCTGTCGTGGGCCTCCAGACCAAGGGCAGGAAGATCACTGCCCACAGAAAGCATGGGCCTGGTGGGTCTCACCCTCGGTGCTTCACTCAAAAATGCCCCCTCACTCCACCACCAGAAGTCAGATTGGGCCCTGCTGGGTGTTAGGCAGAGTTCCAGCTCAGGCTGATCCTCAGTGGAGGGCCCTTCCAGAATGGATTCTGCCTTTTGTTATTCACCAGGCAGGATGACAGAAACCATAAGCAGGTGGTGTCAGACCAGAGAGGAAACAATAAGCAGTGGTATTTCCCAGGACCGCGGTTCCTGGAACAGGGAGTTAGGAAGGAAGCACTGGCAGGAGAGGACTGCAAAGACAAGAAAGTTTAGGTTGACCAGCCCTAACTTAGGAAAAAGATGAATCCATACCAATGTACAAGGTTTCTGATCCAGAAGAGAGATCCCTGACTTGGTCTGAACCCAGGCCTTCAGCCTGGCCTATGGGAAAATATAGGTTGAACTCAAGATGGGGTGAGTTGACCCAAGTCCCCACGCTCCCGCTCTTCCCCAACATTATCTAACATATAATAATTAACAAAAGGAATGCAGAACATGGTCCATCCAATAAAGGATGCTTGGAGGAATGTGTTCTTGCCCTCCTTGACATTCTTCCTCAGGATTTTGGATGTGCCATGTATATCTCTAATATTTCCCACTTTTAGTGGACCTGTTTTCTATGACTCTATCAAAACCCTTCGTGAACTTCCTAACCTCCCTAACTTTTCCTTCTAACAACCCATCACGGACCAATCGTCCGTGAACTTATGTAAACCATCAAGCACTAAAAGCACACCCATTTGTCTTACTAAATCTGGGCAGAGAAGCAGAGCATTCTCATCTGGCGTGATTCCTGTGTGGCTGATGGGTGTGTGCGGGGAGGAGGGGGTTGAGAAAGCCAGTGGTCTTGTCACTCGCGACTCTCAGTACACACAGGCCTGAGAACCCCAGGGCAGAGCACCGTGGTCCAGCTTGGGCCTCTAAATAACCAAGCCTATTGCACTGACTCTTTGGCAGGAACCAGTCAAATGTTCGGAGAATGCACACGGCCGTGAAGCTGAATGAAGTCATCGTCAATCGCTCCCATGATGCCCGGCTGGTCCTTCTGAATATGCCTGGCCCTCCCAAGAACACAAATGGAGATGAGAACTGTATCCTTTCTTAGGAGCTTGGAGGCCGTAGGACGCAGGGGGAGCTCATGAACCGGGCTCAGAGTAGGCCACCCAATGGGCACAGGGACATAACGATAGGTAGTTCCACCCTCCTGTTTGCAGTGAGGCCTCGCTGTGATCCAGACTCCAGCCTGAGTTGAGTTTCTCATTGGTGAGGACCTGAGGACCTCTGATAGGGTCAGGGCCCCTTGCTCTGTCCCCACAGGCTTGGCCAAGTAGGCCTGGGAATTAGCAGAGTAGCTATCTGCTGGTCAACACTAATAGGTGTGTCCCCTCTTGTCCCCAGCTGCTTCTCTGTACCCCTCAGGGGCTTTCATTCATTCATTCATTCAATCGTATTTATTGAGCGCTTACTGTGTGCAGAGCACTGTACTAAGAGCTTGGGAAGTACAATTCAGCAACAAATAGTAACAATCCCTGCCCCACAATGTCCTCACAGTCTAGAAGGGGGAAGACAGGCATCAAAACAAGTAAACAGGCATCAGTAGCATCATTATAAAAGAAATAGAATTTTGATATATACACATTCCCGGCCCAGTTCATTTTTCATTGTCCTGTCCACTTTCTAATCCCATAGGGTTGAGCTCAGAGGCTCTGGCTATAACTGGAGTGGAATTCTTTCCTAGGACAGGCCTGCTTTAACATTGGCCTGATAATTCTGACATCGTGCCCCCCCGCCGAGCGCTTAGTACAGTACTCTGCACAGAGTAAGTGCTCAATAAATGCAATTGACTGATTGATCAGACAGGGAAAAGACACCCACCCAGCTAACCCAATGCAGACCTTGTTTCCCAATTTGTTCTTGCTTTGCCCTGCAGTTGAGAGGTGACCCGGAGGGAGACGTAGTTAGGGGTTGCTATCGATGCTCCTCGGGAGTCCAGTCCACGGGGGCGCTCCAGTCACCTCCCCACTCAAAGGGCTAAGGGCTCAAGCTCAGGGCAGTCCTCACTGCAGTTCAGAGGTAGGCAGTCAAGTCAAGCAGGTATCTTTTGCATCTGAGGACATTCAGCACTTTGTACAGCTGCCGGGTCTGTCTAGCCTGAGGCTGGCCTGCTGGTGAATGTGGGATGGCCCCAGGCTGAGGGGGATCACTCTGAGGGGGATGTGGGTAATTGTCACCCAGCCAGCAGAGCCGACTTCAGGCAATAAGCAAGCGAAGCAGCTACCTCAGGACGCGGGGTCAGCCTTGAGGTGGCCACAACTGAAAATCTGAAATTGGCCCAGCCTCCCCCTGCCTGAGGCAGAAGCAAATGACTGAGAGGAGAGGGACCTGGGCAAGAAAACAATGGCTCTAGAGCGAGGGGTGGGTGGCTGCCATCAGCAATCCTTTAGAGAAATGCTCTTAAGTTTGGGGGTGCAGGGCACTAAGGCAGACTTCCATATAAAGTCATTGTGATCCGTTGGGTGCCCGGCTGACACGCGTAGTGACACGCATATTGGGGTGGAATTTTTCCCCTCTCAGGGTGGCCAGACCGGTCTCTGGGATATAGCAGCTGAGTAGTAGTGGACGGCCAAAGCAGTCGATCAGCTATTGGACTGAAAAAGGGCCAGAGTCGAATTGTCTTCCCAGCAGAAGCTGCGGAAGAAGATGGCTTGGCTGTTTGGCTCCTGGGCTCTCAGCTTAGAGAGCTCAGCCCTTGCAGATTGATTCCTGAGGCTTTTGTTTAGTGGGACTTCGTGGGTGTGTTTTCTCTGAGGAGCTGGGGACTGGGCTCCGGGGCCAAAGGTGGGCAGGCCCCGGGATCGTGGCAGACGAGAGAACCAAATCACCCAGGCCATCCGCACGTCCCTCCTCCTTGACTCCCACCTCAGATATGGAGTTCCTGGAAGTGCTGACTGAGGGGTTGGAGCGGGTGCTGCTGGTGCGGGGTGGGGGCCGTGAAGTCATCACCATCTACTCCTGAGCAGGAGGGTCGGGGGTGCGAGGGGAGGGTCTTCGCCACCCTCACAGGCCTTTGGTTAGGAAGATAACTGACATTCCAGCCTGAAACAGATAAGAAACAGCTTCTGCCTTCCTTCCCTGCTGGCTGCCTCCTTCCCCGCCCCCCCATCCCCAGGGACCCAGAACATACTCCTTGCCTTGACCCAGCGGATTTCTGTCAAGTGGCACACCCATCTCTGTGGCCAGCTCCAAGATTTTTCGGGCTGATGGACCACAGTGTTGGCCTCACCGAACCATCACAGCACCTCCTGTGCTGCTCAGCTTCTGCTTCGCGGCTACACCAGCAGGGCATTTAGTATTAACACTAAACTTATAGCCAAGATCGCTACAGTGCAGTATTGTTAGTAAGATTAGAATTGGGAGGTCAGTTACTGGGAAAAGACTCTCGAGCTTTTTTGCATTACTTTGGGAGCTGGGACTGGTTTGGTACAGCAGTGAATCCAAGAACACTGGTAGGGGAGGCCAAGAGGGGTTTTTGGGGGTAGATTTTGGTGGTCTTTGGGTGTTTTTTTTTTTGTGGGGCGTTTTTGGTTTTTTTGGTTTTTTTTTTAATTTAATTTTCATTTGTTTTTTTAAAAAAACAACAAAAAACTAAATGGTGAGAGTGACCAAAGCCATTCTCTGTGCCACCACTTCCAGAACTGGAGTTTCAGCATTGGGAATGACTGATTACTTGCAGTGCACTGGAAACAGACATTGCAGCCAATGATGTTGAGATGGTTGAGGATTCTTCTAGTTTGCTGCCAAGCCAGTTCTGTACTGGGTGACAAAGCCCTATTTATTTTTTATATTTATTTGTTAGGAATGTTGCAGACTAACAGAGAGAGCAAGAGCCAGGGCAGCCACTGCTTAGAGAAATTTCTGAAACATATTCCACCCTTACTCCTTCATTCAGTCATTTATTGAGCGCTTACTGTTACTCCTGGGGCCGAGGCCAAGCCCCACCTGCTGGGCAACCCCCCCGCCTCTTGTCCTTCCTGTTCAACTACAGTCTCCTGGGCTCTGCAGCGTGGGCCTCTCAAAGATTCAGCCAGGAAATACAAGCAGAGTCAGCCCAGGAGCCTCTCTCTCTCTCAAGCCCCTCGACCTTTTGTGACTGATACATTTCTGGAATTTCATGTCCCTTCATTAAACTGAACTGACCGGAAAACACCCCCAGTTTTTTTTGTACAATGTTGCAGGCTGTGTTTTGCGTGTGTGACTGTCCCCTCCACAGCAGTACTATGCAAGGCAGAGAACCAGCACCCACTTCCTTTCAGCTGGAGAAACTAAATTTGGCTAGGCCCTGATCTGGTGATGGAGCCAGCATCAGCGGTAAGGCTTTTCTGACTCTCACCACTCTGATGCTTCTCTCCCACAGGGAAATCCAATGAAACCTCACATTACTAATAATAATAGTAACTGGGGTATTTTTAAAGTGCTTTATTATGTGCTAAGCACAGGGATGGATGCAGGCTCATCAGATCGGACACAGTCCCTGTTCCATATGAGGTTAAGGGGAGGAAACCTGTTTTTTTAATGAGCTGTGCAAAACTGTACAGGTATGGTCTGACTCCCTCTCAAAGCCTCCTCCCGGCCCAAGTTCGTTGTCGTTCCCCTGAGAAGCAACCTCAATAAATCACAATGTGTCAGCATCTGACCCTATGCAAGCTGGGTAGCCACCACCGGTCACATGAGTAGGCATTGGACATGGCCAAATGTTCTTTCTGTTCTGCTCTGGGAACTTTTCTCAGCCAAAAGGAGGGGAAGAGAGGGGGAAGGAAAAGAAGCCATTCTCACTGATCTCAGATTTGTCCCAGGGAGAAACCCGGGTTGGGGGTGCCTACATCTCAGTGATTCAGGTTCTGGCCGCCACAGGGACAGGGAGTTGGGGCCCAATTCCTGGGTTGGGTTTTCAAGGCTGCCAGCTATTTGGGGCTGTGGATGAAAGGGAATCCTTCTCCACCTCCCCCCCAACCCACTCTGAACCTGCCTTCCCCATCCTGCCATCTCTCCCCTGGAAGCTACAGTCAATTTGGAGTTACAGTCAACTGGGAGCTACAAGCTACAGTCGACTCAGGATACTCTCGGGGGAAGATCAAGAACAATAGAGTGAATTCCGTCTATCCTGTCCTTCTGCCTTCCCTTGAACTTTCCCGGCACCAGATTTACCATGCTCCTGCAACCAGCCAATCCTCTCTTCCTCCCCTTCCATCCCTCACCCCCCTGGGCCCAGTGTCCCCATAACCCATTGGATTCCCTCTTTCCCTTCTGGAGGGCATGGCGAAGTTGAGGTGGAGGGTATTGGGCATTTCCAGTGATTGAGAGGGTAGGTGCAGGGTTTGGAATCCTCAGGGTCTGACTGCTGCACCGCCACCCAGACACACCATCTCTGGTTTCCTCAATACCTCCTCCCTGTTAAACGCCCCCAGACACTGTGAGGAACAGATGTTCTGGATGGATTCCTCCTCCAGTTACCTCAGGCAGAAGCCTCACCCTGGCAGATTTGTGATGCTGCCTCATGGTCTCCGTCCCCATAGCCAATAGCCCTTCTAGTTCTCACATGAGCCACGCACAGAACCGTAAATGGAAAGCGGGGTCTACACGTGTGCACCCGCACTTGCATGTGCACCAACACACAAACATATCAAGGGGTCGGGCATTGAGACTGCAGAGCTAGCACCGAGGCATTCTGACTCCCAGGAAACTCAGCCAGCCCTTGGTGCTCTCATCCTTTCTTTCATCCCCTGGCCCTGGAGGAGGCTCTGGAATCTTAAGGAGCCATTCCCAAGCCTCTGCCCCAGTGACTTCTTCTGGTCTCCAGCCCCCTCTGCAGGTCCCCGCCCCTTGCTCCCCTGCTCCTTGCTGTCCCCTCCCACTGCTTCCCCCACCCCCCCCTTCCTGCTCTGATAAGAGCTTGTTTGCTCTGGCCAGCTTGGAAGCATCTGACAGGCAGCAATGAGGACGACCAGCCTGGCTCTGCGCTGCTCTCTCCTCAGCTTTCTGCTCCTGTTCCCGCCGGCTGCACCCTTCTGGCTCCTCAATGTGCTCTTCCCCCCCAGCACCACCCCTAAAGCTGCCCTCAAAAACCACACCCGGCCCGTCATACTTGGTAAGCCCACACCCGCCCCACAGCCCAGCCCCCTGGTCCGGGTCCAAGACCCCGGCCAGCCCTCTACCCCTGGACATCCATCTCCAGGGAGTACCTGCCACTCTCGACCCCAGGCTTGGGCTTCCAGTGACAGCCCCGGGCATCCAGTGCACCAGTGACAGTCCCATGTCCCAAGGACTTGTACTGATGTCTGTCTCCTTCCATCTAGACTGTGAGCCCATTGTGGGCAGGGCTTGTCTCTCTTTACTGCTGTATTGTACTTTCCAAGTGCTTAGTACAGTGCTCTGTACACAGTAAGCGCACAATAAATACGACTGAATGAACTGGAGCCTTCAGCTACCCTGAGGAGAGCCCAGTGGCAAAGGAGGAGCTTAAGCCTAGGAAGCAAGCCCTGAGCTGACCCCTGGGAATGTCCCATTTAATCCTCCAAGCCCTAGGGAAGGAGTCTGGATTGGGAGGAGAGAGGAGGGGTAGAAACTGAAGGCTATCCTGCCTCCCCCGTGTCCTGGTCCAATCCTCCCCCTGCAAGGTCCCCTCTTGTCCTGCCTGTCCCAGCCCAACTGCAGTGTTTTTATCTGAACCATGTTCAGGGTCAAAGGGCCTGTGTGGTTAACCAGTGCCCAAATGTTCACAGGGACCCTCAACCCACCAGCGGCCTCAGATTTAGGGCTGGGCCGTGGAGGAGCCATCTATTCTAGATATCCCCCATGGACCGGGAGAGCCTTCGGGCGGACCTGGAGCTGAGGCGATCTGAGGAAGGCGTCGGAGCCGCACAGGGCCTCTAGGAACCCCAACCGCCCTGGACCCCTCAGGGAAGCACCTCTCCTTCCTGATAATCGTGGTGTCTCGCCTGGGGCCTTGGAGCTGGACCCGGCAGCTGCCCCCATCCCCAGCACCATCTGGGCTATTTGCTCTCAGCCTGGACTTTGGTCCCAGCCAGGGGGGAGGGGCTACACCCCCGGCTCTGACCCCGGGATCACGGTAGCACAGGTACCCAGCCAGCCCCAGGACTAGGCTGTCACCGAAAGGTTGGAGCCACAGGAGCAGAGCGGGCCCTGGACCGCTCCCTGGAGCCAGGTGGGGAGTGGGAGGCAGAGACTACATGTTGTCCATCAGGGCCTACTGCAGGCTGGGTCAGACCTTGTTCTGGGGCTGCCTGAGAGTTGGCACCCCAAGGGAGCCCCTGCCCCTTAGCTCCTTTGGCTGATGCACTTTGAACTGGGTCCCCACCCCATAAGCCAGGCATGGTATTGAGCGGCCTTCCTCATGCCCCCAGTACCTGGCTGTCTGGGGAACCAGCTGGAGGCCAAACTGGACAAGCCAGATGTGGTGAACTGGATGTGCTATCGCAAGACTGAAGACTTCTTCACCGTTTGGCTCAATCTCAACATGTTCCTGCCACTTGGGGTCGACTGCTGGATTGACAACACCAGGTGTCCTGGGCCCCTCAACCCCCACGTCGCTTCTGAAGGCCCCAGCCTCCCCTTCTTAGACAGACACCTTAACAGACTCCTCTGCCCTGCCCTCCCCCCCCCCCCCAGTCCTCTTCCCTGGTCCCCTCCTCGCATTCCTTGTCCTGATCCTCCCCACATCCCCTTAACCCCTTCTTTCACTTCCCCTTGCCCAGAACCCCTCATGGCCCCTTCTCACACGCCCCCTACCCTGGGTTACGCAACCCCAAATGCATCATCCCTGTCCCAGCTGGTCTCCCACCCCAGCCTGGTCATGCCTGACCCAACATGGTCCCTGCAGGGTGGTCTACAACCGGACCACAGGGCTCATGTCCAATGCCCCCGGGGTGCAGATCCGTGTGCCTGGATTTGGCAAGACCTACTCTGTGGAGTACCTGGACACCAGCAAGCTGGCAGGTGGGATCCCAACCCAGCACTGAGTAGGGCTGGGGGTCGGGGGGGAGGGGGAAGGCATGCCAGGATTCCAATGGGAGCTGACTCTTGTGGTGGTGCCAGGCCTAGGCCCGGGCTGGCTCTCTGTCCTCCCAGGTGGGACAATCTGGGGAAAGCCTCGGGGATGGTGGTAGGAGAGGGGAGGTTCAGAGCAGTCCCAGGTCCTGGCCCTAGAGTAAGGAAGGCACTCAGTCCCCTGTGCTTCCTGTGGCTCCATGCAGGCTACATGCACACCCTGGTGCAGAACCTGGTGAACAATGGGTATGTGCGGGATGAAACGGTGCGGGCTGCCCCCTATGACTGGAGGACTGAGCCAAGTAAGTGCAAGGAGGGAGACACTGGGGGATAAGGGGGTCTCGGGCAGATTTCTGTGTGAGAAGGAATGGGGGCCAGGGCCCTGGGGGTTGGGGGATGAGGAGGACGATGGGCTGGGCAAACCAGTGAGCTGGGGAGTCTGTAATACGGGTCTCTAACTCTGACCTTCTAGCTAGGCTGGGGACTCTGTTCTTCTCCTGCCGGGGGTGGGCAGGGGTTGGGGGGAGAGGGGTGGAATGCCTCCAGGAGACAGGCTCTCCTCCCTTCGCCCCCAGCCCAGCAGCAGGAGTACTTTGAGAAACTGGCCGCCCTGGTGGAGGAGATGCACGCTGCCTACGGGAAGCCCATCTTTCTCATCGGCCATAGCCTGGGCAACCTGCATCTGCTTTACTTCCTGCTGAAGCAGCCCCAGGCCTGGAAGGATCACTTCATCGATGGCTTCATCTCTCTGGGTGCACCCTGGGGGGGCTCTGTCAAACCCATGAGAGTCCTGGCCTCTGGTGAGACCCTCGCCCCCACACAATGCGTCCTTCCATCTGGACCTCTGGTTGTCCAATGACCCCTGCTTTCCTCAGCACCACCCATGCCCTTCTCTCCTTGGGCCCTCTCCACCTGAACCTACTCTCTCCTCCCCTCAGCCCCTCCTTCCGTGCTGCCAAGTGCCTCTTCCCTCCCCAGCCCGGCCAGCCGTCCACCTGGGCCCCAGGGATGAGAGGGAAGGGGAGGGGAGGGTCCTGCAGGACTGAGCGGTGGGTCTCCACTCAGGCGACAACCAGGGGATCCCCATCATGTCTAACATCAAGCTGCGAGAGGATCAGCGCATGACGACCACCAGCCCCTGGATGTTCCCGTCACCCCTAGCCTGGCCCGAGAACCACGTGTTCATCTCCACCCCCAACTTCAACTACACCTATCGGGATTACCACCGCTTCTTCACTGATGTGCGCTTCGAGGATGGCTGGTTCATGTGGAACAACTCGCGGGACCTACTGGCTGGGCTGCCCCCACCTGGGGTAGAGGTGTACTGCCTGTATGGGGTGGGGCTGCCAACTCCCCACACTTATATCTACGACCACGGCTTCCCTTACGAGGACCCGATAGAGATGCTGTATGAGGATGGTGACGACACGGTGAGCACCCGCAGCATGAAGCTGTGCAAAGGCTGGGCCAGTCGCCAACACCACCCTGTGCACGTGCTTGAGCTTCCTGGCATTCAGCACTTCAACATGGTCTTCAGCAATGAGACCCTTGACCATATCAATGCCATCTTAATGGGCACTTATCGCGGTGTCAATGCTACCACCCCTTAAGGCCCACCCCTTCCCCCGTGCCCCCACCTCCCCAACATGCACACACACAAACACATACATACAACCCCATCTGGGACTGCTGGGGATCTGCCCTCACTCCAGACTCCCGGGATCCAGGATGTGACTCAGGAGGACCCCCTGTCAAGGGCCATGGGAGGTGGGGGAGAATGGGAGTCAGGAGTCAGCTCTGGCTCCCGGGAGAGGAGAGGGAGAGGGGAGGGAGAGCTTCAAGAATGGGATCAAGTGTCTTCAAGTGTCCAGGACGATCCCCTGTGACGCTATGGGCCTAGGGAGGGTGGAGTAGGAGGCCAGAGCAGTGGTGAGGGACCCAGGTCCCAGAGACCCTGCTCCTGTGATGCCCTCTACTCGGTGCCCTCCAACTCATGGGGTCCCATGGGGCAGGGATTGGTGTGGATTATTAAATGTTGGGGCATTTTGGCTTAATAAAAATCTGAAATCTTCCTCTCTGTGGCCTGGATTTTCTGGAGACTGTGAAACCCAAGGTAGTGGGGCAGCAACTTGCAGGGCTTGAAAGGAGCAGGGGAGGGTGGTTGAGGATATAGCCAATGCTGGGCCTAGGGGTCAACAGGCGGGGCTGAGGGCATGAAGTAGGGAAGGAAGAATGGGTTGGGGGTGGGGGAGAGGCCCAAGGGAATTAAGGGAGGGTGCATGTGACCTCAAATCTCTCATACCCAATATCTTGCTCTGGAGACAAGTCCCCTTGGTAGGCTGACCTGTCGTCCAGTTTCATAACGGGTAGTCTAGTTTGCAGTCTGGTTTGTCCCTGTCCTGTGGCGATACGGCACTGGATGGCTACATTTCCGAGATTTTCATTTTCCAAGTCCTGCAGCTCAGAAGTAGCATCCATGTGAAGAGGGACCTAGGAGGAGAATGAAAACTCTCTGGGGCAAGTGGAGGGATCAGGGTCCCCTGGGGAGATGCTCTGGATTTGGGTGGTCTTGGACATATTCCCGCAAGATGACATTTACAACGTCCTCACGTTACACTGCCGTCCCCAGCGTAACACCTCTGATGACACATCTATGTCCTGGTTCTGGATTCCCGAGGGTCACGAGTGGCCCCCCTACCTGAGATGTCAGTGGGTGCTACTGGCATCAGAGAGTCATGGATTCCTAAGATATTGGGATTTCAGCAGAAAGTGACTCCCCATTGGCCACTGGGTGTGAAGAAGTTCCAGGGGGCAGGTTCTGCTGGCTCTCCCAGTGTATCTGTGTTGTTTACTGTTCCAT
The DNA here is from genome assembly GCF_004115215.2 of Ornithorhynchus anatinus. Taxonomy (NCBI): domain Eukaryota; kingdom Metazoa; phylum Chordata; class Mammalia; order Monotremata; family Ornithorhynchidae; genus Ornithorhynchus; species Ornithorhynchus anatinus. The sequence goes on along the minus strand of NC_041749.1, from coordinate 81,365,916 downwards.
CACTCATTCATTCAATAGTATTTATTGAGCGCTTACTATGTGCAGAGCACTGTACTAAGCGCTTGGAATGAACAAGTCGGCAACAGATAGAGACAGTCCCTGCCCTTTGACGGGCTTACAGTCTAATCGGGGGAGACGGACAGACAAGAACAATGGCAATAAATAGAGTCAAGGGGAAGAACATCTCGTAAAAACAATGGCAGCTAAATAGAATCAAGGCGATGTACATTTCATTAACAAAATAAATAGGGTAATGAAAATATATACAGTTGAGCAGACGAGTACAGTGCTGAGGGGATGGGAAGGGAGGGGGGAGGAGCAGAGGGAGATGGGGGGAAAGAGGGTTAAGCTGCAGAGAGGTGAAGGGGGGGCGATAGAGGGAGTAGAGAGAGAAGGAGAGCTCAGTTTGGGAAGGCCTCTTGGAGGAGGTGAGTAGGGTTTTGAAGAGGGGAAGAGAATTAGCCTGGCGGAGGTGAGGAGGGAGGGCATTCCAGGACCGTGGGAGGATGTTGCCCAGGGGTCGACGGCGGGATAGGCGAGACCGAGGGACGGTGAGGAGGTGGGCGGCAGAGGAGCGGAGCGTGCGGGGTGGGCGGTAGAAAGAGAGAAGGGAGGAGAGGTAGGAAGGGGCAAGGTGATGTAGAGCCTTGAAGCCTAGAGTGAGGAATTTTTGTTTGGAGTGGAGGTTGATAGGCAACCACTGGAGGTGTTTAAGAAGGGGAGTGACATGCCCAGAGCGTTTCTGCAGGAAGATGAGCCAGGCAGCAGAGTGAAGAATAGACTGGAGCGGGGCGAGAGAGGAGGAAGGGCGATCAGAGAGAAGGCTGACACAGTAGTCTAGCCGGGATATAACAAGAGCCTGTAGCAGTAAGGTAGCCGTTTGGGTGGAGAGGAAAGGGCGGATCTTGGCGATATTGTAAAGGTGAAACCGGCAGGACTCGGTAACGGATAGGATGTGTGGGGTGAACGAGAGAGACGAGTCAAAGATGACACCGAGATTGGGGGCCTGGGAGACGGGAAGGATGGTCGTGCCATCCACGGTGATAGGGAAGTCTGGGAGAGGACCAGGCTTGGGAGGGAAGATGAGGAGCTCAGTCTTGCTCATGTTGAGTTTTAGGTGGCGGACCGACATCCAGGTGGAGACATCCTGGAGGCAGGAGGAGATGCGAGCCTGAAGGGAGAAGCAGCTCCCTTCGCTGGAGAAGCAGCGTGGCTCCGTGGAAAGAGCACGGGCTTTGGAGTCAGGGCTCATGAGTTCAAATCCCAGCTCTGCCACTTGTCGGCTGTGTGACTGTGGGCAAGTCACTTAACTTCTCTGTGCCTCAGTTCCCTCATCTGTAAAATGGGGATTAAGACTGTGAGCCCCACGTGGGACAACCTGATTCCCCTATGTCTACCCCAGCGCTTAGAACAGTGCTTGGCACATAGTAAGCGCTTAACAAATACCAACATTATTATTAAGGGAGGGGAAGAGGACAGGGGCAGAGATGTAGATATCTTGATGTGTCTGTCTCCAATCCCTTCTCCCCACTTAAAATCTTAGATTGTAAGTCTCCTAAGGGACAGGGACCATGTCTCATTCCCACCTGTGTATTCTCTCCCAGAATTCAGTACAGTGCTCTGCACCCAGTAAGGGCTCAATACATTTGATTATTATTACTACATCCATTACTAATGCTGTTCCTGCTTTCACTGCTGCTACGTCCCAGAGCATATTGGAGAGTCACTTTCTGCAGCCAGGGACCCGGAGCTGGATCTCACCAAGGATCACTGTTTTGGATCCTGGCCTCCCCTGTTGGCCAACAATGTGCAGGTTCTGTCCCGGCAGGCTACAGTTCCTGTCCTCCTGCTCCCTCCCCTTCTTCCCCCTACCGCTTCCCATGTGACCGAAGGTGAAAGCGAAAGCTGAGCACAAGCCAGAGCCCAGCTCGGGAGTCCACAACTGTGCTCGTTATCCAGAAGCCAGGAGCGTCGCCACACTACTCGGCCTCTCCAGCCTCTGCCTCGGCCCCACGCTCCCACAGGAGTAACTCTTCCCCTCGGCCTCTGCCTTGATCATTGGAGCGGGCCCTTCCTGCGCCATGTCACACCCCACTCTGTCGACCCAGGGGGGCTTCAGCTTCGACCAATGCCAAAGGTGGGGATTGTAGGTTGGGGATAAGGGGGAGGAGAGGCCCTCCAAGATTGGGAGTGGCTGGTCCTATCCCGATCCCCTTTCCCTGGGGGATTCCTGCAAGCTATGGGGCAAAGCTAAGGGGAAGGGAAAGTGAAAGCGAAAGGCAGAGAGAAGAGACAGGTCAGAGAGGGAGGCTGGTTAAAGTAGAGACCCCAGTACTTTCTCCCTCCCATCTCCCCCTTCAAAGGACATGAGGCAGGAAGGCAGGGGAGCAAGGGAGTTGGCTGGAGGAGAGAGCAATTTTGCCAGGGTCCCCTCTCTTCCATAATGTCCCTTTCCTGTCCCCAACAGGAATGCGGCTCTGGAGAGCTCCTTATCTGGGCTCAAGGCCCCTCCAGCCCGCAAAACAGGCACCACCATTGCCGGGCTTGTCTTTCAGGTAAGGGGACGGTGGGAGTAAAAGCAAGGGCGGTGGGGAAGGGGAAGGGGGAAATGGAGGCCAGGCCAGAGCACTAAAATGGAGACCGTGACATTCCAGGACGGGGTCGTCCTCGGGGCCGACACTCGGGCCACAGACGACATGGTCGTGGCTGACAAGAACTGTGACAAGATCCATTTCATCGCCCCCAATATCTAGTGAGTAATCCCCGTGCCCTTCCTCCTTCCCGAATCCCTCAAACCCACCCGTCCCCAAACAGCGCCATGTTTCCAATCCTCTCCACCCCCACATTCGTCTCCAGATTTACCCCTCTTCCCTCAGCCCTTCCTCCATAATCCTTCACACAACACAGCCTAGTCTCAACCCCCGTTGTGATTCTCGGCCCCTTGGCCGAAGCCAGGACCCAAACGAATCCCTGCCCTTCCCCTCTTCACCCAACCCAGCTGCTGTGGGGCCGGGGTGGCCGCTGATGCCGAGATGACCACCCAGATGCTGTCATCCAACATAGAGCTGCATTCCCTGTCCACAGGCCGGAAGCCCCGCCTGGCCACAGTCACCCGCATGCTTCGCCAGATGCTTTTCCGGTGCCGTGGAGGGCTGGGAGGCGGGAAGCAATGGGGAGGGAGGCCTGACTTCAGAAAAAAAAGCCCACAGGGAAGAGACTCTGTGGGACTTGAGGGGAGCCTTGAGGCCTCCCAGGGAGAGGAGGGAGGAAAAAGGTGGTCCCAGGTTGTGGTGAAGAAGTTCCTGAGGTGGGGGAGGGCAGAGGGCTCCCCTTGGGAACAATGGTCTCCACCTCCCCACCATAGATACCAGGGTCACATTGGGACATCCCTGATTGTGGGTGGTGTGGACATCACCGGACCCCACCTTTACTCTGTCTCTCCCTATGGTTCATCCCAGCAACTGTTCTTCACTGCCATGGGTAAGCTCCAAACCCACCCCCATCGGGTAAGCACAAACCCACCTGCTGGGCAGACAGGGTCAGAAAGACAACAAAAGCAGGGGCCTACTGATGGTGAGAGGGTAACAGGGTGGGGAGGGGATGAGCAAGGAGGTGCTGAAGGCTCCATGTGGTTGGGAGAGGTGGACAGGTGGAGAGAGGCTCTGGCGCAAACCAGTGGAGCTGGGCCCTGGTATTTGACCCCTCTCTTCCAATCTCACAGGTTCGGGACAGGATGCTGCCATTGCTATACTGGAGGATCGTTTCAAACCAAATATGACGGTGCGCAGGGCCCCCCAAACCCAAGATCTCTCTCCCAACACCAGAGCCCCTAGACTTCGGCATTGTCCTCAATTCAGCTCTCTTCTTCAACCTACACATTCAGTCTCTAGACCGTAAGCTTATTATGGGCAGGGAACATGTCTTCCAAATCTGTTGTACTGTACTCTCCCAAGCTCTTAGTACAGTGTTCTGCACAGAGTAAGTACTCAAATGCCATTGATAGATTGTTTCATTGATAGTCCTGGATTGCTCCTTCTCCAGGACCCCCTACTTCATTCCTCTAGAGAGAGAGTCCCAAGGCCTAGTTATCCAAGGGAAAGGGAGGATACAGATAGCTGTGATCGGGGCCCTCAGGAACAATTAGCGATAGACACCTGTGCTCAATGGTGCCGGTGAGCCTTGTAGGTAAGATGGGGGTGAGTACTGCCCTAGGATGCAGAGAGGGGATTCTATAATGAGGAGCAGAGAGAGAAAGGATCCTCTGAGGGCTCCCGCACTAGCTCCCCTCCACTCTTTTCATACCCAAACTCCTGGCACTAGTTGGAGGAGGCGCAGCAGCTGGTGGCAGAAGCAGTGACCGCTGGGATCATGAATGACCTTGGCTCTGGGAGTAACGTGGACCTGTGCGTCATCACTCAAGAAGGAATTCGATCTCACCGACCCTATGGCATCCATGGTCGCAAGGGAGAGAGGTAAGAAGACCAGCAAGAGAGTAGGTCAGAGGTGATCTTGACCAGATCAGTTAAAGAGGGGTAGAGGGAGGGAGTGGGTTGGAGATAGGGGAAAGGGGCAGGGGCAGGAAGGCACACACCAGAGGAGACAGGCCTGGCAGGAGATCAAGCAGGAGATGCGGGGAGAGAGACAAAAGTTGAAGAGCTGAGGAGACCTGAGGAGGAAAAGAGCCAGAAAAGGGAGAGTGCTTGGTAGTGAAAGAACCATGAGGGTTTGGGTGGGGATGGGTGGGGAACACAGGCCAGCAGAAGGGAGGGTGTGAGGTTGAGCAAGCAGATTGAGAGCACTGATTGAGGGACTATTTGGCACCAGAAATGAGACTGAGGAGGGCCTGTGGAGAGAATGGGAGATGGGTGGAGGCACAGCAGGGTTGGGTAGTGAGAAAGAGAAGAGGCAAAGAGAGTCCAGTCAATGATACAAGGCAGACTTGGAAATCCGGTCTTCATCCAGGGAGGCTCAGACAAGAGTGCGATAACAGAGGCGACAGCTGGGAGAATCAAGTCCAGACCGTAAGGCCAGGAGAAACTCTTGGGGTAGAGGGAGCAAAAGTGGGGAGGTGAGAGCAGAATTAAAAGGAATCGAAATAGTCCTAGGAGGCTACTGGTGCAGGAAAAGTGCCGAGCAGCAGTATTCCCCCTACTGTCCCCACAGGCAGAGCAGCTGCAGCTACAAGCCTGGAACCACAGCAGTGCTGAGTGAAACAGTGAAGCTGCTGCCCCTGGAGCTGGTGGAAGAAACAGTGCAGACGATGGAGGTGGAGTGAGAACCCCACTCCAAGGGCAGCTGGAGGTGGGGAATGACCATTCACCTCTTCCCAAAGATGACGTCTCTCACTACTCAATAAAGAAGTTTTCTGGGAGCTGGCTGTTTCTGATTTTTCTTTTCAAGGGAACCACCCTCACCAGGGCCTTCTTTCCCGCCCAGTGACTCTCCTCCCCCGACAGAGTAGGGATGGACAATTATTTTGGCTTAAGGGCCACTGAACGATTGGGTGACAGTGCCAAGGGCCGCTTCTCATAGTAAAGAGTGAGGGGATGGGGGCGATTAAGAAGATGGAAGCAGCTGTGCTTCTCCCGTGGCAACTCCTAACTGCCTCCAAACCTGCCATGGATGGGTACACTCCCAGGGGCCTCTGCATGGTACAGCTCTTGAGGCTGTTTGCCTCTGCAGCTGGCTCAGAGGCAGTCAAAAGATGCCAATAGGCGGAAGCAATCAATCAATCAATCATATATTTACTGAGCACTTACTGCGCTCACTAAGCACATGGAAGAGTACAATAATAACTGAATTGGTACAACTGCTCCTCGATTCACTCTGCAGGCTGGAGCGAATCACTTGACAGACAGGGTTTGGTCTGCGGACAGGATTTTGCCTACCCCTGTTCTGCTCTGTTGCCCCAGCACCAGGCCCCCTGACTCAGCCCTTTCACAACCTGGAGCCATCCAAGCCTGGCATTCTCTAGGGAGCAGAAAGGGAGCAGTTCTACCAATCTCTGGGCGCAAATGGATGAAGGCCCAAGGGAGAAGTCTCCTGCTGCAGACATTGCTCCATAACTCACAATGTCTATGTATCCACAGCTCGGCTTTCAGTTCCTTAAGAATGATTTAGTGACGCGTTGTTGGGAAGACCACATTTCTGCTCTGCTGGTGATTTTACCAATCACTAAAATTGAAAAATAATCATCTCCAATTATGAGATATGAACATTGAAGGGGCATGCAAGAAATAATATCCAGTATCACGGGCCTTGCTTAAAAGCTGGCATTTAGGTGGCAACTACCCACACCATCAGGGTTCCCCAAAATGCCTTAGGGGATCTAGTAGGGGAAGTGGAATATCACTACAGCTTTCCCCTGGGGATCCATAGCTTAATGCATCTGTCTGGAAGTCCCAGGATGAGGGAAGGCGCCAAACCTGTGATCTTTCCACTATGCTAGTTAAAATATTACTTGGCTAGGTAATCAATCAAATGTATTTATTGAGCACTTACTGTGTGCAGAGCACTGTAACTAATGCTTGAGAGAATATGATATTAACAGAGTTGGTAGGCACATTCCCTGCCCTCAACAGGCTTACAGTCTAAAGGGGGACACAGACCCTAAGATAAATGAATTAATTACAGATATGTACATAAGTGCCATGAGAATATTTATGTAGAAAAGGAAGGCGGACATAATACGGATATAATCCGAATTTAAATTCCAGTTTAAAGCAGAATGTAATAAAGATGAGGAGAGAAAGCTTATGAAAGGTTTTTTGTAGACCCAGCTCTTCTTTCTCCTGATCCCTTTGTAAGGTGTGGGCATTGTCCCATCTACAGGGTCAAAGTGCTTCAGGAAGGCTCAGTAAGAACTCCTGGGTTTCAATTACTGTTAAGATTCTGTCAGATATGAAACTTGAATGAATGCATGATTGCATTAATCTGTAGTCCTTAAGGCAGCAGTTCTTTTTGTAGTCTGGGTTCTTATCATGCCTTAGATATAGCTTAACAATTTAATTGATTTTTTGATTACCTTTCAGAGCAAGTTGGAGGTAATTACCTTTCATGTGATCATGAGCAGGCCCATAAAAATGACATCAAGCTTTAGTCAAAACAAGTTACGTTTTTTGTTTATTTTTTGCTTTTGACCTGATTTTCTGCAAGAAAATGGAATGAACCCTCTTAACTCCTATAATGCCAGCCTGAGTATCCTCCTCAAGAATGACTTACCGAACAGGTGAGAGCACAGTGTTGTTTTTGAGGGCTGAGAGGTATTCAGTTCTGTGATTAGTCTTTTTTTTTTCCCTGCCAGCTGCCTGGGCAGAAGGGGACAGGCTGAGGGAGTACATATAGCTCAGGGTAATCCATCACCACTACTGCAAAAAATAACTTGGTAAAATTGAGCGTGTCAAAACCGTTTGAGGACTTGGAGCATATTTATGCGTCACATTTCTTAGAGCCCCGGGTGGAAGGGGTGCTCACAAAATGAGTTTCTCATTGAGGTGTATGGCACTGCGCCTGGACATTAGCACGGGGCAGGAAGGTGAACCGTGGTTCATTCATTCAATCGCATTTATTGAGTGCTTACTGTTTGCAGAGCACTGTACTAAGTGCTTAAATATAATAACGATGGCATTTGTTAAGCGCTTAGTATGTGCCAAGCACTGATCTAAACACTGGGGGGGGGGGGGATACAAGGTAGTCAGGTTGTCCCACAGGGGGCTCAGTCTTCATCAGCGTAGTTCAGTGGAAAGAGCACGGGCTTGGGAGTCAGAGAAAATCTCAGTTCAGCCGCTCGTCAGCTGTGTGACTTTGGGCAAGTCACTTCACTTCTCTGTGCCTCGTTCCCTCATCTGTAAAATGGGGATGAACACTGTGAGCCCCACGTGGGACAACCTGATAACCTTGTATCCTCCCCAGCACTTAGAACAGTCCTTTGCACGCAGTAAGCACTTAACAAATGCCATTGCTTTTTTAAAAATCCCCATTGTTTTTACAGATGAGGTCACTGAGGCCCAGAGAAGTTAAGTGATTTGCCCACAGTCAGCTGACAAGCGGCGGGGCCGGGATTCGAACCCACGACCTCAGACTCCCAAGCCCTGGCTCTTAGTGCTTCTCTTCAACCTCGATGGAAAGAGCCCGGGCTTGGGAGTCCGAGGTCGTGGGTTCGAATCCCGCCTCTGCCACGGGTCAGCTGTGTGACTGTGGGCAAGTCACTTAACTTCTCTGTGCCTCAGTTACCTCATCTGGAAAACGGGGATGAAGAGTGTGAGTCTCACGTGGGACAACCTGATGACCCTGTATCCACCCCAGCGCTTAGAACAATGCTCTGCACATAGTAAGCGCTTAACAAATACCAACATTATTATTATTATAACCCTCCCAAGTCCTCCCTCCCACGAGCCCTGAGGGAAGAGACGCTCGAGCTACCCCCTCCCCCCGCCGGAAACGAAGAGCGGGAAAAGCGTGGACGAGCGCGAGCCCGCGCGCGCGCGCCCCGGGCGCCATTTCCTCAGCGGCGCCTGCGCAGACCATCTTCGCTTGTGGGGCCGCTGAGGGAAGTGGCTGAGAAAATGTCTCCACGCGATCGGGGTGGCATGTCCGTGGTGCCCCGTTCTGCCGCTTTCCAGCCCGCCGGACTCAATAATAAGAAGAATGTTGGTATTTGTTAGGCGCTTACTCTGTGCCGAGCACTGTTCTAAGCGCTGGAGTGGGTGCAAGATAATCAGGTTGTCCCATGTCGGGCTCACAGTTTCATCATTCATTCATTCAATAGTATTTATTGAGCGCTTACTATGTGCAGAGCACTGTACTAAGCGCTTGGCATGTACAAATCATCAGTGACCTCATCTGTAAAATGGGGATTAAAAGTGTGCGCCCCACATGGGACAACCTGATTACCCTGTATAATAATGTTGGCATTTGTTAAGCGCTTACTATGTGCAGAGCACTGTTCTAAGCGCTGGGGGAGATACAGGGTAATCAGGTTGTCCCACGTGAGGCTCACAGTTAATCCCCATTTTACAGATGCGGGAACTGAGGCACAGAGAAGTTAAGTGACTTGCCCACAGTCACACAGCGGACAAGTGGCAGTACCCTGTATCTACCCCAGCGCTTAGAACAGTGCTCAGCACATAGTAAGCGCTTAACAAATACCAACGTTATTATTATTATCCATCCCGCCACTGCCACTTGTCAGCTATGCCTGTGGGCAAGTCACTTCACTTCTCTGTGCCTCAGTTACCTCATCTGTAAAACGGGGATTAACTGTGGGCCTCATGTGGGGCAACCTGATTACCCTGTATCTCCCCCAGCGCTTAGAACAGTGCTCTGCACATAGTAAGCGCTTAAATACCAACATTATTATGAGGGAACTGAGGCACGGAGAAGCGAAGTAACTTGCCCAGAGTCACCTGACAAGCGGCGTAGGCGGGATTGGAACGCATGACCTCTGACTCGAGCTCTGGCCCCGCAACGGCATTGCAATAAAAAAAAAAATTCCTCTGTGTGTCAAAATGCGTCGGGCAGATGCTAAGCAGTTCCAGGAAACCCCCTCCTGCCCCTCCCCGCCCACCACCCACACATTTTCCTCCCTGCCAAAATGTACGACCTTCTAAAATCAGGTGGTTTGTCGCTTTTTCAGTTCGAGTTTTCCTGCTGGCCAGCCTCATACAGCACAAACCAACCATTCTTCCAGTACTGTGAACAGGGAGTTGCTGGGAAAAGTTAATGGTTTTCAGATGAAGGTGTGGTTGGGAGAAATACTAATCTAGCAATTGTATTTAATTACTAACTCTGGAGCACTGTAATGAGCACTTGAGGGAGTACAATATAACAGAATTGGTAGGTACACTCCCTGACCACAGTGAGCTTATATATTTATTGAAAGATTGCCATGTGCCCAATACAAGTGCTAGGGTGCATACATAATAAATCTACAAGGGCAAGGTGAAAATGACATTTTTCTTACCTGCATGTCCAGGCACTAGAATGGTCACTGAAGGAGATACCCATGTTGCCGAGGTATACCAAGTGTGCACTGATGTATATACAATGTACTGATGTTACAGCTTGGACTGGCTCAGCAGTGGGGGTGGTGGGGGAATCGAAATGGGGGAAGGAGTGCTGCTGGCATACCAACAAGGGTTGCGGGGGAGAGGCCAGGTGCCCCAGAACCTCCCATGCCTCCCACCTGGGGAAACTAGTGATAGAAACCTTCTAGAACGGGTCTCTAGTCCTCTCCACCTTTCTCCCTGCACCCTGCTGGACTGTAAGCCTGTTGTGGGCAGGGATTGTCTCTCTTTAATAATGTTGGTATTTGTTAAGTGCTTACTACGTGCAAAGCACTGTTCTAAGCGCTGGGGTAGATACAGGGGAATGAGGTTGTCCCACGTGAGGCTCACAGTCTTCACCCCCATTTTACAGATGAGGGAACTGAGGCACAGAGAAGTGAAGTGACTTGCCCACAGTCACACAGCTGACAAGGGGCAGAGTCAGGATTCGAACCCATGCTGCATTGTACTTTCCAAGCGTTTAGTACAGTGTTCTGCACATAGTAAGCACTCAATAAATACGATTGAATGAATGAACCCAGAACAGCACTGGGGACAGCCCAATATAAGCAACATGGGCATGCATGTAAACACCTTTATTTGGGTGTGTGCATGATGTGTCTACATATAACAAGCAGCAGGAGGGGCTGCTCAGACTGGGGAGGGACTGGACCAAAGGGAGCTGGAGAGGAGGAGGTGGTGATGTGGAAAGCAATTCCCAAGGCTACTGCTGCCACAGTCACAGCGGCTTCCAATGGAGGTGGAACAACATGCTGAGTCTTAGTAGGACCCAATCAATCAATTGTATTTATTGAGTGCTTACTATGTGCAGAGCACAGAACTAAGCACTTGGGAGAGTGCGTTATAACTAAACTGGCAGATACATTCCCTGCCGATAACGAGCTTACAGTCTAGAGGACCCCAGGTCTGGGAGGGCTCCAGGTGACTGACATAGGGGTGCTAGGCACTAGTCTGGACGGCCTTGGGGGAGCTCCCTCCTTCCCCTCCCCCTTCCCTCCCCTCCTCCTTCTTCCTTGCTTTCTCCCTCCCCTCCTCTTTCCTTCCTCACTCCCCTCCTCCCCTGTCCCCTCCTCCTTCCTCCCTCTCTCCCCTCCTGTCTGGCCTAGGCTAAGTAGAATGGGAGGAAGGATAACCTCAAGGTTCCTATATTCTATTCTCTATTCACCCCACCATTGTTCTGGCAGTGCTCCATTGCTGCCAAACCTGCACTCACAGACCTTTCCCATCTTGCCTTTTGCAGCATGCTTTTCTTCTCCAGGCATACTACTCCATCCTTCTCTTGACTAAAGTTCATTCTGTTAGCATCTGACCACTTTCAGTTTTTCAAGAGCACTCTCAATTCTAGCCTCATTGTGCCGACTGCTAGCCACCCTCTTCTCACTAAGTTTAGCATGGGAATCAAACTGCACTAGATTGATTTTTCCCTCTTGTCCCCAGGAGAACTCACTCTCCCTCCTGCAGGGAGAAGCCCACTGTTTGTGGGTCTTGGCAGTCATGCACCTTGCATTGTAATTACCATGGAAAGAAAGTCTGAATACCCTTTTCCAAAACAGGCAAAAGTATTATTATCAAACCCATCACAAGGCCCAAATTGAATCTCTATAGTACATGCTCACACCAGTGTTCCCTCCTTGAACTGGACAGAGCGGCAGCCAATTTTTGGTCATGCTTCTTATTAAAAGCTAGTATTGGACCAAATCCAATATCATTTCATTCATTTGTATGGAATAGTGGTGGCCCTTGACTTGGGGTTCAAATGACCATGGAAGATCGACTGTTCATTTTCTCCCATTCATGATAAGAAAAATGAAGAGGCTACTCTCTCTTTTCTGGTTTTCTTTTCTCATTAATAATTGCTTTAGCATCTTGGATACTGTGCTGATAGGAAAGAAATGCTGAGCTAGTGTCTGGAAAGGTAAAATTAGGCTTGGCAAAATAGAATAAAATTTGAATAAAACTATGAGACAATTCCATCAGAATGGAGGCTTCTGCTAGGATAAGCACGATAATGAGGAAATCTTAAATGAGAGCAGTGTTATTTAGTAGTCGGCCACTTACTGGGTTGTTCTTATCATGGGAATCTCCTGGAGATGTCTTATTAGGTCAGGAATTATGCTAGGGAAACCTCATATTTGGATTGGTTTGGGGGAAGATTTCATTTTTAGGAACAGTGGAGCACAGAACGGGGAACCAGGAGACCTGGATTCTACTCCTGACTCTGCCTTTTGCCCGCTGTGTGACCTTGGACAAGTCACTTAAATTTTCTATGCCTCAGTTCCCTCATTTGTAAAATGGAGATTCAATACCCGTTCTCCCTCTCTGCACTGACTGTGATCCTTTTCGGGACAAGGGTTGTTGTGTCCATTCTGATCATTCTGCAATCATCCTGTATCTACCCCAGCTCTTAGCACAGTGCTTGGCATATAGTAAATAATAATAATAATTTTTGTTGTTAAGCGCTTACTATGTGCTAAGCATTGTCCTAAGCGCTGGGTAGATACAAGGTAATTAGGTTGTCCCACGTGGGGCTCACAGTCTTAATCCCCATTTTCCAGATGACATAACTGAGGCACAGAGAAGTTAAGTGACTTGCCCGAAGTCACACAGCTGATAAGTGGCAGAGTCAGGATTAGAACCCATGACCTCTGACTCCCAAGCCCGGGCTCTTTCCACTGAGCCACACTGCTTTGCTTTACACGTTCCACAGTTGTTATTATTATTGGACCAAATATAAATTCTCAGCCTTTAATGGGTTCTTTCAGTCCAAAAGCGAGGTAAATCAAATCAGCAAATACTGGTGTGATTCCCACAGAGTGTATTGTGCTGTTTTAAACCAGCACAACTTGATCAGCATTCAGAAAAAGACATTAAACATTTTAGCACCTGGGGAAAAGTCCAAGTATTTTTCTAAGTATCTGTGAAGAAACCTCCACTTGACTCTCCAAACAATCAAAAGATCCCCAAACCACAGGCCACTACGAGGTGACTGCGCTATGAAACACACTAGAGCACTTCCACAGTCTCCAAAAGTGTTTCACAGAGAGACACACAGGCCTAGACTTGCAGAGTGGGACTGTGATTACTAAGACTTCACCTAAACAACTGGTCCCTGCAGCGCAGCAGTTTCGGGTGTGAACTCGCACCTGGCTGAGAGAGAGACCTCCATCCCCTTGCTCAAACCGTTCCCCCGGCTTGGAACTCTCTTCCTTCTCACATCAGGCAGACCCCAGCTCTCCCTACATTCAAAGCCCTCCGGAAATCCCACCTCCTCCAACAACCTGTCCCCCCCATTAATTTCCCAGCACCCTGAGCCATATCATCCCTGAGTCCAGAACGTAGGAACTCATTTAGCAGCGTGGCTCAGTGGAAAGAGCATGGGCTTTGGAGTCAGAGGTCATGGGTTCGAATCCCGGCTCTGCCATTTGTCAACTGTGTGACTGTGGGCAAGTCACAACTTCTCCATGCCTCAGTTACCTCATCTGTAAAATGGGGATTAAGACTGTGAGCCCCACGCGGGACAACCTGATTCCCCTGTGTCTACCCCAGCGCTTAGAACAGTGCTCTGCACATAGTAAGCGCTTAACAAATACCAACATTATTATTATTATTATTTACTCCTTCCTTAGCACACATTGTGCTCAATTATTTATTTTGACCAGTCTTATAAATATTTTAGTGTTTGTCTCCCCCATTAGACCATAAGATCCTTTGTGGGCAGGAAATGTATCACATGGCTATCTGTACCCCCCAAGCTCCTAGCAAAGTGCGCAGCAACAAGTGGGCAGTCAATAAGTGCTGCTGCATAAGGGGATGAGAGGAGTTTTTATGAGATTACTGATGGATTTGAGAGCACTGGGAAGGTTATTTTACTTTATTAAATGATTGAGAGAGGAAAGGAGATTATTCAAAGCGGACACAAGTACTGCGCTCAGCCTGAAATGATATTGCCGAGGCATTCTGTACCAACAGGAAAAAGCCTAATTTTCCTTCTCATAGCTGCAGGCGGGTCAAAATCAGCAAAGGTGATTTTGAATTTGGATGAATTTTGTTTCATTTCCTCCCACGGAGAAGCTTGTCTCAACCTGTCGGATGATGAGATGGAAATTCCCCATCTGGAGTTGGGAAGACTGGGTGGATCCTTTGAGTGACGTAAAGGAAAAGAAGCTGTTTAGTGGTTCTCCTGTTGCAGAAGAACATCTATCAGACACACTCCCACTTAACTGGCAAGCCATCTGCGCAGGAGAAGGCTCTTTCCTCGGAGGCTTTGCCTAATGGAGGTCAGAGTGCTCTCAGGTCTGGGGAGCTCAGGGAGTTCTTGGCTCTGGAGAGCTCTTCCCAGCTCAATGAGCCTGGGAGCTCTCAGCTTCTCTCTGGCCCAGGCCTTTCAGATGCTTCCTCGGGTGAGGGCAGGAAACAGCCGTGCAGACAGTCGGTGGGTTACAGGATGGAGTTGCCAGGTACCCCGCTGGGCTATGACAACGGGACCGTAGCTGACCGTCTTTGGGCCGAGCACATTCTGGTGCCCTCGCTGTTTGCGGGTGCCTGCTTCCTGTTGGGGATCCCTGGGAACGGCTTGGTCATCTGGACCATCTTGACCCAGATCCAGGAGCGCTCGGTAACTCTAGTCCTCATCCTGAACCTGGCCATGGCTGACTTCTTGGCCCTGCTCACGCTGCCCGTCCTCATCCACTCGATTGTTGGCAGTTGGATCTATGGGGTGATCTTTTGCAAGTTCATCGTCTACCTCGTCTACCTCTGCATGTATGCCAGCATCAACTTCATCACCCTGATGAGCCTCCATCGCTTTGTAGCCATTGTCTACCCATTTGCCTCTCATAGGTGGCAGCGGAAGAGGGTGGTCTATATGGTGGTAGGGGCTGTGTGGATTCTGGCTGCAGTGTTTGCAACTCCACTTCTCCAGTTTACGTCAACCGTGCAGGCAGATGGACGTATCCAATGTCCAGATGTTGTATATGATTTTAATAAGCAACCTATTGCCCCCAATGTTGTGGAGACGTTGTTTGGATTTGTCATTCCTCTCTGTGTCTTAGTTGTGTGCTACGCCTGTGTGGCTCAGAGGATCCAGCACATGCAAAGTCTGAAGAAAAACAAGACTGGAAAATTGATTGCAGCCATTGTCATCGTTTTCTGTGCTTGCTGGCTTCCTTTCCACACCCTCAACATCCTGACTGTTGCTGCTTTGTTATTAAAATCCTCCAATCCAGAGAGATCCCAGGCTTTGCTCCACGTCGTACAGTCGGGCAGACTTCTCTCCATTGCACTGATATTCCTCAGCAGCTGTCTGAATCCGATTCTCTATGCCTTCGCTGCCCGTAGTTTCCGTGGCGGGATGAAAGGGAGCAATTTTGCTAAGCTCTTTGGGCAAATGAATGATGGAATGAAAGAGAAGCCCGAGAAAGGGTCTCCGGCTGCAGAAAGTCAGAATGCCCTCCAGATCACATAATCCTCATATGCTTTTCTGCCTCAGGCCTAGTCCTAGCTTTTGGAGGGAGTTCCCTCTCCTGGGGGCTGCTTCAGGGGACTGTATTTTGCCCAAGGACTTGGAAAAAGTAATGAATGCCCACTCTTAGTATTAAGGGAAAAAGAACACTGAGTCGTCACTGGCAGAGGAGAAGGTGAATGCTCTCATACTGATGCCTTTGCTTAAAATGCCCGGCAGCTCTGGCTATATCATAGAACTGATAATAAATGATAGGCAATCAGTTCTTTATTCTCCTTTCATCAGTGCATTAATAAATAGCAAATCATTGGTCACTCTTATCCCAGGACACTGAGTAGAGATAAGCTTTTCAGGTATGTTGCTTGTAAATCACTGTATTTGGTTTTTAACACCAAAATGGACAGTGGCCATGCACTAATAGTGAAATGAATGTTTGCTGGATGTGCTTAAGATGTCCTGGAAGCCAATGAATAATTTCTATTTTTATGTTTTCTATACTGAATGCATGATATTAAATGTCAATTGCTTAAAATCAAAGCAGTATAATCTGTGGTTGTAATTTTTTTCTGGAATACTGTTTCATTTGTGCCTAGGGTGAGCCTAGCTGAGAAATAGCTACTGCTACTTCTCTCTCTCTGTCTGTCTCTCTGTCTCTCTCCTTCTCTCTCTCCCCCTCGTCCACTGCTCTTGTTTCTCTGGTTTGGAGAATAGATGTTGAGAAAGTGCAAGGAAACCAAGTTTGTAGACATCAGTGGGTTCGAAGGAGAAAAGTAGCAGCCCCATCTCTACAGGGGGAGTTGGGTGTGTGGGGAAAAAAGGGGAATCAGCAGGCTATCCGAGTACTTCTCTTAAGAGACAATTACTCTTTAAATGCACCAAGAGAAAGGGAGTATGGGCTCCAAGTATGTCCTTAAGTAGGGAACTCACATCCCCCACCCAAGCAAGGAGCCAGTTGGGCCTTATAAGGGGCCAAACCCAAATTCATCTGGTCAGTAGAAAATAATAATAACATTGATGGTATTTGTTAAGCGCTTACTATGTGCAAAGCACTGTTCTAAGCACAGGGAGGATACAAGGTGATCAAGTTGTCGCACATGGGGCTCACAGTCTTAATCCCCATTTTACAGATGAGGTAACTGAGGCACAGAGAAGTGAAGCGACTTGCCCAAAGTCACACAGCTGACAAGTGGCGGAGCCGAGATTAGAACCCACGACCTCTGACTCTCAAGCCCGTGCTCTTTCCACTGAGCCACGCTGCTTCTCAAAGAATGAGAAGCAGCGTGGCCTAGTGGAAAGAGCACAGGTCTGGGAGCCAGAGGATATGGGTTTTAAACCCAGCTCCACCACTTGGCTGCTGTGTGGACTTGGGGAAGTCAATTAGCTTCTCTGTGCCTCAGTTACGATAAAAAAAATAAGGATTTGCTTAGTTTGAGAGATACTCAGAAGAATTGCCAGCTTCTCAAGGTTAGGGATTTTGCCTTCAGCTACTTTTTCATCTGCTCCCCAAGTGACTAGTTCAGTGGTCTGCACATCCATTCCCTAAATACACACAGAGCTCCTGCCTCATATTAGTACCAGCTCCACCAAGACACATCTGAAAACAACAAACATCTCCTGTAGCTGCTTGAATCCCAGAGTGCCTTGGGGCAAGGATTCCACTGAGTCAGACATGGGGAATTGTGGCAGGGCCAGGTGATTCAGGCTAAGCCTTGAAGACAGGAGACTTTTGTTTTCATCTCAGTCTTGCTCCTTTCTCTTCCCCCTCGTGTTACTCACCGGGTACTCTTGAGCAAGTCAAATCTCTCTGGCCCCTATGACTGACCTTTTCCTAGTTGAGGAAGGTGGTGAGATTGAGGTAGAACCTTAGGAGAATGCTGCCAAGTTTCTGACTCCATATATGAGAGAAAAACTGTTTAGAAAGTTCTCTGACTCAGTTCCTCGGCCCATGCTGTCCTGGAAAGAGAACAGAGACATCCAAAGTGTGGCCCAATAAGAGAGTGGAGAGGACAGACTGACAAGCAGTGGGCTAGGAACAGGAGGCTAGGAAGGGAAATAAACAAGGCTTTGCAAAGAAGTATCAATGCTAACTGCCCCTCCTTCAGAAATTTCTCTCCCTGTGGATTCCAAAGATGGAGAAGAGAGGATGGGAAGATGGAAAGAGGAGAGAGCTTTGAATGAGGGAAAATGCTGGGCAAAGTAAATATGTGCAAGACTCCTATCTTTTCTTTCTCCCCTCACCCTGTTGCTTTTATCATTTTTTAAGTCTCAACCACCACTGCACTAATCGAGAAGCAGCATGGCTCAATGGAAAGAGCCTGGGCTTGGGAGTCAGAGGTCATGGGTTCTATTCCCAGCTCTGCCACTTGTCAGCTGTGTGACTTTGGGCAAGTCACTTAACTTCTCTGTGTCTCAGTTACCTCATCTCTAAAATGGGAATTAAGACTGTGAGCCCCATGTGGGACAACCTGATTACCTTGTACCACCCCCCCCCCCAGTGCTTGGAACAGTTCTTGGCACATAGTAAGCGCTTAACAAATGCCATCATTAATCCAGGCCCTGGTCATTGCTCACCTGTACTGTCACCTCTGCTCCTTGCTGCCCTCCATTTTAAGATTGGTTTCTCCCCAGTGATCTTTCTTGAGCGCTGCCTCTACCCGATCCCTCTCTCCTTGGAGTCCTGTAATGGTTTCCAGTTGCCCCCAATCTCTTAGCTCATAAGCCCCCATATGGGAGAGAGACCGAGTCTGATTCCCACCTGTGAATTCTCTCCCATCACTTCTGTAGAGTGTTCTCCCACAGTTAGTGCTTAATAATTCCTATTACTAGTCAAGATCCAGGCCTTCAAGAATCCTCTGTTGACTGTGGACTCATGGCCTTATGGTACTCTCATCTGCCTGGACAACTGAGGCAATGGGAGCGCAGAGTACAGGGCAGTCTCTTCCAGTTGTGAGATTGGTAAATACAAAGCAGGGCAGAGGAGGGCTTCTGCCCCCTGGTCTCCAGGGAAATGGTACTCTTTAAGGTCACCAATGACTTCCTGCTTGCCAAACCAGTGGCCACTGCTCCATCCTAATCCTCTGCCACCTTCTGGCATTTTTACATTGTGGACCACCCTCTTCACCTGGAAACATCTAAATGTGGCTTCACTGACCTCTCCCGGGACTCCTCCTAGTACTGTGGCCTACCAGGGGTCAGTGACCACCTGCCCCCATCCAGAAGAGAGCCCCAGTCCTGCTGTTTCTGACTCCTCGTCAACCCTGGCACTGATAGGCTGAATGGGTGGAGGCAGCGGGAGCTGAGGATAGCTGCTTCTAGTTGTTTGGATGGTAAACGAGACATGGGGGAACGCAGGAGAAAGACAGGTGAGGCAAATGTTACGAGAAGTCTTGAGCTTGTTCTTCAATTCTGTCACTGGTCACTCCCTCCTTTGAGACAAGAGGCCAGAAACACGTCTTCCTGCCTCCAAAGAGATGTTGACCCCTCAGAAGCCTCCAGGGTGGACGAGAAGGGGTTAGGGGGAGCTCAGCTCCTTGGATGGCTCTCACACTGAAAGGTAGATGGTGGTGGGAGTTGGAGACATCCCTCGCTCTTCAGCAGAGCCCCCTGCATAGCATAGGGTGAGCAGGCCCAGTGGCGAGGATCTGGTTCCCAGTGGGGCCACCTCCCAGGCCTCAGAGTCCCCTGGGCCTCCAGAAAAGGGATGGTACTAATATATCAAGTTAGGATGGCATAGAAATTCATTCAATAGTATTTATTGAGCGCTTACTATGTGCAGAGCACTGTACTAAGTGCTTGGAATGTATAATTGGGCAACAGAGAGACAATCTCTGCCCATTGACAGGCTTACAGTCTAATCGGGGGAGACAGATGGACAAAAACAAGACGACTTAATCACGATAAATAGAATCAAGGGGATGTACACCGCATTAACAAAATAAATAGGGGGTAATAAAAATAGATACACATGAGCACAGTGCTGAGGGGAGGGGAAGGGAGAGGGGGAGGAGCAGAGGGAAAGGGGGAAAGGGGGCTTAGCTGAGGGGAGATGAAGGGGGGGCAGAGAGGCAGCAGAGGGAGCAGAGGGAAAAGGGGAAGCTCAGTCTGAGAAGGCCTCTTGGAGGAGGTGAGCTCTCAGTAGGGGTTTGAAGAGGGGAAGAGAGTTAATTTTGCGGAGGTGAGGAGGGAGGACATTCCAGGACAGCGGGTCGACGGCGAGATAGGCGTGAACTGGGGACGGTGAGGAGGTGAGCAGCAGAGGAGCGGAGCGTGTGGGGTGGGCAGTAGAAAGAGAGAAGGGAGGAGAGGTAGGCGGGGGCAAGGTGATGGAGAGCCTTGAAGCCCAGAGTAAGAAGTTTTTGTTTCTTGCAGAGGTTGATAGGCAACCACTGGAGGATTTTAAGGAGGGGAGTGACATGCGCAGAGCGTTTCTGCAGGAAGACGAGCCAGGCAGCGGAATGAAGAATAGACTGGAGTGGGGAGAGACGGGAGGAAGGGAGATCAGAGAGAAGGCTGACACAATAATCCAGCTGGGATATTATGAGAGCTTGTACCAGTGAGATAGCCGTTTGGATGGAGAGGAGATATTGTAAAGGTGAGACTGGCAGCCATTGGTGACGGATTGGATGTGTGGGGTGAATGAGAGAGCTGAGTCAAGGATGACACCAAGGTTGCGGGTTTGAGAGACAGGAAGGATGGTCGAACCATCCACAGTGAAGGGAAGTCAGGAAGAGGAGAAGGCTTGGGAGGGAAAATAAGGAGCTCAGTTTGGGACATGTTGAATTTTAAGTGGTGGGCAGACATCCAGGTGGAGACATCCTGGAGGCAGGAGGAGATAAAAGCCTGAAGGGAGGGGGAGAGAACAGGGAAGAAGCTGTAGATTTGTGTGTCATCTGCAAAGAGATGATAGTTGAAGCCGTGGGAGCGAATGAGTTCACCAAGGGAGTGAGTGTAGATGGAGAACAGAAGAGGGCCAAGAACTGACCGTTGAGGAACCCCTACAGTTAGAGGATGGGAGGGGGAGGAAGAGCCCGTGAAGGAGACTGAGAATGAACAGCCAGAAAGATAAGAGGAGAACCAGGAGAGGACGGAGTCTGTGAAGCCAAGGTGAGATAGGTGTGGAGGAGAAGGGGATGGTTAACTAGTGTCAAAGGCAGCTGAGAGGTCAAGGAGGATTAGGATAAAGTAGGAGCCATTGGATTTGGCAAGAAGGAGGTCATGGGTGACCTTTGAGAGAGCAGTCTCGGTAGAGTGGAGGGGATGGAAGCCAGATTGGAGGGGGTCCAGGAGAGAATTGGAGTTAAGGAATTCTAGGCAGTGAGTGTAGATGACTCTTTCTAGGATATTGGAAAGGAAGGGGAGGAGGAAGATAGGGCGATAACTGGAAGGGGAAGTGGGGTCGAGAGAGGGTTTCTTTAGGATGGGGGAGACATGGGCATGTTTGAAGGCAGAGGGGAAGAAGCCATTGGAGAGTGAGCGGTTAAAGATAGAAGTTAAGGAGGGGAGGAGGGAAGGGGCGATGGTTTTTATAAGGTGAGCGGGAATGGGGTCCGAAGTACAGTTGGAGAGGGTGGCACTTGCGAGGAGGGAGATCCCCTCTGAGGATACTGCAGGGAAGGATGGGAAAGTAGGGGAGAGGGTTGGGGGGGGGGCGGGGGAGGCAGAATCCCTGGAGCTGTCCGTGATTTTCCTTGTGAGAAGTTAAAACTGAGAGACAGACGGGCCGACAGGGAGAGATAGCAGACGCTTGGGCAGCAGTGGCCGCCCCGAGGCTGCCCTTTGTACAAAGTTTATATATATTTATATACACAGACACAGGGGTAGAAAATCCAGTGAACCACAGGGGCTGGGGGCGGGGGGGGGGGCGGTGTTGGCCTCCAAGGGGGCCAAGAAATGTGTGGATAGCTTCCCTCTCTGAAAGGGGGAGGGGGAATTGTGAATATAAGAGCCACTGTTGAGCTCAGACCTCCTCTGGCATAAGGCTTATAGGGCAAACAGCGTTCCCAGGGAGGGAGTGATGAAGAGCGGGAACCCTCCAGACCCTGGAAAAA
The DNA here is from genome assembly GCF_004115215.2 of Ornithorhynchus anatinus. Lineage (NCBI taxonomy): Eukaryota > Metazoa > Chordata > Mammalia > Monotremata > Ornithorhynchidae > Ornithorhynchus > Ornithorhynchus anatinus. The sequence goes on along the minus strand of NC_041749.1, from coordinate 81,344,344 downwards.
CTACAAGTTTCATGATGGCTATGTTCAGCCTCTGCTCATTTCCAACTTCCTCAGTACACCTTCTTTCAACAATGTTACCATGAGCAGAAAAGGAGAGGAGGAAACAAAGTTGCACTACTGCTGAGAAAGCAGCCTGGCTCAGTGGAAAGAGCATGGGCATGAGAGTCAGATGTCGTGGGTTTTAATCTCGGCTCTGCCACTTGTCAGCTGTGTGACTTTGGGCAAGTCACCTAATTTCTCTGTGCCTCAGTTTCCTCATCTGTAAAATGGGAATTGACTGTGAGCCCCACATGGGACAACCTGATAACCTTGTATCTACTCCTGTGCTTAGAACAGTGCTTGGCACATAATAAGTACTTAAAAAATACCATCATTATTATTATTATTACTGCTTTATTAATTATTCCTAATAATTATTATTAGGAATTTGTGCATTTCTTCCCTCTCTGAAAGAAAGAGGGGAATATGAGAAATAAAAGGGCCACCATTGCGTTGGCACCTCCCCGGTACACTCCTTCATTCAACCTCCTTGTCGGGCCACCAGCTCTCTTATGGAGGGATTAGGGATGAGCAGCAAACACCCCGCACTCTCAAACCCCCAACCCTAGCACAGTTTCCAAACACAAGACACCTCTTTTCAAGTCTACTCATTTCCTTTGGCGTAATTTCCTTAATTACGCCTTCCTTCCTACAATGTTGCTGTGGGCAGAAATGGAGAAGCAGGTGCAACGATGGGCCATTAGAAGCGGTCCTCCTTCATCAAACAGAGATAAAGTAGGAAGGCTGGAAATTTTTCCCCTGCCAAATGGAGAAGGGGGAATTGAGGATAAGGGACTCACCTTTGAGTTAGAAACTCCTATTATATCTGCCCAGTGCAACCGTCTTAGAGGGCCACTAGTGTACCCAAGTATGGGTTGGAGAAAAGGGGAAACCCCTCCACCTTAAAAAAATCCCAAAGTCACACCAGCAAATTTAGATGGCTAGCCGTTTCCTTTACCTCCCTGATCTAGCAAGGGGAAAATAATAGTGATGGCATTTGTTAAGCACTTACTATGTGCAAAGCACTGTTGTAAGCGCTGGGGAGGGATATAAGGTGATCAGGTTGTCCCACGTGGGGCTCACAGTCTTAATCTCCATTTTACAGATGAGGTAACTGAGGCACAGAGAAGTTAAGTGGCTTGCCCAAAGTCACGCAGCTGACAAGCGGCGGAGCTGGGATTAGAACCCATGACCTCTAACTCCCAAGTCCGTGCTCTTTCCAATGGTTTTAATGGTTTTATGGGCAGATATGGGGAAGCAGATGCAAGGTTGCCCTGACATGAATTGTACTATTATATGAAGGCCACATAGAGTAGGAATTTGTGCATTTTATCTGTCTCTTAAAGACAGAGGGGGATATGAGAAATAAAAGGGGTACCACTGCACTGAAAACTCTGCTGGTACACTCCTTCTTTCAACCTCCATGTAGGACCAACAGGGATCCCAGGAGGGGTTAGGGATGAGCAGCAACCCTCCAATCCGGGAATAACTCCCAAACGCATGACACTACTTTTTAGAGTCTGTACATTTCATCCTACCTCAATTACATGTTCCTTCCAACAATGTCACTGTGGGCAGAAATGGAGAAACAGGTGCAACGTTGCCCCGTTAGGAGCAGTCCTCCCTCGTCAAATACAGATAAAGTGGGAATGCATGGAAATCTTCCCTTGACAAAGTGCGGAGGAGGAAATGGAGGATAAGGGAGTTACCATTGAGGTAGCAACTCTTCTGAGATCTGCTCAATGCCACCACCTTAGAGGGGCACCAGTGTAACCAACGATGGGCTGGGCAAGAGCAGGAACCACTCCCCCTAAAAATACCCCAAAGTCATCCCGGGGTTTGCCGTGCCAGGCAGGGGGGAATAAGGAGCAAGGTTACACCTCTATAACCTTCCTTACAACAATGTTATTATGGGCAGAAATGGAGAAGCAGGTGCATCATTGCTCCATTAGAGCTGTCCTCCTCGTCAAATACTGACAAAGTGGAAATGCGTGAAAGTCTTCCCATGACAAAGTGCGGAGGGGGAAATGGAGGGTAAGGGAATTTCCCTTGAGTTGGCAACTCCTCTGATATCTGCCCAATACAGCCATCTAAGAGGGCCACCTGCATAGCCAAGGACAGATCGCAGAAGAGTGGGAGCCGCTCCGCCCTTTAAAATACCTCAAAGTCAACCCAGGGTTTGCACTGCCAGGCAATGGAGAATGAGAAGCAAGGTTGCACCTCAATCACACCTTCCATCCTTCAGTGTTACTGTGGGCAGAAATGGAAAAGCAGCTCCAAGGTTGCCCTATTTGAAGCGGTCCACCTTCATCAATTACAGACGAAGGAGGATGCCTGGAAATGTTAACCAAGCCATGTGGGGAAGGGAAAATGGAGGATCATAGAGTCACCTCTGAGTTGGCAACTCCTCAGATATCTGCCCAATGCCACCACTATGGAAGGTAACCAGGGCAACCAAGGATGGGTTGGGTAAGAAGATCAGGAACCCCTCCTCCCTAAAAATACTGCAAAGTCATTTCTTGGTTTACCCTGAGAGTCAGCGGAGAATCAGGAGAAAGGTTGCACCTCAATTACCCCTTCCATCCTTCAGTGTTACTCTGGGCACAAATGGACAAGCAAGTGCAACGTTGCCCAGTGCTTAACCCCTTCATCAACTGTGGATGAAGGAGGAATGTGTGGAAATCTTCCCCCGGCCAAGTGGGGAAAAGGTAAATGGAGGACTAGGGAGTAACCCTTGACTTTGCAAATCCACTGATACCTGTCCAGTGCAACTAGCTTTAGGGGCACCAGCATACCAAAACATGGGTTGGGGAAACCCGGGAACATCTCCTCCCTAATGAAATCCCAAGTCACCCTGGCTACTTTCCATTGCTAGACATTTACTTTTCCTCCCTGCTCGTGCAAGGGGATGAACCATCCTTCAGTTACTCTCCAGCTATTGCTTGGGTTTTTTCATAATCCCAAAGCCGGACGCCACCTGGGCAAAACTGCCGAATCCTTCCAATGCTTTTGTGGGCAGAAATGGGGTACCAGATGCATGGCTCCCTTTGAAAGAACTGCATCACTCCATGAAGGGTACATGCATCCCTTCCTCTGAGACAGGAGAAGGAAGAGATGAGAAATTAAAGGGCCACCACTGGTTTGGCACCTACGCTGTTACGCTCCTCCATTCAATCTCCTTGTCGGGCCTCCAGCGTTCCCACCGAGGACTGGGGGATGAGAGGTAACCACCCCTCCCTCCTGGGCCCCGAACACAGGAACCAATCCCAAACGCATAACAACTCTTTTCAGAGTCTGCTCGTTTCCTCCTTCCTCAGTTACACCTTCCTTCCTACAATGTGACTGGGGGCAGAAATGGAATGGCAAGTGCAATGTTTTCCCGTCTGGAGCGATCTGCTGGCATCAACTATGGATGAAGGAGGAATGTTTGGACATATTTTCCTGGCCAAGTGGGGAAGGGGAAATGGAAAATCAAGGAGTCACCCTTGAGTGGGCAACTCCTCTGCTATCTGCCCAAAGCCCCCACCCTAGAAGGCCACCAGCACAACAAAGGAAGGGTTGAGTAAGAAGACCAGGAAACCCTCCTCCCTAAAATACCCCAAGGTTACCCCGGGCAGAGCTGGATGCCACCTGGGCAAAACGGCCGTGACCTTTTCATGGTTGTCATAGAATGCTGGAGGCCTGACAAGGAGGTTCAGATGAAGGAGTGTAACACTGTCGGGGCCAAAGCAGTGATTGCCTTTCAATTTCACCCATCCAATCTCTCCTGACGCAGAGAAAAAGATGCCCAAATCCTACTGCATGTAGCTTTCATGGAGTGCTATTGGTCTCTGAAAGGGGAACCATGCTTCTGGTATACCATTTCGGCCCTGACAGTCAATGGAGAAGCAGGAGCAAGATTGCACATCAATCACTCCTTCCATTCTACAATGTTACTATGGGCAGAAATGGAGGAGTCAGGTGTAACATTGCCCCGTCTGGAGCCATCGGCCTCCATCAACATCAGATGGAGCTGGGAAGAGCGGGACCCTCTCCTCCCTAAAAATCCCCCAAAGTCACTCCGGGGATCACCCTACCAAACAATGAAGGCAAGTGTGGACCTCAATCACACCTTCCTTCTTACAATATTACTGTGGGCAGAAATGGAGAAGCAGGTGCAACGATGCCCCGTTGGGAGGGATCCGCCTCCATCGACCACGGCTGAAGGAGGAATGTGGGGAAATCTGCCGTCGGCTAAGTGGGGAAGCGGAAATGAAGAATAAGGGAGTTCCCACTGAGGGGGAACTACTCAGAGCTCTGCCCAATTCCATCACCACAGAAGGTCACCAGGGTAACCAAGGATGGGTTGGTTAATAGCGGGAACCTCTCCTCCCTAAAAATACCCCAAAGTCACCCCGGGCTTTGCCGTGCCAAACAATGGAGTATCAGGAGCAAGGTTGCACCTCAATCACCCCTTCCATCCTAAAGTGTTTCTGTGAGCAGGAATGAAGAAGCAAGTGCAACGGTGCCCCATATGGAGGGGGCCACCTTCATAAACTATGGATGAAGGAGGAATGAGTAGAAATCTTCCCCAAGCCAAGTGGGGAAGGGGAAATGGAGGATTAGGGAGTCACCCTTGACTTCCAAACTCCCCCGATACCTGCCCAATGCAACTCGCTTTAGGGGCACCAGCATACCCAAAATGGGTAGGGGAAGCCAGGGAACACCTCTGCCCCAATGAAACCCCAGGTCAGGTCACACTTGCTACTTTCCATCGCTAACCATTCCTTTTCCTCCCTGCTCGTGCAAGGGGACGATCGATACTTTGGTTACTCTCAGGCTCTTGCTTGGGTTTTTTCATAACCCCAAAGGCGGACGCCACCTGGGCAAAATTGCAATATCGTTCCAGTGCTTTTGTGGGCAGAAATGGGGTACCAGATACATGGTTCCCTTTGAAAGAACTGCATCACTCCATGAAGGGTACATGCATCCCTTCCTCTGAGACAGGAGACGGAGGAGATGAGAAATTAAAGGACCACCACCGGTTTGGCACCTACGCTGCTACGCTCCTTCATTCAATCTCCTTGTCGGGCCTCCAGCCTTTCCACCCAGGACTGGGGGATGAGAGGCAACCTCACCACCCTCCTGGGCCCCGAACACAGGAACCAATCCCAAATGCATAACAACTCTTTTCAGAGTCTGCTCGTTTCCTCCTTCCTCAGTTACACCTTCCTTCCTACAATGAAGCAGCACAAATGGAGTGGCAGTGACAGTGGCAGTGACAAATGTTTTCCTGTCTGGAACGATCCGCCTGCATCAACTATGGATGAAGGAGGAATGTTTGGACATCTTTTCCTAGCCAAGTGGGGAAGGGGAAGTGGAGGATAAGAGATTTTGGCAGATTTTGGCAGTTCGCAACTCCTCTAAAACCTGCCCAATGCTACCACCTTCGAGTCGAACCACAGTAACCAAGGAAGGGTTGGGTAAGAGAGGGAACCTCTCCTCCCCAAAAATACCCCAATGTCAACCCATGGCTTCCCTTGCCAGGCAAAGAAGTATCAGGAGTAAGGTTGCACTTCAATCACCTCTTCCATCCTACAGTGTTTCTGTAGGATGCTGTAGGCCTGACAAGGAGGTTCAGATGAAGGAGTGTAGCAATGTAGGGGCCAAAGCAGTGATGGCCCTTTAATTTCTCCCATCCAACTTCTCCTGACTCAGAGAAAAAGATGCCCAATTCCTACTGCATGTAGCTTTCATGGAGTGATATTGGTCTCTGAAAGGGGAACCATGCATCTGGTATGCCATTTCGGCCCTGACAGTCAATGGAGAAGCAGGAGCAAGATTGCACATCAATCACACCTTCCATTCTACAATGTTACTGTGGGCAGAAATGGAGAAGCAGGTGTAACATTGCCCCGTCTGGAGCCATCGGCCTCCATCAACATCGGATGGAGCTGGGAAGAGCGGGACCCTCTCCTCCCTAAAATCCCCCAAAGTCACCCCGGGGATCGCCCTACTAAACAATGGAAGCAAGTGCGGACCTCAATCACACCTTCCTTCCTGCAATATGACTGTGGGCAGAAATGGAGAAGCAGGTGCAACATTGCCCCATTGGGAGCGATCCGCCTCCATCACCCACGGCTGAAGGCGGAATGCGGGGAAATCATCCGTCGGCTAAGTGGGGAAGGAGAAATGGAGGATAAGGGAGTTGCCATTGAGGTGGAACTCCTCTGAGGTCTGCCCAATTCCCAATTCCATCACCACGGAAGGCCACCAGCGTAACCAAGGATGGATTGGATAAGAGCGAGAACCTCTGCTCCCTAAAAATACCCCAAAACCACCCAGCGGTTTGCCGTGCCAAACAATGGAGAATCAGCAGCAAGGTTGCACCTCAATCACCCCTTCCATCCTCCAGGGTTTCTGTGGGCAGAAATGAAGAAGCATTTGCAAAGTTGCCCAGTTTGGAGCGATCGGCCTTCATCAACTTCGGATAAAGGCGCAATGAGTAGAAATCTTCCCCAGGCAAAGTGGCGAAGAGGAAATGGAGGATTAGGGAGTCACCCTTGACTTCCTAACTCCCCCGATACCTGCCCAATGCAACTCGCTTTAGGGGCACCAGCATACCCAAACATGGGTAGGGCAAGCCCGGGAACACCTCTGCCCCAATGAAACCCCAAGTCAGGTCACGCTTGCTACTTTCCATCGCTAGCCATTCCTTTTCCTCCCTGCTCGTGCAAGGGGACGAACGACCATTTCCTTACTCTCCGGCTATTACTTGGGTTTCTTCATAACCCCAAAGCCGGATGCCACCTGGGCAAAACTGCAATATCGTTCCAGTGCTTTTGTGGGCAGAAATGGGGTACCAGATGCATGGTTCCCTTTGAAAGAACTGCATCACTCCATGAAGTGTACATGCATCCCTTCCTCTGAGACAGGAGACGGAGGAGATGAGAAATTAAAGGGCCAACACTGGTTTGGCACCTACGCTGCTACGCTCCTTCATTCAATCTCCTTGCCGGGCCTCCAGCATTCCCACCCAGGACTGGGGGATGAGAGGCAACCTCCCCACCCTCCTGGGCCCTGAACACAGGAACCAATCCCAAACGCATAACAACTCTTTTCAGAGTCTGCTCGTTTCCTCCTTCCTCAGTTACACCTTCCTTCCTACAATGTGACTGGCGGCACAAATGGAGTGGCAGGTTCAATGTTTTCCTGTCTGGAACGATCCGCCTGCATCAACTACGGATCAAGGAGGAAAGTTTGGACATCTTTTCCTGGCTAAGTGGGGAAGGGGAAGTGGAGGATAAGAGATTTTCCCTTGAGTTGGCAATTCCTCTAAAACCTGCCCAATGCTACCACCTTCGAGGCGAACCACAGTAACCAAGGAAGGGTTGGGTAAGAGAGGGAACCTCTCCTCCCCAAAAATACCCCAATGTCAACCCATGGCTTGCCTTGCCAGGCAAAGAAGTATCAGGAGTAAGGTTGCACTTCAATCACCTCTTCCATCCTACAGTGTTTCTGTGGCCAGAAATGAAGAAGCATTTACAGCGTTCCCCAGTTTGGAGCGATCGGCCTTCATCAACTTGGGATGAAGGCACGATGTATGGAAATCTTCCCCCGGCCGAGTGGGGAAGGGGAAATGGAGGATCAAGGAGTCACCCTTGAGTGGGCAACTCCTCTGATATCTGCCCAAAGCCACCACCCTACAAGGCCACCAGCACAACAAAGGAAGGGTTGAGTAAGAAGACCAGGAACCCCTCCTCCCTAAAATACCCCAAAGTAACCGCGGGCAGAGCTGGATGCCACCTGGGCAAAATGGCCATGACCTTTTCATGCTTTTCACAGAATGCTGTAGGCCTGACAAGGAGGTTCAGATGAAGGAGTGTAGCAATGTAGGGGCCAAAGCAGTGATGGCCCTTTAATTTCTCCCATCCAACTTCTCCTGACTCAGAGAAAAAGATGCCCAATTCCTACTGCATGTAGCTTTCATGGAGTGATATTGGTCTCTGAAAGGGGAACCATGCATCTGGTATGCCATTTCGGCCCTGACAGTCAATGGAGAAGCAGGAGCAAGATTGCACATCAATCACACCTTTCATTCTACAATGTTACTGTGGGCAGAAATGGAGAAGCAGGTGTAACATTGCCCCGTCTGGAGCCATCGGCCTCCATCAACATCGGAGGAACTGGGAAGAGCGGGACCCTCTCCTCCCTAAAAATCCCCTAAATTCACCCCGGGATCACCCAACAAAACAATGGAAACAAGTGTGGACCTCTATCACACCTTCCTTCCTACAATATGACTGTGGGCAGAAATGGAGAAGCAGGTGCAACATTGCCCTGTTGGGAGCGATCCGCCTCCACCGACCACGGCTGAAGGCGGAATGCGGGGAAATCTTCCGCCGGCTAAGTGTGGAAGGGGAAATGGAGGATAAGGGAGTTGCCATTGAGGTGGAACTCCTCTGAGCTCTGCCCAATTCCATCACCACGGAAGGCCACCAGCGTAACCAAGGATGGGTTGGACAAGAGCGAGAACCTCTCCTCCCTAAAAATACCCCCAAGTCACCCCGGGGTTTGCCGTGCCAAACAATGGAGAATCAGCAGCAAGGTTGCGCCTCAATCACCCCTTTCATCCTCCAGGGTTTCTGTGGGCAGAAATGAAGAAGCATTTGCAAAGTTGCCCAGTTTGGAGCCATCGGCCTTCATCAACTTCGGATGAAGGCGCAATGCGTGGAAATATTCCCCCCGGCCAAGTGCCGAAGGGGAAATGGAGGACAAGGGAGTCACTCTTGACTTCTTAACTCCCCCCATACCTTCCCAATGCAACTCAGCAGCGTGGCTCACTGGAAAGAGCACGGGCTTTGGAGTGAGAGGTCATGGGTTCGAACCCCGGCTCTGCCACTTGCCAGCTGTGTGACTTTGGGCAAGTCACTTCACTTCTCGGTGCCTCAGTTCCCTCATCTGTAAAATGGGGATTAAGACTGTGAGCCCCACGTGGGACAACCTGATTCCCCTGTGTCTACCCCAGCGCTTAGAACAGTGCTCGGCACATAGTAAGCGCTTAACAAATACCAACATTATTATTATTATTATTATTAACTCGCTTTAGGGACGCCAGCATACCCAAACATGGGTAGGAGAAGCCCGGGAACACCTCTGCCCCAATGAAACCCCAGGTCAGGTCACGCTTGCTACTTTCCATCGCTAGACATTCCTTTTCCTCCCTGCTCGTGCAAGGGGACGAACGATCCTTTGCTTACTCTCCGGCTATTGCTTGGGTTTTTTCATAACCCTAAAGCCGGACGCCACCTGGGCAAAACTGCAATATCGTTCCAGTGCTTTTGTGGGCAGAAATGGGGTACCAGATACATGGTTCCCTTTGAAAGAACTGCATCATTCCATGAAGGGTACATGCATCCCTTCCTCTGAGACAGGAGACGGAGGAGATGAGAAATTAAAGGACCACCACTGGTTCGGCACCTACGCTGCTACGCTCCTTCATTCAATCTCCTTGTCGGGCCTCCAGCCTTCCCACCCAGGACTGGGGGATGAAAGGCAACCTCCCCACCCTCCTGGGCCCCGAACACAGGAACCAATCCCAAACGCATAACAACTCTTTTCAGAGTCTGCTCGTTTCCTCCTTCCTGAGTTACACCTTCCTTCCTACAATATGACTGGCGGCACAAATGGAGTGGCAGGTGCAATGTTGTCCTGTCTGGAACGATCCGCCTGCATCAACTATGGATGAAGGAGGAATGTTTGGACATCTTTTCCTGGCCAAGTGGGGAAGGGGAAGTGGAGGATAGGTTAGTCACCCTTGAGCTGGCCACTCTGCTGACACCTGCCCAACTCAGACATCTTCCAAGGCCACAAGGCATACTCAGGGACGGGTTGCAGAAGAGCAGGGGCCATTCCGCCCTTCAGTAAATACCACTCTTTGATTGGTTTGGCTGTCTTCCTCAGTATGCCATCCATATGGGCCCCTTGGGCAGCCGTGCATAGAAAGCATAGCATTAGTCAAAAATAGGTGAAGGAGAAATTGCAAGTATTTTGGAATCTCTGTTCCGCATATCCACTTACAGTACATAGGTGTGTAACATCCGCTTTAATTTGTAGGAAAATATACCTAATCTCTCAGCAATGCCGAAGCTACCAAAGTTTTGGGAAACTGCTGGGAACATACACTTATCCATGTCCCCACTGAAAACTATGTTCCATTATAATCAGCTGAATAAAAAAGGAAGGTCATAGAAGAGGTGGTAGCAGACAGGGCAGCAGCAAGTTTCTTCAAAATGCTCCTAGACCAAGGTTTCTGTGCTCAGCCTAATATCTAAAATGAAAAATATTTCTGTGGGTTATCACGACACTAGAAATGCAGCTAATTCCTTGAACATGTTAGTTGGAAGAGATCAACTCTTCTGTGGCCTGAAGTTCTCACAACTGTCTTTATAGCCATAACATTAAAGCAGAGTTATAAATTCAGAATCATTTAGATGTTGATTTTCTGATTTCTGATTTCTGATTTTCTGATTACCTGCCCAGTGCAACTCGCTTTAGGGGCACCAGCATACCCAAACATGGGTAGGGGAAGCCCGGGAACACCTCTGCCCCAACGAAACCCCAGGTCAGGTCACGCTGGCTACTTTCCATCGCTAGCCATTTCCTTTTCCTCCCTGCTCGCATAAGTGGACGAACCATCCTTGGGTTACTCTCCGGCTATTGCTCGGGGTTTTTCATACCCCGAAAGCCGGACGCCACCTGGGCAAAACTGCCGTATCCTTCTAATGCCTCTGTGGGCAGAAATGGGGTATCAGATGCACGGTTCCCTTTGAAAGAACTGCATCACTCCATGAAGGGTACATGCATCACTTCCTCTGGGACAGGAGTAGGAGGAGATGAGAAATTAAAGGGCCAACACTGGTTTGGCACCTACGCTGCGACACTCCTTCATTCAATCCCCTGGTCGGGCCACCAGCGTGCCCACCGAGGACTGGGGGATGAGAGTCAACCTCCCCATGCTCCTGGGCCCCGAACACAGGAACCAATCCCAAACTCATAACGACTCTTTTCAGAATCTGCTCGTTTCCTCCTTCCTCAATTACACCTCGCTTCCTACAATGTGACCTGCGGAAGAAATGGAGAAGCAGGTGCAACGTTGCCCTGTCTGGAGCGATCCGCCTTCATCAACAACGGATGAAGGAGGAATGTGTGGACATCTTTCCCCGGCCAAGTGGGGAAAGGGAAGTGGCAGATAAGGGATTGTCCCTTGAGTTGGCAACTCCTCTGAGATCTGCCCAATGCCACCACGTTCGAACCGAACCAGAGCCACCAACGAAGGGTTGGGTAAGAGAGGGAAGCTCTCCTCACAAAAAATACCCCAATGGCAACCCAGGGCCTGCCCTGCCAAGCAAAGGAGAATGAGGAGCAAGGTTGCACTTCAATCACCTCTTCCATCCTACAGTGTTTCTGTGGGCAAAAATGAAGAACCATTTGCAGCATTCCCCAGTTTGGAGCGATGGGCCTTCATCAACTTTGGATGAAGGCGCGATGTATGGAAATCTTCCCCCGGCCAAGTGGGGAAGGGGAAATGGAGGATCAAGGAGTCACCCTTGAGTGGGCAACTCCTCTGATATCTGCCCAAAGCCACCACCCTACAAGGCCACCAGCACAACAAAGGAAGGGTTGAATAAGAAGACCAGGAACCCATCCTCCCTAAAATACCCCAAAGTAACCGTGGGCAGAGCTGGATGCCACCAGGGCAAAATGGCCATGACCTTTTCATGGTTTGCATAGAATGCTGTAGGCCTGACAAGGAGGTTCAGATGAAGGAGTGTAACAATGTAGGGGCCAAAGCAGTGATGGCCCTTTAATTTCTCCCATCCAACCTTTCCTGACGCAGAGAAAAAGATGCCCAATTCCTACTGCATGTAGCTTTCATGGAGTGATATTGGTCTCTGAAAGGGGAACCATGCATCTGGTATGCCATTTCGGCCCTGACAGTCAATGGAGAAGCAGGAGCAAGATTGCACATCAATCACACCTTCCATTCTACAATGTTACTGTGGGCAGAAATGGATAAGCAGCTGTAACATTGCCCCGTCTGGAGCCATCGGCCTCCATCAACATCAGATGGAGCTGGGAAGAGCAGGACGCTCTCCTCCCTAAAATCCCCTCAAATCACCCCGGGGATCGCCCTACCAAGCAATGGAAGCAAGTGTGGACCTCAATCACACCTTCCTTCCTCCAATATGACTGTGGGCAGAAATGGAGAAGCAGGTGCAACATTGCCCCGTTGGAAGGGATCCGCCTCCATCGACCACGGCTGAAGGCGGAATGTGGGGAAATCTTCCGCCGGCTAAGTGGGGAAGGGGAAATGGAGGATAAGGGAGTTGCCATTGAGGTGGAACTCCTTTGAGCTCTACCCAATTCCCAATTCCATCACCACGGAAGGCCACCAGCGTAACCAAGGATGGGTTGGATAAGAGCGAGAACCTCTGCTCCCTAAAAATACCCCAAAACCACCCAGGGGTTTGCCATGCCAAACAATGGAGTATCAGCAGCAAGGTTGCACCTCAATCACCCCTTCCATCCTCCAGTGTTTCTGTGGGCAGAAATGAAGAAGCATTTGCAAAGTTGCCCAGTTTGGAGCAATCGGCCTTCATCAACATCGGATAAAGGCGCAATAAGTAGAAATCTTCCCCAGGCCAAGTGGGGAAGGGGAAATGGAGGATTAGGGAGTCACCCTTGACTTCCTAACTCCCCCGATACCTGCCCAATGCAACTCGCTTTAGGGGCACCAGCATACCCAAACATGGGTAGGGGAAGCCCGGGAACACCTCTGCCCCAGTGAAACCCCAGGTCAGGTCACGCTTGCTACTTTCCATCGCTAGCCATTCCTTTTCCTCCCTGCTCGTGCAAGGGGACGAACGATCCTTTGCTTACTCTCCGGCTATTGCTTTGGTTTTTTCATAACCCCAAAGCCGGACGCCACCTGGGCAATACTGCAATATCGTTCCAGTGCTTTTGTGGGCAGAAATGGGGTACCAGATGCATGGTTCCCTTTGAAAGAACTGCATCACTCCATGAAGGGTACATGCATCCCTTCCTCTGAGACAGGAGGAGATGAGAAATTAAAGGGCCACCACTTGTTTGGCACCTACGCTGCTACGCTCCTTCATTCAATCTCCTTGTCGGGCCTCCAGCGTTGCCACCCAGGACAGGGGGATGAGAGGCAAACTCCCCGCCCTCCTGGGCCCCGAACACAGGAACCAATCCCAAACGCATAACAACTCTTTTCAGAGTCTGCTCGTTTCCTCCTTCCTCAGTTACACCTTCCTTCCTACAGTGTGACTGGCGGCACAAATGGAGTGGCAGGTGCAATGTTTTCCTGGCTGAAACGATCTTCCTGCATCAACTATGGATGGAGGAGGAATGTTTGGACATATTTTCCTGGCCAAGTGGGGAAGGGGAAGTGGAGGATAAGAGATTTTGGCAGATTGTGGGAGTTGGCAACTCCTCTAAGATCTGCCCACAAGTATCAGGAGTAAGGTTGCACTTCAATCACCTCTTCCATCCTACAGTGTTTCCGTGGGCAGAAATGAAGAAGCATTTGCAGTGTTCCCCAGCGTAACCAAGGATGGGTTGGATAAGAGCGAGAACCTCTCCTCCCTAAAAATACCCCAAAGTCTTCCCGGGGTTTGCCGTGCCAAACAATGGAGAATCAGCAGCAAGGTTGCACCTCAATCACCCCTTGCATCCTCCAGTGTTTCTGTGGGCAGAAATGAAGAAGCATTTGCAAAGTTGCCCAGTTTGGAGCGATCGGCCTTCATCAACTTCGGATAAAGGCGCAATGAGTAGAAATCTTCCCCAGGCCAAGTGGCGAAGAGGAAATGGAGGATGAGGGAGTCACCCTTGACTTCCTAACTCCCCCAATACCTGCCCAATGCCACTCGCTATAGGGGCACCAGCACACCCAAACATGGGTAGGGCAAGCCCAGGAACACCTCTGCCCCAATGAAACCCCAGGTCAGGTCACGCTTGCTACTTTCCATCGCTAGCCATTCCTTTTCCTCCCTGCTCGTGAAAGGGGATGAACGACCATTTCCTTACTCTCCGGCTATTGCTTGGGTTTTTTCATAACCCTAAAGCCGGATGCCACCTGGGCAAAACTGCAATATCGTTCCAGTGCTTTTGTGGGCAGAAATGGGGTACCAGATGCATGGTTCCCTTTGAAAGAACTGCATCACTCCATGAAGGGTACATGCATCCCTTCCTCTGAGACAGGAGACAGAGGAGATGAGAAATTAAAGGACCACCACTGGTTTGGCACCTACGCTGCTACGCTCCTTCATTCAATCTCCTTGTCGGGCCTCCAGGCTTCCCACCCAGGACTGGGGGATGAGAGGCAACCTCCACACCCTCCTGGGGCCCGAACACAGGAACCAATCCCAAATGCATAACAACTCTTTTCAGAGTCTGCTCGTTTCCTCCTTCCTCAGTTACACCTTCCTTCCTACAATGTGACTGGCGGCACAAATGGAGTGGCAGGTGCAATGTTTTCCTGTCTGGAACGATCCGCCTGCATCAACTATGGATTAAGGAGGAATGTTTGGACATCTTCTCCTGGCCAAGTGGGGAAGGGGAAGTGGAGGATAAGAGATTTTGGCAGATTTTGGCAGTTCGCAACTCCTCTAAAACTTGCCCAATGCTACCACCTTTGAGGCGAACCACAGTAACCAAGGAAGGGTTGGGTAAGAGAGGGAACCTCTCCTCCCCAAAAATACCCCAATGTCAACCCATGGCTTCCCTTGCCAGGCAAAGAGGTATGAGGAGTAAGGTTGCACTTCAATCACCTCTTCCATCCTACAGTGTTTCTGTGGCCAGAAATGAAGAAGCATTTGCAGCGTTCCCCAGTTTGGAGCGATCGGCCTTCATCAACTTGGGATGAAAGCACGATGTATGGAAATCTTCCCCCGGCCGATTGGGGAAGGGGAAATGGAGGATCAAAGAGTCAAGCTTGAGTGGGCAACTCCTCTGCTATCTGCCCAAAGCCACCACCCTAGAAGGCCACCAGCACAACAAAGGAAGGGTTGAGTAAGAAGACCAGGAACCCCTCCTCCCTAAAATACCTCAAAGTAACCACGGGCAGAGCTGGATGCCACCTGGGCAAAATGGCCATGACCTTTTCATGGTTTTCATAGAATGCTGTAGGCCTGACAAGGAGGTTCAGATGAAGGAGTGTAGCAATGTAGGGGCCAAAGCAGCGATGGCCCTTTAATTTCTCCCATCCAACTTCTCCTGACTCAGAGAAAAAGATGCCCAATTCCTACTGCATGTAGCATTCATGGAGTGATATTGGTCTCTGAAAGGGGAACCATGCATCTGGTATGCCATTTCGGCCCTGAACAGTCAATGGATTAGCAGGAGCAAGATTGCACATCAATCACACCTTCCATTCTACAATGTTACTGTGGGCTGAAATGGAGAAGCAGGTGTAACATTGCCCCGTCTGGAGCCATCGGCCTCCATCAACATCGGATGGAGCTGGGAAGAGCGGATCCCTCTCCTCCCTAAAAATTCCCCAAAGTCACCCCAGGGATTGCCCTACCAAACAATGAAGGCAAGTGTGGACCTCAATCACACCTTCCTTCTTACAATATTACTGCGGGCAGAAATGGAGAAGCAGGGGCAATATTGCCCCGTTGGGAGCGATCCGCCTCCATCGACCACGGCTGAAGGCGGAATGCGAGGAAATCTGCCGTCGGCTAAGTGGGGAAGGGGAAATGACGGTTAAGGGAGTTACCACTGAGGGGGAACTCCTCTGAGCTCTTCCCAATTCCATCACCACAGAAGGTCACCAGGGTAAACAAGGATGGGTTGGTTAATAGCGGGAACCTCTCCTCCCTAAAAATACCCCAAAGTCACCCCGGGCTTTGCCGTGCCAAACAATGGAGTATCAGCAGCAAGGTTGCACCTCAATCACCCCTTCCATCCTACAGTGTTTCTGTGAGCAGGAATGAAGAAGCAAGTGCGACGGTGCCCCATATGGAGCTATCGGCCTTCATCAACTATGGATGAAGGAGGAATGAGTAGAAATCTTCCCCAAGCCAAGTAGGGAAGGGGAAATGGAGGATTAGGGAGTCACCCTTGACTTCCTAACTCCCCCGATACCTGCCCAATGCAACTCGCTTTAGGGGCGCCAGCGTACCCAAACATGGGTAGGGGAAGCCCGGGAACACCTCTGCCCCAATGAAACCCCAGGTCAGGTCACGCTTGCTACTTTCCATCGCTAGCCATTCCTTTTCCTCCCTGCTCGTGCAAGGGGACGAACGATCCTTTGCTTACTCTCCGGTTATTGCTTGGGTTTTTTCATAACCCCAAAGCCGGATGCCACCTGGGCAAAACTGCAATATCGTTCCAGTGCTTTTGTGGGCAGAAATGGGTTACCAGATGCATGGTTCCCTTTGAAAGAACTGCATCACTCCATGAAGGGTACATGCATCCCTTCCTCTGAGACAGGAGACGGAGGAGATGAGAAATTAAAGGGCCACCACTGGTTTGGCACCTACGCTGCTACGCTCCTTCATTCAATCTCCTTGTCGGGCCTCCAGCGTTCCCACCTAGGACTGGGGGATGAGAGGCAACCTCCCCATTCTCCTGGGCCCCGAACACAGGAACCAATCCCAAACGCATAACAACTCTTTTCAGAGTCTGCTCGTTTCCTCCTTCCTCAGTTACACCTTCCTTCCTTCAATGTGACTGGCGGCACAAATGGAGTGGCAGGTGCAATGTTTTCCTGTCCGGAACGATCCGCCTGCATCAACTATGGATGAAGGAGGAACGTTTGGACATCTTTTCCTGACCAAGTGGGGACAGGGAAGTGGAGGATAAGAGATTTTCCCTTGAGTTGGCAACTCCTCTAAGATCTGCCCAATGCTACCACCTTCGAGGCGAACCACAGTAACCAAGGAAGGGTTGGGTAAGAGAGGGAACCTCTCCTCCCCAAAAATACCCCAATGTCAACCCATGGCTTGCCTTGCCTGGCAAAGAAGTATCAGGAGTAAGGTTGCACTTCAATCACCTCTTCCATCCTACAGTGTTTCTGTGGCCAGAAATGAAGAAGCATTTGCAGCGTTCCCCAGTTTGGAGCCATCGGCCTTAATCAACTTGGGATGAAGGCACGATGTATGCAAATCTTCCCCCAGCCGAGTGGGGAAGGGGAAATGGAGGATCAAGGAGTCACCCTTGAGTGGGCAACTCCTCTGATATCTGCCCAAAGCCACCACCCTAAAAGGCCACCAGCACAGCAAAGGAACGGTTGAGTAAGAGGACCAGGAACCCCTCCTCCCTAAAATACCCCAAAGTAACCGCGGGCACAGCTGGATGCCACGTGGGCAAAATGGCCATGACCTTTTCATGGTTTGCATAGAATGCTGTAGGCCTGACAAGGAGGTTCAGATGAAGGAGTGTAGCAATGTAGGGGCCAAAGCAGTGATGGCCCTTTAATTTCTCCCATCCAACTTCTCCTGACTCATAGAAAAAGATGCCCAATTCCTACTGCATGTAGCTTTCATGGAGTGATATTGGTCTCTGAAAGGGGAACCATGCATCTGGTGTGCCATTTCGGCCCTGAACAGTCAATGGAGAAGCAGGAGCAAGATTGCACATCAATCACACCTTCCATTCTACAATGTTACTGGGGGCAGAAATGGAGAAGCAGGTGTAACATTGGCCCGTCTGGAGCCATCGGCCTCCATCAACATCGGATGGAGCTGGGAAGAGCGGGACCCTCTCCTCCCTAAAAATCCCCCAAAGTCACCCCGGGGATCGCCCTACCAAACAATGGAAGCAAGTGTGGACCTCAATCACACCTTCCTTCCTACAATATGACTGTGGGCAGAAATGGAGAAGCAGGTGCAACATTGAAAAAGATGCCCAATTCCTACTGCATGTAGCATTCATGGAGTGATATTGGTCTCTGAAAGGGGAACCATGCATCTGGTATGCCATTTCGGCCCTGACAGTCAATGGAGAAGCAGGAGCAAGATTGCACATCAATCACACCTTCCATTCTACAATGTTACTGTGGGCAGAAATGGAGAAGCAGGTGTAACATTGCCCCGTCTGGAGCCATCGGCCTCCATCAACATCGGATGGAGCTGGGAAGAGCGGGACCCTCTCCTCCCTAAAAATCCCCTAAATTCACCCCGGGATCACCCAACCAAACAATGGAAGCAAGTGTGGACCTCAATCACACCTTCCTTCCTACAATATTACTGTAGGCAGAAATGGAGAAGCAGGTGCAACATTACCCCGTTGGGAGCGATCCGCCTCCATCGACCACGGCTGAAGGCGGAATGCGGGGAAATCCTCCGCCGGCTAAGTGGGGAAGGGGAAATGGAGGATAAGGGAGTTGCCATTGAGGTGGAACTCCTCTGAGCTCTGCCCAATTCCCAATTCCATCACCACGGAAGGCCACCAGCGTAACCAAGATGGGTTGGATAAGAGCGAGAACCTCTCCTCCCTAAAAATACCCCAAAGTCACCCCGGGTTTTGCCGTGCCAAACAATGGAGTATCAGCAGCAAGGTTGCACCTCAATCACCCCCTCCATCCTCCAGTGTTTCTGTGGGCAGAAATGAAGAAGCATTTGCAAAGTTGCCCAGTTTGGAGCCATTGGCCTTCATCAAATTCGGATGAAAGCGCAATAAGTAGAAATCTTCCCCCCGGCTAAGTGCCGAAGGGGAAATGGAGGACAAGGGAGTCACCCTTGACTTCCTAACTCCCCGGATACCTGCCCAATGCAACTCGCTTTAGGGGCGCCAGCGTACCCAAACATGGGTAGGGGAAGCCTGGGAACACCTCTGCCCCAGTGAAACCCCAGGTCAGGTCACGCTTGCTACTTTCCATCGCTAGACATTCCTTTTCCTCCCTGCTCGTGCAAGGGGACGAACGATCCTTTGCTTCCTCTCTGGCTATTGCTTGGGTTTTTTCATAACCCCAAAGCCGGACGCCACCTGGGCAAAACTGCAATATCGTTCCAGTGCTTTTGTGGGCAGAAATGGGGTACCAGATGCATGGTTCCCTTTGAAAGAACTGCATCACTCCATGAAGGGTACATGCATCCCTTCCTCTGAGACAGGAGAAGGAGGAGATGAGAAATTAAAGGGCCACCACTGGTTCGGCACCTACGCTGCTACGCTCCTTCATTCAATCTCCTTGTCGGGCCTCCAGCGTTCCCACCCAGGACTGGGGGATGAGAGGCAACGTCCCCGCCCTCCTGGGCCCCGAACACAGGAACCAATCCCAAACGCATAACAACTCTTTTCAGAGTCTGCTCGTTTCCTCCTTCCTCAGTTACACCTTCCTTCCTACAATGTGACTGGCGGCACAAATGGAGTGGCAGGTGCAATGTTTTCCTGTCTGGAACGATCCGCCTGCATCAACTATGGATGAAGGAGGAATGTTTGGACATCTTTTCCTGGCCAAGTGGGGAAGGGGAAGTGGAGGATAGGTTAGTCACCCTTGAGCTGGCCACTCTGCTGACACCTGCCCAACTCAGACATCTTCCAAGGCCACAAGGCATACTCAGGGACGGGTTGCAGAAGAGCAGGGGCCATTCCGCCCTTCAGTAAATACCACTCTTTGATTGGTTTGGCTGTCTTCCTCAGTATGCCATCCATACGGGCCCCTTGGGCAGCCGTGCATAGAAAGCATAGCATTAGTCAAAAATAGGTGAAGGAGAAATTGCAAGTATTTTGGAATCTCTGTTCCGCATATCCACTTACAGTACATACGTGTGTAACATCCGCTTTAATTTGTAGGAAAATATACCTAATCTCTCAGCAATGCCGAAGCTACCAAAGTTTTGGGAAACTGCTGGGAACATACACTTATCCATGTCCCCACTGAAAACTATGTTCCATTATAATCAGCTGAATAAAAAAGGAAGGTCATAGAAGAGGTGGTAGCAGACAGGGCAGCGGCAAGTTTCTTCAAAATGCTCCTAGACCAAGGTTTCTGTGCTCAGCCTAATATCCAAAATGAAAAATATTTCTGTGGGTTATCACGACACTAGAAATGCAGCTAATTCCTTGAACATGTTAGTTGGAAGAGATCAACTCTTCTGTGGCCTGAAGTCCTCACAACTGTCTTTATAGCCATAACATTAAAGCAGAGTTATAAATTCAGAATCATTTAGATGTTGATTTTCTGATTTTTACTGATAAACTTGCTTTCCAGGAGCTTCCCTTTCCTGCTCTCCATGACCTCAACTGCTTCTGATGTGGGAATGCCTACACTTGTGCTGCTACTTTTTAATCTGCCAAAGTGCACGGGAATCTTATCAGAGAGCAGATGGGTAAGGCGATAACATACTACTACCTTGACCTTGGAAGTGTAAATTTGGAAGCAGGTGTTGCCACTTTGATTCAAAAAAATTCACTCAGGACCAAAGCCCTGGACCTTGGCAAACTGTGCAGTTCATCACGAGATCCTGAAGTTGATTTTCTGGACCTTTGGAAATCCTGTGGATTCTTGCTGACTCTTAAAACTTTTTACCTTAAAACTTAAAACTGGAAGGCGAAGGATGCTGGGCCCAAAGGACAACGAGAAGAGCTCCGGGCCAGGCCCGCAAGGCAAACGCCGGGAGGTCCATATAGGAAGGAGAAGGGTTCGGGCCAGAACTGCAAAGCCAAGGTTGGGGAGGGGGCAAACTGGAACGCCAAAAGTGTTCGGGGCCTGGCCCTCAATGCCAAGCCAAGAGGTGAAAACGGCAAGTCTTTTTTTGGGGTGGGGGGGGGGGCGCGCAGCATTTGTTAAGCACTTACTATGCGTGGTAGGCATCGGACTAAGTGCTGGGTTGGGCGCGGTGCCTGTCCCACGTGGGACTTCACAGTCTCAATCCTCATTTTACAAATGAGGTAACTTAGGCACAGAGAAGTAAAGTGACTTGCCCAAGGTCACACAGCAGACAAGTGGCAGTGCTGGGATTAGAACTCGTGACCCTCTGACTCCCAGGCCTGTGCTCTATCCACTATGCCATGCTGCTTCTCTACCACTCATGATGACATTTGTTAAGCACTTACTATGTGCCAGGCACTGCCCCAAGTGCTGGAGTGGATACAGGCAAATGGAGTTGGACACAGTCCCTATCCTATGTGGGGCTTGCAGTCTCAATCCCCCTTTTACAGATGGGGTAACTGAGGCACAGAGAAATGACTTGCCCAAGGTCACACAGCAGACAAGTGGCAAACCTGGGATGAGAACCCATGACCTTCTGACTCCCAGGCCCATGCTCTATCTACCTCACCATGCTGCTTAAGTTGGACACAGTCCCTGCCCCACGTGGGGCAAACAGTCTTAAACTGCATTTTACAGATGGGGTAACTGAGGCACAGAGAAGTTAAGTGACTTGCTGAAGGTCACACAGCAGACAAGTGACAGAGCCCGGATTAAGCCACGCTGCTTCCCTCTGATCTAAGGCAACCAGTCGGGGAAGGGAAAACAAGTTTGGCTTGTACGAGCACATCTGAAACCCACTTTGGGGGATGTTGATGAATTCTAAAGCTGACACTCAATTTGTAGACAAATCCTAGCAGGGACTGCATAGGGTGGCTACCGATGGCCTCGAGGATACTGGACCCCCATGTGCAAGTGATGTCCTTTGTGTTACACAGTAATGTAATGCAATCCTGCACACCAATAGTAATAATAAGAACATTATTATTATTGTGGTACTTATATAGACAAGCTGAAAAAGGGAAGACGGGCCACCTGGGCCCAAAGCGGTCACTGGCAGGCATCAATTTGGGTCTCGTATGTTACTTGTGGTTTAGTATCAGTTACTCAGCTAGCTTCTGGAATGACCTGCATTTTCACCAGTTGGCCTCTTTCTCTTTTTACCCTATTATTCAGTCTAGTTGGAGGATTGTTCTAAAAGCTAGCTCTGCAGGGATTTTAAATAAAGCAGGCATTATGCTATCTTGGTTGGAGAGAGTTAGGCAAGGGACCAAAATTCTCGGCATTTTTATTTTGAAAACCTCCGCTGAAAGATGGGCTCGGTTGCTTTCTTGCGGCTGGGAGGCTGATGTTAAATGGAGTAGTTCATCAGAGGACAATGCTATTGCTCAGATAGGGCATTACTAAATTCATCGAAGCCTATCTAAAGGTTTGAGTTCGGGGTGTTGGTTTTTTTAATTTTTCTTTCTCCAGAAATTTCAATCTGAGGGGATTTGAATAAATAACATTTAGAAGTCACTGAGCGGTGTCAACAACTTTTCAAAAGATTATTACTGCAGATTAAAACCGGAGACCGTCTGAAAAACCCTAAGTATTCGAAGGTGGCAGAGAAAAAAAAAAACATCAGGAGCACCACAAGCTTAGCTTTGGTAGAAGTTGGATGAAACTAGAAGCTTCAGTTGAGGAGGGTTTCTATTTCTTGGGGGCTTTATCCCACTCTGTCTGGTTTCATCCTTCATCTTCAAATTCAGCGATTGCTTCAAAATTCTGCTCCGAAAGTCTTCCGGGCTCCCGGCGAAAGCTCAGTACCACTTCCCAAAAGATTATTTATCTTTACAGAAGCACACGTAATAATGGTATTTTGTTACTACGTGCCGGGGACTGTATTAAAGGCTGGTGTCCCTCTCCCCCCTCATCGAGGATTTTAACTCAAAACTGGATATCTGAGTCAGGATTTTCTTCTCCCGGGCTTCCGGAAGTACTTTTGTTCCCTGATAAAACATGCTAGAATTGTCAACTCATCAGCGAGCTGTTCTGAAGAGTATCGGGATACGTATCTACTACCCAATCTTAGTCCTATTTAATATTAAATGCCCTTATTCTTAGTCCTGCAGCTCCCACCCACTGAAACACACAGCAGGCTGGGGCTCCCATTTCTTTCCCTCACAGCCATTTTAAGCTCCCCTCAGACGCCGATATGGCGACAGAGTGCGAGTCCCTCTCGTCTTCACGCTCGCTCGCCCGCCCAGACTCCTTCCCCATCTCCAAGCTTCCGAGCCCGTCTTCATTTTAGTCGTTTTATTTGGCCAACTACGAGCGGCGACGTCCTCTTCCCCCCTCGCCCTCCCCCGCCGAGATCATGGCCGCCTTTCCCCGCCCCGACCAGAAGCAAGGCGACGGAGGACTAACGGTCGTCACGAGCGGGAAATCGCGGACCCCGCCCCCCCACGCGACGCTTCGCGCGCCACTTCCCCCAGACGACTTGAGCGGAACGCTTTCTGCCGCGGCAGAAAGAAAGAAAGTCTGGCGCGAGAGAGGCGGGGCTAATAACGGAATCTCCTTCTCGGCCCGAGGGGGCGGGGCGGGGGAGAGAAGAGGGGAGGAGGGAAGGAGGAGGAAAAGGGAGGAGGGAGGGGGAGGGGGAAGCGGAAGGGGGAGGAAGAAGAGAGGGAAGGGAGAAGAGGGGTAAGGGGAGGAGGGAAGGGGAGGGGGAAAGGGAGGGGGGAAGAAGAGGAGGGAGGAGAGGGAAGAGGGAGGGACAAAAGGGCTCAGGCAGGATAGAAGGAAGGGGTAATCTCCTTGAGCTCAACTGGTCATTTATAATAATAATGATAATGTTGGTATTTGTTAAGCGCTTACTATGTGCAGGAAGGGAGCGAAGGGAAGAGGGAAGGAGGAGAGGGGAGAGGGAAGGGGGGGGGGAGGAGGAAGAGGGGAAAGGGGAGGAGGGAGGGGGGAGAAGGGAGGGGAAAAGGGCAGGAGGGAGGGGAGAGGGAAAGGGGGGAAGGGAGAGGAGATAGGAGAGGGAAGAGGAAGGGGTGAGAAGGGGCTCAGGCAGGATGGAAAGGAAGGGTAATCTCCTTGAGCTCAAACTGGTCATTTATAACAATTCTCTGCCCCAACGAAACCCCAAGTCAACGCTAGCTTACTCCGTCGCTAGCCATTTCCTTTTCCTTTTCCTCCCTGCTCGCGCAAGGGGACAAACCATCCTTGGGTTACTCTCCGGCTATTGCTTGAAGTTCCTTCCGCACCCGAAAGCCGGACGCCACCTGGGCAAAACTACCGTATCCTTCGAATGCCTTTGTGGGCAGAAATGGGGTACCAGATGCACGGTTCCCTTTGAAAGAACGGAATCACTCCATGGAGGTACATGCACCCCTTCCTCTGAGACAGGAGAAGGAGGAGATGAGAAATTAAAGGGCCACCACTGGTTTGGCCCCTACGCTGTTACGGTCCTTTCTTCCATCTCCTGGTCGGGCCACCAGCGTTCCCACCGAGGAGTGGGCGATGAGAGGCAACCTCCCCAGGCTCCTGGGCCCCGAACACAGGAACCACTCCCAAACGCATAACAGCTCTTTTCAGAGTCTGCTCGTTGCCTCCTTCCTCAGTTACACCTTCCTTCCTACAATGTGACTGGCGCAGAAATGGAGTAGCAGGTGCAATGTTTTCCCGTCTGGAGCGATCCGCCTGCATCAACTATGGATGAAGGAGGAATGTTTGGACACCATTTCCCGGCCAAGTGAGGAAGGGGAAATGGAGGATCAGGGAGTTCCCCTTGAGTTGGCAACTCCTCTGAGATCTGCCCAATGCCACCACCTTGGAGGGGAAGCGGAGCAACCAAGGATGGGTAGGGGAAGAGCGGGAACCTCTCCTCCAAAACATACCCCAATGTCATCCCGGGGTTTGCCATGCCAGGCAAAGGAGAATCAGAAGCAAGGTTGCACCTCAATCTCACACTCCTTCCCCAAATGCCACTGTGGGAAGAAACGGAGAAGCTGGTGCAACGTTGCCCCGTTGGGAGCGGTCCGCCTTCATCAACTACGGACGAAGGAGGAATGTGTGGACATCTTTTCCCGGATAAGTGGGGCAGGGGAAATGGAGGATCAGGGAGTTACCATTGAGGTGGAACTCCTCTGAGATCTGCCCAATTCCAGCCATCACCCTAAAAGGCCACCAGCGTGACCAAGGATGGGTTGGGTAAGGGCGGGAACCTCTCCTCCCTCAAAATACCCCCAAAGTCACCCCGGGGTTTGCCCTGCCCAACAATGGAGTGTCAGGAGCAAGGTGGCACCTCATCACACCTTCCATCCTTCAGTGTAACCGTGGGCAGAAATGGAGAAGCAAGTGCAACGTTGCCCCATATGGAGCGGGCCACCTTCGTCCACTACGGATGAAGGAGGAATGCGTAAGAACTCTTCCCCAGGCCAAGTGGGGAAGGGAGATGGAGGATTAGGGAGTCACCCTTGACTTCCTAACTCCCCCGATACCTGCCCAGTGCGACTCGCTTTAGGGTAACCAGCGTGCCCAAACATAGGGTAGAGGAAGCCGGGGAACACCTCCGCCCCAACGAAACCCCAAGTCACGCTGGCTACTTTCCATCGCTAGCCATTTCTTTTTCCTTTTCCTCTCTGTTCGCGCAAGAGGACAAACCATCCTTCGTTACTCTCCGGCTATTGCTTGAGGTTCCTCCGCACCCGAAAGCCGGACGCCACCTGGCAAAACTACCGTATCCTTCGAATGCCTTTGTGGGCAGAAATGGGGTACCAGATGCACGTTCCCTTTGAAAGAACGGAATCACTCCATGGAGGGTACATGCAACCCCTTCCTCTGAGACAGGAGAAGGAGGAGATGAAAATTAAAGGGCCACCACTGGTTTGGCCCCTACGCTGTTTACGCTCCTTCCTTCCATCTCCTGGTCGGGCCACCAGCGTTCCCACCGAGGAGTGGGCGATGAGAGGCAACCTCCCCAGGCTCCTGGCCCCGAACACAGGAACCACTCCCAAACGCATAACAGCTCTTTTCAGAGTCTGCTCGTTGCCTCTTTCCTCAGTTACACCTTCCTTCCTACAATGTGACTGGCGGCAGAAATGGAGTAGCAGGTGCAATGTTTTCCCGTCTGGAGCGATCTGCCTGCATCAACTATGGATGAAGGAGGAATGTTTGGACACCATTTCCCGGCCAAGTGAGGAAGGGGAAATGGAGGATCAGGGAGTTCCCCTTGAGTTGGCAACTCCTCTGAGATCTGCCCAATGCCACCACCTTGGAGGGGAAGCGGAGCAACCAAGGATGGGTAGGGGAAGAGCGGGAACCTCTCCTCCCAAAACATACCCCAATGTCATCCCGGGGTTTGCCATGCCAGGCAAAGGAGAATCAGAAGCAAGGTTGCACCTCAATCTCACACTCCTTCCCCAAATGCCACTGTGGGAAGAAACGGAGAAGCTGGTGCAACGTTGCCCCGTTGGGAGCGGTCCGCCTTCATCAACTACGGACGAAGGAGAATGTGTGGACATCTTTTCCCGGATAAGTGGGGCAGGGGAAATGGAGGATCAGGGAGTTACCATTGAGGTGGAACTCCTCTGAGATCTGCCCAATTCCAGCCATCACCCTAAAAGGCCACCAGCGTGACCAAGATGGGTTGGTAAGGGCGGGAACCTCTCCTCCCTCAAAATACCCCCAAAGTCACCCCGGGGTTCGCCCTGCCCAACAATGGAGTGTCAGGAGCAAGGTGGCACCTCACTCACACCTTCCATCCTTCAGTGTAACCGTGGGCAGAAATGGAAGAAGCAAGTGCAACGTTGCCCCATATGGAGCGGGCCACCTTCAGTCCACTACGGATGAAGGAGGAATGCGTAGAACTCTTCCCCAGGCCAAGTGGGGAAGGGGAGATGGAGGATTAGGGAGTCACCCTTGACTTCCTAACTCCCCCGATACCTGCCCAGTGCGAACTCGCTTTAGGGTAACCAGCGTGCCCAACATGGGTAGAGGAAGCCGGGGAACACCTCCGCCCCAACGAAACCCCAAGTCACGCTGGCTACTTTCCATCGCTAGCCATTTCTTTTTCCTTTTCCTCTCTGTTCGCGCAAGGAGACAAACATCCTTCGGTTACTCTCCGGCTATTGCTTGAGGTTCCTTCCGCACCCGAAAGCCGGACGCCACCTGGGCAAAACTACCGTATCCTTCGAATGCCTTTGTGGGCAGAAATGGGGGTACCAGATGCACGGTTCCCTTTGAAAGAACGGAATCACTCCATGGAGGGTACATGCACCCCTTCCTCTGAGACAGGAGAAGGAGGAGATGAGAAATTAAAGGGCCACCACTGGTTTGGCCCCTACGCTGTTACGCTCCTTCCTTCCATCTCCTGGTCGGGCCACCAGCGTTCCCACCGAGGAGTGGGCGATGAAGGCAACCTCCCAGGCTCCTGGGCCCCGAACACAGGAACCACTCCCAAATGCATAACAGCTCTTTTCAGAGTCTGCTCGTTGCCTCCTTCCTCAGTTACACCTTCCTTCCTACAATGTGACTGGCGGCAGAAATGGAGTAGCAGGTGCAATGTTTTCCCGTCTGGAGCGATCTGCCTGCATCAACTATGGATGAAGAGATGTTTGGACACCATTTCCCGGCAAGTGAGGAAGGGGAAATGGAGGATCAGGGAGTTCCCTTGAGTTGGCAACTCCTCTGAGATCTGCCCAATGCACCACTTGGAGGGGAAGCGGAGCAACCAAGGATGGGTAGGGAAGAGCGGGAACCTCTCCTCCGAAACATACCCCAATGTCAACCCGGGGTTTGCCATGCCAGAAAGGAGAATCAGAAGCAAGGTTGCACCTCATTCACACTCCTTCCCCAAATGCCACTGTGGGAAGAAACGGAGAAGCTGGTGCAACGTTGCCCGTTGGGAGCGGTCCGCCTTCATCAACTACGGACGAAGGAGGATGTGTGGACATCTTTTCCCGGATAAGTGGGGCAGGGAAATGGAGGATCAGGGAGTTACCATTGAGGTGGAACTCCTCTGAGATCTGCCCAATTCCAGCCATCACCCTAAAAGGCCACCAGCGTGACCAAGAATGGGTTGGGTAAGAGCGGGGAACCTCTCCTCCCTCAAAATACCCCCAAAGTCACCCCGGGGTTGCCCTGCCAACAATGGAGTGTCAGGAGCAAGGTGGCACCTCAATCACACCTTCCATCCTTCAGTGTAACCGTGGGCAGAAATGGAGAAGCAAGTGCAACGTTGGCCCCATATGGAGCGGGCCACCTTCGTCCACTATGGATATGAAGGAGGAATACGTAGAACTCTTCCCCAGGCCAAGTGGGGAAGGGATGATGGAGGATTAGGGAGTCACCCTTGACTTCCTAACTCCCCCGATACCTGCCCAGTGCAATTCGCTTTAGGGTAACCAGCGTGTGTCCGAAACATGGGTAAAGGAAGCCGGGGAACACCTCCGCCCCAAACAAACCCCAAGTCACGCTGGCTACTTTCCGTCGCCAGCCATTTCTTTTTCCTTTTCCTCTCTGTTCGCGCAAGAGACAAACCATCCTTCGGTTACTCTCCGTATTGCTTGAGGTTCCTTCCGCACCCGAAAGCCGGACGCCACCTGGGCAAAACTACCGTATCCTTCGAATGCCTTTGTGGGCAGAAATGGGGTACCAGATGCACAGTTCCTTTGAAGAACGGAATCACTCCATGGAGGGTACATGCACCCCTTCCTCTGAGACAGGAGAAGGAGGAGATGAGAAATTAAAGGGCCCCACTGGTTTGGCACCTATGCTGTTACGCTCCTTCTTCAATCTCCTGGTCGGGCCACCAGCGTTCCCACTGAGGACTGGGGATGAAAGGCAACCTTCCCGGGCTCCTGGACCTGAAAAACAGGAACCACTCCCAATTGCATAAGAACTCTTTCAGAGTCTGCTCGTTGCCTCCTTCCTCAGTTACACCTTCCTTACAATGTGACTGGCGGCACAAATGGAGTGGCAGGTGTAATGTTTTCCCATCTGGAGCGATCCGCCTGCATCAACTGTGGATGAAGGCGGAATGTTTGGACATCTTTTCCCGGCCAAGTGGGAAGGGGAAGGGGAGGATAAGGGATTTTCCCTTGAGTTGGCAACTCCTCTGAGATCTGCCCAATGCCACTACCTTCGAGCCAAACAAGAGCCACCAATGAAGAGCTGGGTAAGAGAGGGAAGCTGTCCTCCCGAAAAATACCCCATTGTCAACCCAGGGCTTGCCCTGCCAGGAAAAGGAGAATCAGGAGCGAGTTTGCAATTCAATCACCCCTTCCATCCTACGATGTTACAGTGGGCATCAATGGAGAAGCAGGTGCAACGTTGCCCCATTTGGAGCGTCCGCTTTCATCAATTACGGATGAAGGAGGAATGTGTGGACATCTTTTCCCGGCCAAGTGGGGAAGGGGAAATGGAGGATCAGGGAGTTACCATTGAGGTGGAACTCCTCTGAGATCTGCCCAATTCCAGCCATCACCCTAACAGGCCACCAGAACAACAAAGGAAGGGTTGAGTAAGAAGACCAGGAACCCCTCCTCCCTAAAATACCCCAAAGTAACCGCGGGCAGAGCTGGATGCCACCTGGGCAAAACGGCCGTGACCTTTTCATGGTTGTCATAGAATGCTGGAGGCCTGACAGGGAGGTTCAGATGAAGGAGTGTAACACTGTAGGGGACAAAGCAGTGATGGCCCTTTAATTTCTCCCATCCAACCACTCCTGACGCAGAGAAAAAGATGCCCAAATCCTACTGCATGTAGCTTTCACGGAGTGATATTGGTCTCTGAAAGGGGAACCATGCATCTGGTATGCCATTTCGGCCCTGACAGTCAATGGAGAAGCAGGAGCAAGATTGCACATCAATCACTCCTTCCATTCTACAATGTTACTGTGGGCAGAAATGGAGAATTCAGGTGTAACATTGCCCCGACTGGAGCCATCGGCCTCCATCAACATCGGATGGAGCTGGGAAGAGCGGGACCCTCTCCTCCCTTAAAATCCCCCAAAGTCATCCCGGGGATCGCCCTACTAAACAATGAAGGCAAGTGTGGACCTCAATCACACCTTCCTTCTTACAATATTACTGTGGGCAGAAATGGAGAAGCAGGTGCAACATTGCCCCATCTGGATCCATCGGCCTTCATCAACATCGGATAGCGTTGGAAGAGCAGAACCCTCTCCTCCTCCAAAATACCCCAAAGTCACCCGGGGAACAGCCTACGAAACAATGAAGGCAAGGTTGCACCTCAATCACCCCTTCCATCCTACAGTGTTTCTGTGAGCAGGAATGAAGAAGCAAGTGCAACGTGCCCCATATGGAGCGGGCCACCTTCGTCCACTATGGATGAAGCAGGAATGCGTAGAAATCTTCCCCAGACCAAGTGGGAAGGGAAATGGAGGATTAGGGAGTCACCCTTCACTTCCTAACTCCCCTGATACCTTCCCAGTGCAACTTGCTTTAGGGCACCAGCATACCCAAACATGGGTAGGGGAAAGCCCGGGAACACCTCTGCCCCAACGAAACCCCAGGTCAGGTCACGCTGGCTACTTTCCATCGCTAGCCATTTCCTTTTCCTCCCTGCTCGCGTTAGGGGACGAACCATCCTTGGGTTACTCTCCGGCTATTGCTCGGGGTTTTTCATACCCCGAAAGCCGGACGCCACCTGAGCAAAACTGCCGTATCCTTCTAATGCCTCTGTGGGCAGAAATGGGGTATCAGATGCACGGTTCCCTTTGAAAGAACTGCATCACTCCATGAAGGGTACATGCATCTCTTCCTCTGGGACAGGAGTAGGAGGAAGATGAGAAATTAAAGGGCCACCACTGGTTTGGCACCTGCGCTGCTACGCTCCTGCATTCAATCTCCTGGTCGGGCCACCAGCGTTCCCACCGAGGACTGGGGGATGAGAGGCAACCTCCCCATGCTCCTGGGCCCCGAACACAGGAACCAATCCCAAACGCATAACAACTCTTTTCAGAGTCTGCTCGTTTCCTCCTTCCTCAATTACACCTCGCTTCCTACAATGTGACCTGCAGGAGAAATGGAGAAGCAGGTGCAACGTTGCCCTGTCTGGAGCAATCCGCCTTGATCAACAACGGATGAAGGAGGAATGTGTGGACATCTTTCCCCGGGCAAGTGGGGAAAGGGAAGTGGCGGATAAGGGATTTTCCCTTGAGTTGGCAACTCCGCTGAGATCTGCCCAATGCCACCACCTTCGAACTGAACCAGAGTCACCAACGAAGGGTTGGGTAAGAGCGGGAAGCTCTCCTCACGAAAAATACCCCAGTGGCAACCAGGGGCTGCCCTGCCAAGCAAAGGAGAATGAGGAGCAAGGTTAATAATGTTGGTATTTGTTAAGCGCTTACTATGTGCAGAGCACTGTTCTAAGCGCTGGGGTAGACACAGGGTAATCAGGTTGTCCCACATGAGGCTCACAGTTAATCCCCATTTTACAGATGAGGGAACTGAGGCACAGAGAAGTAAAGTGACTTGCCACAGTCACACAGCTGCCAAGTGGCAGAGCCGGGAGTCAAACCCATGACCTCTGACTCCGAAGCCCAGGCTCTTTCCACTGAGCCACGCTGCTTCCCAACCAGTGATAGACAACCACTGGAGATTTTTTGAAGGGGGTGGTTGACATGCCCAGAGCATTTCTGTAGAAATATAATCCTCTTCAATGGTATTTGTTAAGTGCTATGTGCCAAGTACTGTACTAAGTGCTGGGGTAGATACAAGCATATCATGTTGGACACAGTCCATGTACCATGTGGAGCTCAGAGTCTTAATCCTCATTTTACATTTTACAGATGAAGTAACTAAGGCACAGAGAAGTTAATTATCCAGGCCCATTATCTTCTCTAACATAATTATAGCCTTAGCATTCATGGGTATAACTATGGGTTCACTTTCTACTTATTTTGTTTTTTTAAGGGGCATCTACCCTTTCACTCATTTCTACAGTAGGTATACACAGTTTGTGTCTGCCTGTCTACCCCCTTGGATTGTAAATTCCTCAGGAGTTGGGATGGCATAGCCTACTTTTAGGATGCGTGTTCCTAACGTTTCTATACAGTGCTCTGTGCAGAGAAGGTGCTCAATAAATAATGCCGATAAGGTGTCCAGCCACAGCAGCTTTCACCTCTGGCTTCAGACAAATCAGCAAGACCACCACCCTTTTACCCCTTCTTGGTGGATTCCATCTCTCCAGCTTGCTACATCCTCTACCTCAAATATTCATTTCTAGCCAGACCACATATTTGGAAATTGTTCTGAGGCCCCTGGAATGAAGTTCACACTTTCCAGGGCAGGGAGGAGGCAGGGACGGAGGAAGGAAAAGCCAACAAATTAGAGGAGTGGGTCATCAATGAGAAATGAGCTTCCCTCCCCATGCCCACCTACACCCTGAGACTAGAGTATCAATTATCAGTGGCCAGTTGACCTGCAGAGAATTAGAGTGGATTTGGAATTTTCCATCTCTCAACTCATCCCTCTCTAGACTGGATCCAGTGACCACCTCACCCACCCATCCACACCCCAAAGGGCTCAACAGTCCCCCCAGCTGGTGGCTGCCAGGGACTTTCCTCCCCCAGCATAGCAGCTTCCCCATAGCACACAGCTGGGACGGACAGAGATGCTGTCCTCCTCGTGATAAGGCAGACAAGCCAGAACCACACTGAAGCCATCCCAGGGTCCAGAGTTGAGAGTGTGTGTGCCTGAGTATGTGAATATGGATCATCCATTGTTTGCAGTACCCTTGCCAAAAACCCTCTCAATTTCAAAGGATAAAAGAGAATGTGCCGTACTTCCTAAACAGCTCCATTTTGGCTCTCGGTTCCAGAAAAACTCCTAATAGCCTCAAAGCATCATGCTGGAGGGAAAGCACACAAAACAAACCACAATGACAGGAGCTTCCCTGCCTGCAGTCACAGACAGCCAGGAGGCTGCCATTGCAAGCAGCAGCAACGGTGTGTATGTGTGTGGGGGGGTCCTGTTATCTAGCAAAAGCAAAACACAGCCTTGTAGCCTTAAAGCCAAGGGCTCCACCAGCCCGGTGCTCCAATTAATTATATTTAGTGAGCACTTACTGTGAGCGCCTGGGAGAATACAAAATAACAGAGTTGGTAGACACGATCCCTGGCCACAAGTAGCTTACAGTCTAGAGGGGAGACAGACATTAATATGAATACATCAATTAAATTATGGATATGTATAAATAAGTGCTGTGGGTTGAGGGTGGGGTGAATGAAGGGTACAAATCCTAGTGGGCAGTGTCTACCAACTCTGTTATACTGCACTTTCTCAAGTGCTTAGTACAGTGCTCTGCACAGTAAGTGCTCAATCAAAACGATCAATAGTGCCAAGCTGACACAGAAAGGAGTGGGAGAAGAGGAAATAAGAGCATAGTAGGGGAAGGCCTCTTGGAAGAGATGTGCGAACCAAACTCAATGCAGGAATTGTTGGAGAACACTCTCAACTCAGCATTTGGCTAGTGCAGTGGCTTCAGAGGAGCCTGAAACCCAGAATCCACAAAATCCAGACACTAGAGACTTCAAGGATGGTGCTCTGCCTTTCCAAAGCAAGGTGTCTGGATCTCCATGCCCTCGACTGGCCCGGATTGGAAGTGGGAACTCTTCCCTCCTCACCCCCACTTTCACTCATTCACAGCCTGATTAAGTTAAACTAGCCCTTGGACAACAATCAATGGTTATCGACTGGGGGCTTACTGTGTGCAGAGCACTGGACTGAGAGCTTGGGAGCATTCAATAAAGTCAATACGATCCCTGCTCTGAAGGAGCTGACAGTCTAGCTGGGAAGAGGAGACACTCATTAAAATACATTACGGGTAGGGGAAGCAGCCAACTGTCACACGCTTTGGATTCCATATATCACAGCCTCCAGGAACACCCAAGTCAGAACTTCATCCACCCTGGTTAAACATACCCCGACGAGCTGCCTTACTAAGGGAGACCCCAATTGCGTCCAGATGTTAGCTACCTGCTGGTGAAATGTGTAAACTGTACTCCATGGCCACTACTCTTGGCTTCTTCACCCAGGTGAATCCAAAGGCTGAAAAACCCTACCTCTGACAGTGGATCATGTGCTGCAGAGGAGAGAGCCCACCTGTACACTCCCCTCACCCCCACCCCTCCACCAGGAGCCTTCTGAAGCAGAAAGGGCAAGGAAGCAGTGATAACATGCCTTTTCAACTTTCAGAACAGTAGGAAGCCACATGGAAGCCATAATGGAAAGCCACAGTGAGCCTGAAACTCTATTCCTTTAGCCACAATGCCCTATCCCTCTTGTAGTATTTATCGTTGCCCTCGTCTTTTATATTGTTTTACATTTCTATTGGTTCCTCGCTTCTTATGGGTCTGTCATCCATTCCTTCTTCTTTGCTTATTCTTAGACCGTGAACTCCTTGAGGGCCAGGAACCGTGTCTAATTATGATTGATGTATTTTTCCCCCTCTCCTATGAATCAACGCCTTCTTGTGGCAGGAGAGTTTGCATACTCTGATGAAGCTTAGAGCTGTGCCATTTAGGGCTACCCATAATGGAAAGATTTAAGCCGAAGCATCAGACAAAGTCGATTCACCTGTGCTGGGCAGTGGCGATATGGAAAGAGTCCAAGACAGATGATCAAGTGATCATAATATTGATCAAAGACGATGGCAGAGACTCAAGTTTTTACTGCACGGAAAAAGGCAATGGTAAACCACTTCCATATCTAGACCAAGAAAACTCTATGGGTACACATACCAGAATGACTTTATGACAGAAAATGGGATGTTCTGAAGAGGGTGTGTCCACTCAGTGAAGTGTTTGCACTTCAATCACCTCTTCCATCCTACAGTGTTTCTGTGGGCAAAAATGAAGAAGCCATTTGCAGCATTTGCCAAGTATGGAGCGATCGGCCTTCATCAACTTGGGATGAAGGCGCGATGTATGGAAATCTTCCCCTGGCCAAGTGGGGAAGGGGAATGGAGGATCAAGGAGTCACGCTTGATGGGCAACTCCTCTGCTATCTGCCCAAAGCCACCACCTAGAAGGCCACCAGCACAACAAAGGAAGGGTTGAATAGGAGACCAGGAAACCCCTCCTCCCTAAAATACCCAAAGTAACCGCGGGCACAGCTGGATGCCACGTGGGCAAAATGGCTGTGAGCTTTCATGGTTTTTCACAGAATGCTGTAGGCCTGACAAGGAGGTTCAGATGAAGGAGTGTAGCAATGTAGGGCCAAAGCAGTGATGGCCCTTTAATTTCTCCCATCCAACCTCTCCTGACTCAGAGAAAAAGATGCCCAATTCCTACTGCATGTAGCTTTCATGGAATGACATTGGTCTCTGAAAGGGGAACCGTGCATCTGGTATGCCATTTCGGCCCTGACAGTCAATGGAGAAGCAGGAGCAAGATTGCACATCAATCACACCTTCCATTCTACAATGTTACTGTGGGCAGAAATGGAGAAGCAGCTGTAACATTGCCCCGTCTGGAGCCATCGGCCTCCATCAACATCGGATGGAGCTGGGAAGAGCGGGACCCTCTCCTCCCTAAAATCCCCCAAAGTCACCCCGGGGATCGCCCTACTAAACAATGGAAGCAAGTGCGGACCTCAATCACACCTTCCTTCCTACAATATGACTGTGGGCAGAAATGGAGAAGCAGGTGCAACATTGCCCCGTTGGGAGCGATCCGCCTCCCTCACCAACGGCTGAACGCGGAATGCGGGGAAATCTTCCGCCGGCTAAGTGGGGAAGGGGAAATGGAGGATAAGGGAGTTGCCATTGAGGTGGAACTCCTCTGAGCTCGGACCTATTCCCAATTCCATCACCACCGAAGGCCACCAGCGTAACCAAGGATGGATTGGATAAGAGCGAGAACCTCTGCTCCCTAAAAATACCCCAAAACCACCCAGGGGTTTGCCGTGCCAAACAATGGAGAATCAGCAGCAAGGTTGCACCTCAATCACCCCTTGCATCCTCCAGTGTTTCTGTGGGCAGAAATGAAGAAGCATTTGCAAAGTTGCCCAGTTTGGAGCGATCGGCCTTCATCAACTTCAGATAAAGGCGCAATGAGTAGAAATCTTCCCCAGGCCAAGTGGCGAAGAGGAAATGGAGGATTAGGGAGTCACCCTTGACTTCCTAACTCCCCCGATACCTGCCCAATGCAACTCGCTATAGGGGCACCAGCATACCCAAACATGGGTAGGGGAAGCCCGGGAACACATCTGCCCCAATAAAACCCCAGGTCAGGTCACGCTTGCTACTTTCCATCGCTAGCATTCTTTTCCTCCCTGCTCGTGCAAGGGGACGAACGATCCTTTGCTTACTCTCCGGCTATTGCTTGGGTTTTTTCATAATCCCAAAGCCGGACAGCACCTGTGCAAAACTGCAATATCGTTACAGTGCTTTTGTGGGCAGAAATGGGGTACCAGATGCATGGTTCCCTTTGAAAGAACTGCATCACTCCATGAAGGGTACATGCATCCCTTCCTCTGAGACAGGAGACGGAGGAGATGAGAAATTAAAGGACCACCACCGGTTTGGCACCTACGCTGCTACGCTCCTTCATTCAGTCTCCTTGCCGGGCCTCCAGCGTTCCCACCGAGGACTGGGGGATGAGAGGAAAACTCCCCACCCTCCTGGGCCCTGAACACAGGAACCAATCCCAAACGCATAACAACTCTTTTCAGAGTCTGCTCGTTTCCTCCTTCCTCAGTTACACCTTCCTTCCTACAATGTGACTGGCGGCACAAATGGAGTGGCAGGTGCAATGTTTTCCTGTCTGAGCGATCCGCCTGCATCAACTATGGATGAAGGATGTATGATTGGACATCTTTTCCCGGCCAAGTGGGGAAGGGGAAATGGAAAATCAAGGAGTCACCCTTGAGTGGGCAACTCCTCTGCTATCTGACCAAAGCCACTAACCCAGAAGGCCACCAGCACAACAAAGGAAGGGTTGAGTAAGAAGACCAGGAACCCCTCCTCCCTAAAATACCCCAAGGTTACCCCGGGCAGAGCTGGATGCCACCTGGGCAAAACGGCCGTGACCTTTTCATGGTTGTCATAGAATGCTGGAGGCCTGACAGGGAGGTTCAGATGAAGGAGTGTAACACTGTAGGGGCCAAAGCAGTGATGGCCCTTTAATTTCACTATCCAATCTCTCCTGACTCAGAGAAAAGATGGCCAAATCCTACTGCATGTAGCTTTCATGGAGTGATATTGGTCTCTGAAAGGGGAACCATGCATCTGGTATGCCATTTCGGCCCTGACAGTCAATGGAGAAGCAGGAGCAAGATTGCACATCAATCACTCCTTCCATTCTACAATGTTACTGTGGGCAGAAATGGAGAATTCAGGTGTAACATTGCCCCGTCTGGAGCCATCGGCCTCCATCAACATCGGATGGAGCTGGGAAGAGCGGGACCCTCTCCTCCCTTAAAATCCCCCAAAGTCATCCCGGGGATCGCCCTACCAAACAATGAAGGCAAGTGTGGACCTCAATCACACCTTCCTTCTTACAATATTACTGTGGGCAGAAATGGAGAAGCAGGTGCAACGATGCCCCGTTGGGAGCGATCCGCCTCCATCGACCACGGCTGAAGGCGGAATGCGGGGAAATCTGCCGTCGGCTAAGTGGGGAAGGGGAAATGAAGGATAAGGGAGTTACCACTGAGGGGGAACTCCTCTGAGCTCTGCCCAATTCCATCACCACAGAAGGTCACCAGGGTAACAAGGATGGGTTGGTTAAGAGCGGGAACCACTCCTCCCTAAAAATACCCCAAGGTCACCCCAGGCTTTGCCGTGCCCAAACAATGAGTATCAGGAGCAAGGTTGCACCTCAATCACCCCTTCCATCCTACAGTGTTCTTAGAGCAGGAATGAGAAGCAAGTGCGACGGTTGCCCATATGGAGCGGGCCACCTTCGTCCACTACGGATGAAGGAGGAATGCGTAGAATCCTCCCAGGCCAAGTGGGGAAGGGGAAATGGAGGATTAGGGAGTCACCCTTGACTTCCTAACTCCCCCGATACCTGCCCAGTGCAACTCGCTTTAGGGGCACCAGCATACCCAAACATGGGTAGGGGAAGCCCGGGAACACCTCTGCCCCAACGAAACCCCAGGTCAGGTCACGCTGGCTACTTTCCATCGCTAGCCATTTCCTTTTCCTCCTGCTCGCATAAGTGGATGAACCATCCTTGGGTTACTCTCCGGCTATTGCTCGGGGTTTTCATACCCCGAAAGCCGGACGCCACCTGGGCAAAACTGCCATATCCTTCTAATGCCTCTGTGGGCAGAAATGGGGTATCAGATGCACGGTTCCCTTGAAAGAACTGCATCACTCCATGAAGGGTACATGGCATCTCTTCCTCTGGGACAGGAGTAGGAGGAGATGAGAAATTAAAGGGCCAACACTGGTTTGGCACCTACGCTGCGACACTCCTTCATTCAATCTCCTGGTCGGGCCACCAGCGTGCCCACCGAGGACTGGGGGATGAGAGGCAACCTCCCCATGCTCCTGGGCCCCGAACACAGGAACCAATCCCAAACGCATAACAACTCTTTTCAGAGTCTGCTCGTTTTCTCCTTCCTCAGTTACACCTTGCTTCCTTCAATGTGACTGGCGGCACAAATGGAGTGGCAGGTGCAATGTTTTCCTGTCCGGAACGATCCGCCTGCATCAACTATGGATGAAGGAGGAACGTTTGGACATCTTTTCCTGACCAAGTGGGGACAGGGAAGTGGAGGATAAGAGATTTTCCCTTGAGTTGGCAACTCCTCTAAGATCTGCCCAATGCTACCACCTTCGAGGCGAACCACAGTAACCAAGGAAGGGTTGGGTAAGAGAGGGAACCTCTCCTCCCCAAAAATACCCCAATGTCAACCCATGGCTTGCCTTGCCTGGCAAAGAAGTATCAGGAGTAAGGTTGCACTTCAATCACCTCTTCCATCCTACAGTGTTTCTGTGGGCAGAAATGAAGAAGCATTTGCAGCGTTCCCCAGTTTGGAGCCATCGGCCTTCATCAACTTGGGATGAAGGCACGATGTATGCAAATCTTCCCCAGCCGAGTGGGGAAGGGGAAATGGAGATCAAGGAGTCACCCTTGAGTGGGCAACTCCTCTGATATCTGCCCAAAGCCACCACCCTAAAAGGCCACCAGCACAGCAAAGGAACGGTTGAGTAAGAGGACCAGGAACCCCTCCTCCCTAAAATACCCCAAAGTAACCGCGGGCACAGCTGGATGCCACGTGGGCAAAATGGCCATGACCTTTTCATGGTTTGCATAGAATGCTGTAGGCCTGACAAGGAGGTTCAGATGAAGGAGTGTAGCAATGTAGGGGCCAAAGCAGTGATGGCCCTTTAATTTCTCCCATCCAACTTCTCCTGACTCATAGAAAAGATGCCCAATTCCTACTGCATGTAGCTTTCATGGAGTGATATTGGTCTCTGAAAGGGAACCATGCATCTGGTGTGCCATTTCGGCCCTGAACAGTCAATGGAGAAGCAGGAGCAAGATTGCACATCAATCACACCTTCCATTCTACAATGTTACTGGGGGCAGAAATGGAGAAGCAGGTGTAACATTGGCCCGTCTGGAGCCATCGGCCTCCATCAACATCGGATGGAGCTGGGAAGAGCGGGACCCTCTCCTCCCTAAAAATCCCCCAAAGTCACCCCGGGGATCGCCCTACCCAAACAATGGAAGCAAGTGTGGGACCTCAATCACACCTTCCTTCTACAATATGACTGTGGGCAGAAATGGAGAAGCAGGTGCAACATTGAAAAAGATGCCCAATTCCTACTGCATGTAGCATTCATGGAGTGATATTGGTCTCTGAAAGGGGAACCATGCATCTGGTATGCCATTTCGGCCCTGACAGTCAATGGAGAAGCAGGAGCAAGATTGCACATCAATCACACCTTCCATTCTACAATGTTACTGTGGGCAGAAATGGAGAAGCAGGTGTAACATTGCCCCGTCTGGAGCCATCGGCCTCCATCAACATCGGATGGAGCTGGGAAGAGCGGGACCCTCTCCTCCCTAAAAATCCCCTAAATTCACCCCGGGATCACCCAACCAAACAATGGAAGCAAGTGTGGACCTCAATCACACCTTCCTTCCTACAATATTACTGTAGGCAGAAATGGAGAAGCAGGTGCAACATTACCCCGTTGGGAGCGATCCGCCTCCATCGACCACGGCTGAAGGCGGAATGCGGGAAATCCTCCGCCGGCTAAGTGGGGAAGGGGAAATGGAGGATAAGGGAGTTGCCATTGAGGTGGAACTCCTCTGAGCTCTGCCCAATTCCCAATTCCATCACCACGGAAGGCCACCAGCGTAACCAAGGATGGGTTGGATAAGAGCGAGAACCTCTCCTCCCTAAAAATACCCCAAAGTCACCCCGGGTTTTGCCGTGCCAAACAATGGAGTATCAGCAGCAAGGTTGCACCTCAATCACCCCCTCCATCCTCCAGTGTTTCTGTGGGCAGAAATGAAGAAGCATTTGCAAAGTTGCCCAGTTTGGAGCCATTGGCCTTCATCAAATTCGGATGAAAGCGCAATAAGTAGAAATCTTCCCCCCGGCTAAGTGCCGAAGGGGAAATGGAGGACAAGGGAGTCACCCTTGACTTCCTAACTCCCCGGATACCTGCCCAATGCAACTCGCTTTAGGGCGCCAGCGTACCCAAACATGGGTAGGGGAAGCCTGGGAACACCTCTGCCCCAGTGAAACCCCAAGGTCAGGTCACGCTTGCTACTTTCCATCGCTAGACATTCCTTTTCCCTCCTGCTCGTGCAAGGGGACGAACGATCCTTTGCTTCCTCTCTGGCTATTGCTTGGGTTTTTCATAACCCCAAAGCCGGACGCCACTGGGCAAAACTGCAATATCGTTCCAGTGCTTTTGTGGGCAGAAATGGGGTACCAGATGCATGGTTCCCTTGAAAGAACTGCATCACTCCATGAAGGGTACATGCATCCCTTCCTCTGAGACAGGAGAAGGAGGAGATGAGAAATTAAAGGGCCACCACTGGTTCGGCACCTACGCTGCTACGCTCCTTCATTCAATCTCCTTGTCGGGCCTCCAGCGTTCCCACCCAGGACTGGGGGATGAGAGGCAACGTCCCCGCCCTCCTGGGCCCCGAACACAGGAACCAATCCCAAACGCATAACAACTCTTTTCAGAGTCTGCTCGTTTCCTCCTTCCTCAGTTACACCTTCCTTCCTACAATGTGACTGGCGGCACAAATGGAGTGGCAGGTGCAATGTTTTCCTGTCTGGAACGATCCGCCTGCATCAACTATGGATGAAGGAGGAATGTTTGGACATCTTTTCCTGGCCAAGTGGGGAAGGGGAAGTGGAGGATAGGTTAGTCACCCTTGAGCTGGCCACTCTGCTGACACCTGCCCAACTCAGACATCTTCCAAGGCCACAAGGCATACTCAGGGACGGGTTGCAGAAGAGCAGGGGCCATTCCGCCCTTCAGTAAATACCCACTCTTTGATTGGTTTGGCTGTCTTCCTCAGTATGCCATCCATACGGGCCCCTTGGGCAGCCGTGCATAGAAAGCATAGCATTAGTCAAAAATAGGTGAAGGAGAAATTGCAAGTATTTTGGAATCTCTGTTCCGCATATCCACTTACAGTACATACGTGTGTAACATCCGCTTTAATTTGTAGGAAAATATACCTAATCTCTCAGCAATGCGAAGCTACCAAAGTTTGGGAAACTGCTGGAACATACACTTATCCATGTCCCCACTGAAAACTATGTTCCATTATAATCAGCTGAATAAAAAAGGAAGGTCATAGAAGAGGTGGTAGCAGACAGGGCAGCGGCAAGTTTCTTCAAAATGCTCCTAGACCAAGGTTTCTGTGCTCAGCCTAATATCCAAAATGAAAAATATTTCTGTGGGTTATCACGACACTAGAAATGCAGCTAATTCCTTGAACATGTTAGTTGGAAGAGATCAACTCTTCTGTGGCCTGAAGTCCTCACAACTGTCTTTATAGCCATAACATTAAAGCAGAGT
Source organism: Ornithorhynchus anatinus (assembly GCF_004115215.2). Classification (NCBI taxonomy): domain Eukaryota; kingdom Metazoa; phylum Chordata; class Mammalia; order Monotremata; family Ornithorhynchidae; genus Ornithorhynchus; species Ornithorhynchus anatinus. The sequence goes on along the minus strand of NC_041749.1, from coordinate 81,302,565 downwards.
TATAAATTCAGAATCATTTAGATGTTGATTTTCTGATTTTTACTGATAAACTTGCTTTCCAGGAGCTTCCCTTTCCTGCTCTCCATGACCTCAACTGCTTCTGATGTGGGAATGCCTACACTTGTGCTGCTACTTTTTAATCTGCCAAAGTGCACGGGAATCTTATCAGAGAGGCAGATGGGTAAGGCGATAACATACTACTACCTTGACCTTGGAAGTGTAAATTTGGAAGCAGGTGTTGCCACTTTGATTCAAAAAAATTCACTCAGGACCAAAGCCCTGGACCTTGGCAAACTGTGCAGTTCATCACGAGATCCTGAAGTTGATTTTCTGGACCTTTGGAAATCCTGTGGATTCTTGCTGACTCTTAAAACTTTTACCTTAAAACTTAAAACTGGAAGGCGAAGGATGCTGGGCCCAAAGGACAACGAGAAGAGCTCCGGGCCAGGCCCGCAAGGCAAACGCCGGGAGGTCCATATAGGAAGGAGAAGGGTTCGGGCCAGAACTGCAAAGCCAAGGTTGGGGAGGGGGCAAACTGGACGCCAAAAGTGTTCGGGGCCTGCCCTCAATGCCAAGCCAAGAGGTGAAACGGCAAGTCTTTTTTTGGGGTGGGGGGGGGGCGCGCAGCATTTGTTAAGCACTTACTATGCGTGGTAGGCATCGGACTAAGTGCTGGGTTGGGCGCGGTGCCTGTCCCACGTGGGACTTCACAGTCTCAATCCTCATTTTACAAATGAGGTAACTTAGGCACAGAGAAGTAAAGTGACTTGCCCAAGGTCACACAGCAGACAAGTGGCAGTGCTGGGATTAGAACTCGTGACCCTCTGACTCCCAGGCCTGTGCTCTATCCACTATGCCATGCTGCTTCTCTACCACTCATGATGACATTTGTTAAGCACTTACTATGTGCCAGGCACTGCCCCAAGTGCTGGAGTGGATACAGGCAAATGGAGTTGGACACAGTCCCTATCCTATGTGGGGCTTGCAGTCTCAATCCCCCTTTTACAGATGGGGTAACTGAGGCACAGAGAAATGACTTGCCCAAGGTCACACAGCAGACAAGTGGCAAACCTGGGATGAGAACCCATGACCTTCTGACTCCCAGGCCCATGCTCTATCTACCTCACCATGCTGCTTAAGTTGGACACAGTCCCTGCCCCACGTGGGGCAAACAGTCTTAAACTGCATTTTACAGATGGGGTAACTGAGGCACAGAGAAGTTAAGTGACTTGCTGAAGGTCACACAGCAGACAAGTGACAGAGCCCGGATTAAGCCACGCTGCTTCCCTCTGATCTAAGGCAACCAGTCGGGGAAGGGAAAACAAGTTTGGCTTGTACGAGCACATCTGAAACCCACTTTGGGGGATGTTGATGAATTCTAAAGCTGACACTCAATTTGTAGACAAATCCTAGCAGGGACTGCATAGGGTGGCTACCGATGGCCTCGAGGATACTGGACCCCCATGTGCAAGTGATGTCCTTTGTGTTACACAGTAATGTAATGCAATCCTGCACACCAATAGTATAATAAGAACATTATTATTATTGTGGGTACTTATATAGACAAGCTGAAAAAGGGAAGACGGGCCACCTGGGCCCAAAGCGGTCACTGGCAGGCATCAATTTGGGTCTCGTATGTTACTTGTGGTTTAGTATCAGTTACTCAGCTAGCTTCTGGAATGACCTGCATTTTCACCAGTTGGCCTCTTTCTCTTTTTACCCTATTATTCAGTCTAGTTGGAGGATTGTTCTAAAAGCTAGCTCTGCAGGGATTTTAAATAAAGCAGGCATTATGCTATCTTGGTTGGAGAGAGTTAGGCAAGGGACCAAAATTCTCGGCATTTTTATTTTGAAAACCTCCGCTGAAAGATGGCTCGGTTGCTTCTTGCGGCTGGGAGGCTGATGTTAAATGGAGTAGTTTCATCAGAGGACAATGCTATTGCTCAGATAGGCATTACTAAATTCATCGAAGCCTATCTAAAGGTTTGAGTTCGGGGTGGTTGGTTTTTTTAATTTTTTCTTTCTCCAGAAATTTCAATCTGAGGGGATTTGAATAAATAACATTTAGAAGTCACTGAGCGGTGTCAAACAACTTTTCAAAAGATTATTACTGCAGATTAAAACCGGAGACCGTCTGAAAAACCCTAAGTATTCGAAGGTGGCAGAGAAAAAAAAAACATCAGGAGCACCACAAGCTTAGCTTTGGTAGAAGTTGGATGAAACTAAGAAGCTTCAGTTTGAGGAGGGTTTCTATTTCTTGGGGGCTTTATCCCACTCTGTCTGGTTTCATCCTTCATCTTCAAATTCAGCGATTGCTTCAAAATTCTGCTCCGAAAGTCTTCCGGGCTCCCGGCGAAAGGCTCAGTACCACTTCCCAAAAGATTATTTATCTTTACAGAAGCACACGTAATAATGGTATTTGTTACTACGTGCCGGGGACTGTATTAAAGGCTGGTGTCCCTCTCCCCCCTCATCGAGGATTTTAACTCAAAACTGGATATCTGAGTCAGGATTTTCTTCTTCCCGGGCTTCCGGAAGTACTTTTGTTCCCTGATAAAACATGCTAGAATTGTCAACTCATCAGCGAGCTGTTCTGAAGAGTATCGGGGATACGTATCTACTACCCCAATCTTAGTCCTATTTAATATTAAATGCCCTTATTCTTAGTCCTGCAGCTCCCACCCACTGAAACACACAGCAGGCTGGGCTCCCATCTTCTTCCCTCACAGCCATTTTAAGCTCCCCTCAGACGCCGATATGGCGACAGAGTGCGAGTCCCTCTCGTCTTCACGCTCGCTCGCCCGCCCAGACTCCTTCCCCATCTCCAAGCTTCCGAGCCCGTCTTTCATTTTAGTCGTTTTATTTGGCCAACTACGAGCGGCGACGTCCTCTTCCCCCCTCGCCCTCCCCCGCCGAGATCATGGCCGCCTTTCCCCGCCCCGACCAGGAAGCAAGGCGACGGAGGACTAACGGTCGTCACGAGCGGGAAATCGCGGACCCCGCCCCCCCACGCGACGCTTCGCGCGCCACTTCCCCAGACGACTTGAGCGGAACCGCCTTTCTGCCGCGGCAGGAAGAAAGAAAGTCTCGCGAGAGAGGCGGGGCTAATAACGGAATCTCCTTCTCGGCCCGAGGGGGGGCGGGGCGGGGGCGAGAAGAGGGGAGGAGGGAAGGGGGGGGCGGGAAGTGGGGGGAGGGGGGGGGGAGGGGGAAGCGGGAAGGGGGGAGGAAGAAGAGAGGGAGGGAGAAGAGGGGTAAGGGGAGGAGGGGAAAGGGGAGGGGGGAAAGGGGAGGGGGGGGAAGGAAGAGGAGGGAGGAGAGGGAAGAGGGAGGGGACAAGAAGGGCTCAGGCAGGATAGAAAGGAAGGGGTAATCTCCTTGAGCTCAAACTGGTCATTTATAATAATAATGATAATGTTGGTATTTGTTAAGCGCTTACTATGTGCAGGAAGGGAGCGAAGGGAAGAGGGAAGGAGGAGAGGGGAGAGGGAAGGGGGGGGGAGGAGGAAGAGGGGAAAGGGGAGGAGGGAGGGGGGAGAAGGGAGGGGAAAAGGGCAGGAGGGAGGGGGAGGGGGGAAAGGGGGGGGAAGGGAGAGGAGATAGGAGAGGGAAGAGGAAGGGGTGAAGAAGGGCTCAGGCAGGATGGAAAGGAAGGGGTAATCTCCTTGAGCTCAAACTGGTCATTTATAACAATCTCTGCCCCAACGAAACCCCAAGTCACGCTAGCTACTTCCCGTCGCTAGCCATTTCCTTTTCCTTTTCCTCCCTGCTCGCGCAAGGGGACAAACCATCCTTGGGTTACTCTCCGGCTATTGCTTGAGGTCCTTCCGCACCCGAAAGCCGGACGCCACCTGGGCAAAACTACCGTATCCTTCGAATGCCTTTGTGGGCAGAAATGGGGTACCAGATGCACGGTTCCCTTTGAAAGAACGGAATCACTCCATGGAGGGTACATGCACCCCTTCCTCTGAGACAGGAGAAGGAGGAGATGAGAAATTAAAGGGCCACCACTGGTTTGGCCCCTACGCTGTTACGGTCCTTTCTTCCATCTCCTGGTCGGGCCACCAGCGTTCCCACCGAGGAGTGGGCGATGAGAGGCAACCTCCCCAGGCTCCTGGGCCCCGAACACAGGAACCACTCCCAAACGCATAACAGCTCTTTTCAGAGTCTGCTCGTTGCCTCCTTCCTCAGTTACACCTTCCTTCCTACAATGTGACTGGCGGCAGAAATGGAGTAGCAGGTGCAATGTTTTCCCGTCTGGAGCGATCCGCCTGCATCAACTATGGATGAAGGAGGAATGTTTGGACACCTTTTCCCGGCCAAGTGAGGAAGGGAAATGGAGATCAGGGAGTTCCCCTTGAGTTGGCAACTCCTCTGAGATCTGCCCAATGCCACCACCTTGGAGGGGAAGCGGAGCAACCAAGGATGGGTAGGGGAAGAGCGGGAACCTCTCCTCCCAAAACATACCCCAATGTCATCCCGGGGTTTGCCATGCCAGGCAAAGGAGAATCAGAAGCAAGGTTGCACCTCAATCTCACACTCCTTCCCCAAATGCCACTGTGGGAAGAAACGGAGAAAGCTGGTGCAACGTTGCCCCGTTGGGAGCGGTCCGCCTTCATCAACTACGGACGAAGGGAGGAATGTGTGGACATCTTTTCCCGGATAAGTGGGGCAGGGGAAATGGAGGATCAGGGAGTTACCATTGAGGTGGAACTCCTCTGAGATCTGCCCAATTCCAGCCATCACCCTAAAAGGCCACCAGCGTGACCAAGGATGGGTTGGGTAAGGGCGGGAACCTCTCCTCCCTCAAAATACCCCCAAAGTCACCCCGGGGTTTGCCCTGCCCAACAATGGAGTGTCAGGAGCAAGTGGCACCTCAATCACACCTTCCATCCTTCAGTGTAACCGTGGGCAGAAATGGAGAAGCAAGTGCAACGTTGCCCCATATGGAGCGGGCCACCTTCGTCCACTACGGATGAAGGAGGAATGCGTAGAACTCTTCCCCAGGCCAAGTGGGGAAGGGGAGATGGAGGATTAGGGAGTCACCCTTGACTTCCTAACTCCCCCGATACCTGCCCAGTGCGACTCGCTTTAGGGTAACCAGCGTGCCCAAACATAGGTAGAGGAAGCCGGGGAACACCTCCGCCCCAACGAAACCCCAAGTCACGCTGGCTACTTTCCATCGCTAGCCATTTCTTTTTCCTTTTCCTCTCTGTTCGCGCCAAGAGGACAAACCATCCTTCGGTTACTCTCCGGCTATTGCTTGAGGTTCCTTCCGCACCCGAAAGCCGGACGCCACCTGGGCAAAACTACCGTATCCTTCGAATGCCTTTGTGGGCAGAAATGGGGTACCAGATGCACGGTTCCCTTTGAAAGAATGGAATCACTCCATGGAGGGTACATGCACCCCTTCCTCTGAGACAGGAGAAGGAGGAGATGAGAAATTAAAGGGCCACCACTGGTTTGGCCCCTACGCTGTTACGCTCCTTCCTTCCATCTCCTGGTCGGGCCACCAGCGTTCCCACCGAGGAGTGGGCGATGAGAGGCAACCTCCCCAGGCTCCTGGGCCCCGAACACAGGAACCACTCCCAAACGCATAACAGCTCTTTTCAGAGTCTTCTCGTTGCCTCCTTCCTCAGTTACACCTTCCTTCCTACAATGTGACTGGCGGCAGAAATGGAGTAGCAGGTGCAATGTTTTCCCGTCTGGAGCGATCCGCCTGCATCAACTATGGATGAAGGAGGAATGTTTGGACACCTTTTCCCGGCCAAGTGAGGAAGGGGAAATGGAGGATCAGGGAGTTCCCCTTGAGTTGGCAACTCCTCTGAGATCTGCCCAATGCCACCACCTTGGAGGGGAAAGCGGAGCAACCAAGGATGGGTAGGGAAGAGCGGGAACCTCTCCTCCCAAAACATACCCCAATGTCCATCCCGGGGTTTGCCATGCCAGGCAAAGGAGAATCAGAAGCAAGGTTGCACCTCAATCTCACACTCCTTCCCCAAATGCCACTGTGGGAAGAAACGGAGAAGCTGTGCAACGTTGCCCCGTTGGGAGCGGTCCGCCTTCATCAACTACGGACGAAGGAGGAATGTGTGGACATCTTTTCCCGGATAAGTGGGGCAGGGGAAATGGAGGATCAGGGAGTTACCATTGAGGTGGAACTCCTCTGAGATCTGCCCAATTCCAGCCATCACCCTAAAAGGCCACCAGCGTGACCAAAGATGGGTTGGGTAAGGGCGGGAACCTCTCCTCCCTCAAAATACCCCCAAAGTCACCCCGGGGTTCGCCCTGCCCAACAATGGAGTGTCAGGAGCAAGGTGGCACCTCACTCACACCTTCCATCCTTCAGTGTAACCGTGGGCAGAAATGGAGAAGCAAGTGCAACGTTGCCCCATATGGAGCGGGCCACCTTCGTCCACTACGGATGAAGGAGGAATGCGTAGAACTCTTCCCCAGGCCAAGTGGGGAAGGGGAGATGGAGGATTAGGGAGTCACCCTTGACTTCCTAACTCCCCCGATACCTGCCCAGTGCGACTCGCTTTAGGGTAACCAGCGTGCCCAAACATGGGTAGAGGAAGCCGGGGAACACCTCCGCCCCAACGAAACCCCAAGTCACGCTGGCTACTTTCCATCGCTAGCCATTTCTTTTTCCTTTTCCTCTCTGTTCGCGCAAGAGGACAAACCATCCTTCGGTTACTCTCCGGCTATTGCTTGAGGTTCCTTCCACACCCGAAAGCCGGACGCCACCTGGGCAAAACTACCGTATCCTTCGAATGCCTTTGTGGCAGAAATGGGGTACCAGATGCACGGTTCCTTTGAAAGAACGGAATCACTCCATGGAGGGTACATGCACCCCTTCCTCTGAGACAGGAGAAGGAGGAGATGAGAAATTAAAGGGCCACCACTGGTTTGGCCCCTACGCTGTTACGCTCCTTCCTTCCATCTCCTGGTCGGGCCACCAGCGTTCCCACCGAGGAGTGGGCGATGAGAGGCAACCTCCCCAGGCTCCTGGGCCCCGAACACAGGAACCACTCCCAAATGCATAACAGCTCTTTTCAGAGTCTGCTGGTTGCCTCCTTCCTCAGTTACACCTTCCTTCCTACAATGTGACTGGCGGCAGAAATGGAGTAGCAGGTGCAATGTTTTCCCGTCTGGAGCGATCTGCCTGCATCAACTATGGATGAAGGAGGAATGTTTGGACACCATTTCCCGGCCAAGTGAGGAAGGGGAAATGGAGGATCAGGGAGTTCCCCTTGAGTTGGCAACTCCTCTGAGATCTGCCCAATGCCACCACCTTGGAGGGGAAGCGAGCAACCAAGGATGGGTAGGGGAAGAGCGGGAACCTCTCCTCCCGAAACATACCCCAATGTCAACCCGGGGTTTGCCATGCAGGCAAAGGAGAATCAGAAGCAAGGTTGCACCTCAATCTCACACTCCTTCCCCAAATGCCACTGTGGGAAGAAACGGGAGAAGCTGGTGCAACGTTGCCCCGTTGGGAGCGGTCCGCCTTCATCAACTACGGACGAAGGAGGAATGTGTGGACATCTTTTCCCGGATAAGTGGGGCAGGGGAAATGGAGGATCAGGGAGTTACCATTGAGGTGGAACTCCTCTGAGATCTGCCCAATTCCAGCCATCACCCTAAAAGGCCACCAGCGTGACCAAGAATGGGTTGGGTAAGAGCGGAACCTCTCCTCCCTCAAAATACCCCCAAAGTCACCCGGGGTTTGCCCTGCCCAACAATGGAGTGTCAGGAGCAAGGTGGCACCTCAATCACACCTTCCATCCTTCAGTGTAACCGTGGGCAGAAATGGAGAAGCAAGTGCAACGTTGCCCCATATGGAGCGGGCCAACTTCGTCCACTATGGATGAAGGAGGAATACGTAGAACTCTTCCCCAGGCCAAGTGGGGAAGGGGAGATGGGAGGATAAGGGAGTCACCTTGACTTCCTAACTCCCCGATACCTGCCCAGTGCAATTCGCTTTAGGGTAACCAGCGTGTCCGAACATGGGTAAAGGAAGCCGGGGAACACCTCCGCCCCAACAAAACCCCAAGTCACGCTGGCTGACTTTCCGTCGCCAGCCATTTTCTTTTTCCTTTTCCTCTCTGTTCGCGCAAGGAGACAAACCATCCTTCGGTTACTCTCCGGCTATTGCTTGAGGTTCCTTCCGCACCCGAAGCCGGACGCCACCTGGGCAAAACTACCGTATCCTTCGAATGCCTTTGTGGGCAGAAATGGGGTACCAGATGCACAGTTCCCTTTGAAAGAACGGAATCACTCCATGGAGGGTACATGCACCCCTTCCTCTGAGACAGGAGAAGGAGGAGATGAGAAATTAAAGGGCCACCACTGGTTTGGCACCTATGCTGTTACGCTCCTTCCTTCAATCTCCTGGTCGGGCCACCAGCGTTCCCACTGAGGACTGGGGGATGAAAGGCAACCTTCCCGGGCTCCTGGACCCTGAAAACAGGAACCACTCCCAATTGCATAAGAACTCTTTCAGAGTCTGCTCGTTGCCTCCTTCCTCAGTTACACCTTCCTTCCTACAATGTGACTGGCGGCACAAATGGAGTGGCAGGTGTAATGTTTTCCCATCTGGAGCGATCCGCCTGCATCAACTGTGGATGAAGGCGGAATGTTTGGACATCTTTTCCCGGCCAAGTGGGGAAGGGGAAGGGGAGGATAAGGGATTTTCCCTTGAGTTGGCAACTCCTCTGAGATCTGCCCAATGCCACTACCTTCGAGCCAAACAAGAGCCACCAATGAAGAGCTGGGTAAGAGAGGGAAGCTGTCCTCCCGAAAAATACCCCATTGTCAACCCAGGGCTTGCCCTGCCAGGAAAAGGAGAATCAGGAGCGAGTTTGCAATTCAATCACCCCTTCCATCCTACGATGTTACAGTGGGCATCAATGGAGAAGCAGGTGCAACGTTGCCCCATTTGGAGCGTCCGCTTTCATCAATTACGGATGAAGGAGGAATGTGTGGACATCTTTTCCCGCCAAGTGGGGAAGGGGAAATGGAGGATCAGGGAGTTACCATTGAGGTGGAACTCCTCTGAGATCTGCCCAATTCCAGCCATCACCCTAACAGGCACCAGAACAACAAGGAAGGGTTGAGTAAGAAGACCAGGAACCCCTCCTCCCTAAAATACCCCAAAGTAACCGCGGGCAGAGCTGGATGCCACCTGGGCAAAACGGCCGTGACCTTTTCATGGTTGTCAGTAGAATGCTGGAGGCCTGACAGGGAGGTTCAGATGAAGGAGTGTAACACTGTAGGGACAAAGCAGTGATGGCCCTTTAATTTCTCCCATCCAACCACTCCTGACGCAGAGAAAAAGATGCCCAAATCCTACTGCATGTAGCTTTCACGGAGTGATATTGTCTCTGAAAGGGGAACCATGCATCTGGTATGCCATTTCGGCCCTGACAGTCAATGGAGAAGCAGGAGCAAGATTGCACATCAATCACTCCTTCCATTCTACAATGTTACTGTGGGCAGAAATGGAGAATTCAGGTGTAACATTGCCCCGACTGGAGCCATCGGCCTCCATCAACATCGGATGGAGCTGGGAAGAGCGGGACCCTCTCCTCCCTTAAAATCCCCCAAAGTCATCCCGGGGATCGCCCTACTAAACAATGAAGGCAAGTGTGGACCTCAATCACACCTTCCTTCTTACAATATTACTGTGGGCAGAAATGGAGAAGCAGGTGCAACATTGCCCCATCTGGATCCATCGGCCTTCATCAACATCGGATAGCGTTGGGAAGAGCAGAACCCTCTCCTCCTCCAAAATACCCCAAAGTCACCCGGGGAACAGCCTACGAAACAATGAAGGCAAGGTTGCACCTCAATCACCCCTTCCATCCTACAGTGTTTCTGTGAGCAGGAATGAAGAAGCAAGTGCAACGGTGCCCCATATGGAGCGGGCCACCTTCGTCCACTATGGATGAAGCAGGAATGCGTAGAAATCTTCCCCAGACCAAGTGGGGAAGGGGAAATGGAGGATTAGGGAGTCACCCTTCACTTCCTAACTCCCCTGATACCTTCCCAGTGCAACTTGCTTTAGGGGCACCAGCATACCCAAACATGGGTAGGGAAGCCCGGGAACACCTCTGCCCCAACGAAACCCAGGTCAGGTCACGCTGGCTACTTTCCATCGCTAGCCATTTCCTTTTCCTCCCTGCTCGCGTTAGGGGACGAACCATCCTTGGGGTTACTCTCCGGCTATTGCTCGGGGTTTTCATACCCCGAAAGCCGGACGCCACCTGAGCAAAACTGCCGTATCCTTCTAATGCCTCTGTGGGCAGAAATGGGGTATCAGATGCACGGTTCCTTTGAAAGAACTGCATCACTCCATGAAGGGTACATGCATCTCTTCCTCTGGGACAGGAGTAGGAGGAGATGAGAAATTAAAGGGCCACCACTGGTTTGGCACCTGCGCTGCTACGCTCCTGCATTCAATCTCCTGGTCGGGCCACCAGCGTTCCCACCGAGGACTGGGGGATGAGAGGCAACCTCCCCATGCTCCTGGGCCCCGAACACAGGAACCAATCCCAAACGCATAACAACTCTTTTCAGAGTCTGCTCGTTTCCTCCTTCCTCAATTACACCTCGCTTCCTACAATGTGACCTGCAGGAGAAATGAGAAGCAGGTGCAACGTTGCCCTGTCTGGAAGCAATCCGCCTTGATCAACAACGGATGAAGGAGGAATGTGTGGACATCTTCCCCGGGCAAGTGGGGGAAAGGGAAGTGGCGGATAAGGGATTTTCCCTTGAGTTGGCAACTCCGCTGAGATCTGCCCAATGCCACCACCTTCGAACCGAACCAGAGTCACCAACGAAGGGTTGGGTAAGAGCGGGAAGCTCTCCTCACGAAAAATACCCCAGTGGCAACCCAGGGGCTGCCCTGCCAAGCAAAGGAGAATGAGGAGCAAGGTTAATAATGTTGGTATTTGTTAAGCGCTTACTATGTGCAGAGCACTGTTCTAAGCGCTGGGGTAGACACAGGGTAATCAGGTTGTCCCACATGAGGCTCACAGTTAATCCCCATTTTACAGATGAGGGAACTGAGGCACAGAGAAGTAAAGTGACTTGCCCACAGTCACACAGCTGCCAAGTGGCAGAGCCGGGAGTCAAACCCATGACCTCTGACTCCGAAGCCCAGGCTCTTTCCACTGAGCCACGCTGCTTCCCAACCAGTGATAGACAACCACTGGAGATTTTTTGAAGGGGGGTGGTTGACATGCCCAGAGCATTTCTGTAGAAATATATCCTCTTCAATGGTATTTGTTAAGTGCTATGTGCCAAGTACTGTACTTAAGTGCTGGGGTAGATACAAGCATATCATGTTGGACACAGTCCATGTACCATGTGGAGCTCAGAGTCTTAATCCTCATTTTACATTTTACAGATGAAGTAACTAAGGCACAGAGAAGTTAATTATCCAGGCCCATTATCTTCTCTAACATAATTATAGCCTTAGCATTCATGGGTATAACTATGGGTTCACTTTCTACTTATTTTGTTTTTTTAAGGGGCATCTACCCTTTCACTCATTTCTACAGTAGTATACACAGTTTGTGTCTGCCTGTCTACCCCCTTGGATTGTAAATTCCTCAGGAGTTGGGATGGCATAGCCTACTTTTAGGATGCGTGTTCCTAACGTTTCTATACAGTGCTCTGTGCAGAGAAGGTGCTCAATAAATAATGCCGATAAGGTGTCCAGCCACAGCAGCTTTCACCTCTGGCTTCAGGACAAATCAGCAAGACCACCACCCTTTTACCCCTTCTTGGTGGATTCCATCTCTCCAGCTTGCTACATCCTCTACCTCAAATATTCATTTCTAGCCAGACCACATATTTGGAAATTGTTCTGAGGCCCCTGGAATCAAGTTCACACTTTCCAGGGCAGGGAGAGGCAGGGACGGAGGAAGGAAAAGCCAACAAATTAGAGGAGTGGGTCATCAATGAGAAATGAGCTTCCCTCCCCATGCCCACCTACACCCTGAGACTAGAGTATCAATTATCAGTGGCCAGTTGACCTGCAGAGAATTAGAGTGGATTTGGAATTTTTTCCATCTCTCAACTCATCCCTCTCTAGACTGGATCCAGTGACCACCTCACCCACCCATCCACACCCCAAAGGGCTCAACAGTCCCCCCAGCTGGTGGCTGCCAGGGACTTTCCTCCCCCAGCATAGCAGCTTCCCCATAGCACACAGCTGGGACGGACAGAGATGCTGTCCTCCTCGTGATAAGGCAGACAAGCCAGAACCACACTGAAGCCATCCCAGGGTCCAGAGTTGAGAGTGTGTGTGCCTGAGTATGTGAATATGGATCATCCATTGTTTGCAGTACCCTTGCCAAAAACCCTCTCAATTTCAAAGGATAAAAGAGAATGTGCCGTACTTCCTAAACAGCTCCATTTTGGCTCTCGGTTCCAGAAAACTCCTAATAGCCTCAAAGCATCATGCTGGAGGGAAAGCACACAAAACAAACCACAATGACAGGAGCTTCCCTGCCTGCAGTCACAGACAGCCAGGAGGCTGCCAATTGCAAGCAGCAGCAACGGTGTGTATGTGTGTGTGGGGGTCCTGTTATCTAGCAAAAGCAAAACCACAGCCTTGTAGCCTTAAAGCCAAGGGCTCCACCAGCCCGGTGCTCCAATTAATTATATTTAGTGAGCACTTACTGTGAGCGCCTGGGAGAATACAAAATAACAGAGTTGGTAGACACGATCCCTGGCCACAAGTAGCTTACAGTCTAGAGGGGAGACAGACATTAATATGAATACATCAATTAAATTATGGATATGTATAAATAAGTGCTGTGGGGTTGAGGGTGGGGTGAATGAAGGGTACAAATCCTAGTGGGCAGTGTCTACCAACTCTGTTATACTGCACTTTCTCAAGTGCTTAGTACAGTGCTCTGCACAGTAAGTGCTCAATCAAAACGATCAATAGTGCCAAGCTGACACAGAAAGGAGTGGGAGAAGAGGAAATAAGAGCATAGTAGGGGAAGGCCTCTTGGAAGAGATGTGCGAACCAAACTCAATGCAGGAATTGTTGGAGAACACTCTCAGCTCAGCATTTGGCTAGTGCAGTGGCTTCAGAGGAGCCTGAAACCCAGAATCCACAAAATCCAGACACTAGAGACTTCAAGGATGGTGCTCTGCCTTTCCAAAGCAAGGTGTCTGGATCTCCATGCCCTCGACTGGCCCGGATTGGAAGTGGGAACTCTTCCCTCCTCACCCCCACTTTCACTCATTCACAGCCTGATTAAGTTAAACTAGCCCTTGGACAACAATCAATGGTTATCGACTGGGGGCTTACTGTGTGCAGAGCACTGGACTGAGAGCTTGGGAGCATTCAATAAAGTCAATACAATCCCTGCTCTGAAGGAGCTGACAGTCTAGCTGGGAAGAGGAGACACTCATTAAAATACATTACGGGTAGGGGAAGCAGCCAACTGTCACACACTTTGGATTCCATATATCACAGCCTCCAGGAACACCCAAGTCAGAACTTCATCCACCTGGTTAAACATACCCAGACGAGCTGCCTTACTAAGGGAGACCCCAATTGCGTCCAGATGTTAGCTACCTGCTGGTGAAATGTGTAAACTGTACTCCATGGCCACTACTCTTGGCTTCTTCACCCAGGTGAATCCAAAGGCTGAAAAACCCTACCTCTGACAGGTGGATCATGTGCTGCAGAGGAGAGAGCCCACCTGTACACTCCCCTCACCCCCACCCCTCCACCAGGAGCCTTCTGAAGCAGAAAGGGCAAGGAAGCAGTGATAACATGCCTTTTCAACTTTCAGAACAGTAGGAAGCCACATGGAAGCCATAATGGAAAGCCACAGTGAGCCTGAAACTCTATTCCTTTAGCCACAATGCCCTATCCCTCTTGTAGTATTTATCGTTGCCCTCGTCTTTTATATTGTTTTTACATTTCTATTGGTTCCTCGCTTCTTATGGGTCTGTCATCCATTCCTTCTTCTTTGCTTATTCTTAGACCGTGAACTCCTTGAGGGCCAGGAACCGTGTCTAATTATGATTGATGTATTTTTCCCCCTCTCCTATGAATCAACGCCTTCTTGTGGCAGGAGAGTTTGCATACTCTGATGAAGCTTAGAGCTGTGCCATTTAGGGCTACCCATAATGGAAAGATTTAAGCCGAAGCATCAGACAAAGTCGATTCACCTGTGCTGGGCAGTGGCGATATGGGAAAGAGTCCAAGACAGATGATCAAGTGATCATAATATTGATCAAAGACGATGGCAGAGACTCAAGTTTTTACTGCACGGAAAAAGGCAATGGTAAAACCACTTCCATATCTAGACCAAGAAAACTCTATGGGTACACATACCAGAATGACTTTATGACAGAAAATGGGATGTTCTGAAGAGGGTGTGTCCACTCAGTGAAGTGTTGCACTTCAATCACCTCTTCCATCCTACAGTGTTTCTGTGGGCAAAAATGAAGAACCATTTGCAGCATTGCCAAGTATGGAGCGATCGGCCTTCATCAACTTGGGATGAAGGCGCGATGTATGGAAATCTTCCCCTGGCCAAGTGGGGAAGGGGAAATGGAGGATCAAGGAGTCACGCTTGAGTGGGCAACTCCTCTGCTATCTGCCCAAAGCCACCATCCTAGAAGGCCACCAGCACAACAAAGGAAGGGTTGAATAAGGAGACCAGGAACCCCTCCTCCCTAAAATACCCCAAAGTAACCGCGGGCACAGCTGGATGCCACGTGGGCAAAATGGCTGTGAGCTTTTCATGGTTTTCACAGAATGCTGTAGGCCTGACAAGGAGGTTCAGATGAAGGAGTGTAGCAATGTAGGGGCCAAAGCAGTGATGGCCCTTTAATTTCTCCCATCCAACCTCTCCTGACTCAGAGAAAAAGATGCCCAATTCCTACTGCATGTAGCTTTCATGGAATGACATTGGTCTCTGAAAGGGGAACCGTGCATCTGGTATGCCATTTCGGCCCTGACAGTCAATGGAGAAGCAGGAGCAAGATTGCACATCAATCACACCTTCCATTCTACAATGTTACTGTGGGCAGAAATGGAGAAGCAGCTGTAACATTGCCCCGTCTGGAGCCATCGGCCTCCATCAACATCGGATGGAGCTGGGAAGAGCGGGACCCTCTCCTCCCTAAAATCCCCCAAAGTCACCCCGGGGATCGCCCTACTAAACAATGGAAGCAAGTGCGGACCTCAATCACACCTTCCTTCCTACAATATGACTGTGGGCAGAAATGGAGAAGCAGGTGCAACATTGCCCCGTTGGGAGCGATCCGCCTCCTTCACCAACGGCTGAACGCGGAATGCGGGGAAATCTTCCGCCGGCTAAGTGGGGAAGGGGAAATGGAGGATAAGGGAGTTGCCATTGAGGTGGAACTCCTCTGAGCTCGGACCTATTCCCAATTCCATCACACCACACCAGGAAGGCCACCAGCGTAACCAAGGATGGATTGGATAAGAGCGAGAACCTCTGCTCCCTAAAAATACCCCAAAACCACCCAGGGGTTTGCCGTGCCAAACAATGGAGAATCAGCAGCAAGGTTGCACCTCAATCACCCCTTGCATCCTCCAGTGTTTCTGTGGGCAGAAATGAAGAAGCATTTGCAAAGTTGCCCAGTTTGGAGCGATCGGCTCATTCAACTTCAGATAAAGGCGCAATGAGTAGAAATCTTCCCCAGGCCAAGTGGCGAAGAGGAAATGGAGGATTAGGGAGTCACCCTTGACTTCCTAACTCCCCCGATACCTGCCCAATGCAACTCGCTATAGGGCACGCCCCATACCACACATGGGTAGGGGAAGCCCGGGAACACATCTGCCCAATAAAAACCCCAGGTCAGGTCACGCTTGCTACTTTCCATCGGCTAGACATTCCTTTTCCCCTGCTCGTGCAAGGGGACGAACGATCCTTTTGCTTACTCTCCGGCTATTGCTTGGGTTTTTTCATAATCCCAAAGCCGGACAGCACCTGTGCAAAACTGCAATACTCGTTACGTGCTTTTGTGGGCGAAATGGGGTACCAGATGCATGTTCCCTTTGAAAGAACTGCATCACTCATGAAGGGTACATGCATCCCTTCCTCTGAGACAGGAGACGGAGGAGATGAGAAATTAAAGGACCACCACCGGTTTGGCACCTACGCTGCTACGCTCCTTCATTCAATCTCCTTGCCGGGCCTCCAGCGTTCCCACCGAGGACTGGGGGATGAGAGGCAAACTCCCCACCCTCCTGGGCCCTGAACACAGGAACCAATCCCAAACGCATAACAACTCTTTTCAGAGTCTGCTCGTTTCCTCCTTCCTCAGTTACACCTTCCTTCCTACAATGTGACTGGCGGCACAAATGGAGTGGCAGGTGCAATGTTTTCCTGTCTGGAGCGATCCGCCTGCATCAACTATGGATGAAGGATGTATGATTGGACATCTTTTCCCGGCCAAGTGGGGAAGGGGAAATGGAAAATCAAGGAGTCACCCTTGAGTGGGCAACTCCTCTGCTATCTGACCAAAGCCACTAACCCAGAAGGCCACCAGCACAACAAAGGAAGGGTTGAGTAAGAAGACCAGGAACCCCTCCTCCCTAAAATACCCCAAGGTTACCCCGGGCAGAGCTGGATGCCACCTGGGCAAAACGGCCGTGACCTTTTCATGGTTGTCATAGAATGCTGGAGGCCTGACAGGGAGGTTCAGATGAAGGAGTGTAACACTGTAGGGGCCAAAGCAGTGATGGCCCTTTAATTTCACCCATCCAATCTCTCCTGACTCAGAGAAAAAGATGGCCAAATCCTACTGCATGTAGCTTTCATGGAGTGATATTGGTCTCTGAAAGGGGAACCATGCATCTGGTATGCCATTTCGGCCCTGACAGTCAATGGAGAAGCAGGAGCAAGATTGCACATCAATCACTCCTTCCATTCTACAATGTTACTGTGGGCAGAAATGGAGAATTCAGGTGTAACATTGCCCCGTCTGGAGCCATCGGCCTCCATCAACATCGGATGGAGCTGGGAAGAGCGGGACCCTCTCCTCCCTTAAAATCCCCCAAAGTCATCCCGGGGATCGCCCTACCAAACAATGAAGGCAAGTGTGGACCTCAATCACACCTTCCTTCTTACAATATTACTGTGGGCAGAAATGGAGAAGCAGGTGCAACGATGCCCCGTTGGGAGCGATCCGCCTCCATCGACCACGGCTGAAGGCGGAATGCGGGGAAATCTGCCGTCGGCTAAGTGGGGAAGGGGAAATGAAGGATAAGGGAGTTACCACTGAGGGGGAACTCCTCTGAGCTCTGCCCAATTCCATCACCACAGAAGGTCACCAGGGTAAACAAGGATGGGTTGGTTAAGAGCGGGAACCACTCCTCCCTAAAAATACCCCAAGGTCACCCCAGGCTTTGCCGTGCCAAACAATGGAGTATCAGGAGCAAGGTTGCACCTCAATCACCCCTTCCATCCTACAGTGTTTCTTAGAGCAGGAATGAAGAAGCAAGTGCGACGGTGCCCCATATGGAGCGGGCCACCTTCGTCCACTACGGATGAAGGAGGAATGCGTAGAAATCCTCCCCAGGCCAAGTGGGGAAGGGGAAATGGAGGATTAGGGAGTCACCCTTGACTTCCTAACTCCCCCGATACCTGCCCAGTGCAACTCGCTTTAGGGGCACCAGCATACCCAAACATGGGTAGGGGAAGCCCGGGAACACCTCTGCCCCAACGAAACCCCAGGTCAGGTCACGCTGGCTACTTTCCATCGCTAGCCATTTCCTTTTCCTCCCTGCTCGCATAAGTGGATGAACCATCCTTGGGTTACTCTCCGGCTATTGCTCGGGGTTTTTCATACCCCGAAAGCCGGACGCCACCTGGGCAAAACTGCCATATCCTTCTAATGCCTCTGTGGGCAGAAATGGGGTATCAGATGCACGGTTCCCTTTGAAAGAACTGCATCACTCCATGAAGGGTACATGCATCTCTTCCTCTGGGACAGGAGTAGGAGGAGATGAGAAATTAAAGGGCCAACACTGGTTTGGCACCTACGCTGCGACACTCCTTCATTCAATCTCCTGGTCGGGCCACCAGCGTGCCCACCGAGGACTGGGGGATGAGAGGCAACCTCCCCATGCTCCTGGGCCCCGAACACAGGAACCAATCCCAAACGCATAACAACTCTTTTCAGAGTCTGCTCGTTTTCTCCTTCCTCAGTTACACCTTGCTTCCTTCAATGTGACTGGCGGCACAAATGGAGTGGCAGGTGCAATGTTTTCCCTGTCCGGAAACGATCCGCCTGCATCAACTATGGATGAAAGGAGGGACGTTTGGACATCTTTTCCTGACCAAGTGGGGACAGGGAAGTGGAGGATAAGAGATTTTCCCTTGAGTTGGCAACTCCTCTAAGATCTGCCCAATGCTACCACCTTCGAGGCGAACCACAGTAACCAAGGAAGGGTTGGGTAAGAGAGGGAACCTCTCCTCCCCAAAATACCCCAATGGTCAACCCATGGCTTGCCTTGCCTGGCAAAGAAGTATCAGGAGTAAGGTTGCACTTCAATCACCTCTTTCCATCCTACAAGTGTTTCTGTGGGCAGAAATGAAGAAGCATTTGCAGCGTTCCCCAGTTTGGAGCCATCGGCCTTCATCAACTTGGGATGAAGGCACGATGTATGCAAATCTTCCCCCAGCCGAGTGGGGAAGGGGAAATGGAGGATCAAGGAGTCACCCTTGAGTGGGCAACTCCCTGATATCTGCCCAAGCCACCACCCCTAAAAGGCCACCAGCACAGCAAAGGAACGGTTGAGTAAGAGGACCAGGAACCCCTCCTCCCTAAAATACCCAAAGTAACCGCGGGCACAGCTGGATGCCACGTGGGCAAAATGGCCATGACCTTTTCATGGTTTTGCATAGAATGCTGTAGGCCTGACAAAGGAGGTTCAGATGAAGGAGTGTAGCAATGTAGGGGCCAAAGCAGTGATGGCCCTTTAATTTCTCCCATCCAACTTCTCCTGACTCATAGAAAAGATGCCCAATTCCTACTGCATGTAGCTTTCATGGAGTGATATTGGTCTCTGAAGGGAAACCATGCATCTGGTGTGCCATTTCGGCCCTGAACAGTCAATGGAGAAGCAGGAGCAAGATTGCACCATCATCACACCTTCCATTCTACAATGTTACTGGGGGCAGAAATGGAGAAGCAGGTGTAACAATGGCCCGTCTGGAGCCATCGGCCTCCATCAACATCGGATGGAGCTGGGAAGAGCGGGACCCTCTCCTCCCTAAAAATCCCCCAAAGTCACCCCGGGGATCGCCCTACCAAACAATGGAAGCAAGTGTGGACCTCAATCACACCTTCCTTCCTACAATATGACTGTGGGCAGAAATGGAGAAGCAGGTGCAACATTGAAAAAGATGCCCAATTCCTACTGCATGTAGCATTCATGGAGTGATATTGGTCTCTGAAAGGGGAACCATGCATCTGGTATGCCATTTCGGCCCTGACAGTCAATGGAGAAGCAGGAGCAAGATTGCACATCAATCACACCTTCCATTCTACAATGTTACTGTGGGCAGAAATGGAGAAGCAGGTGTAACATTGCCCCGTCTGGAGCCATCGGCCTCCATCAACATCGGATGGAGCTGGGAAGAGCGGGACCCTCTCCTCCCTAAAAATCCCCTAAATTCACCCCGGGATCACCCAACCAAACAATGGAAGCAAGTGTGGACCTCAATCACACCTTCCTTCCTACAATATTACTGTAGGCAGAAATGGAGAAGCAGGTGCAACATTACCCCGTTGGGAGCGATCCGCCTCCATCGACCACGGCTGAAGGCGGAATGCGGGGAAATCCTCCGCCGGCTAAGTGGGGAAGGGGAAATGGAGGATAAGGGAGTTGCCATTGAGGTGGAACTCCTCTGAGCTCTGCCCAATTCCCAATTCCATCACCACGGAAGGCCACCAGCGTAACCAAGGATGGGTTGGATAAGAGCGAGAACCTCTCCTCCCTAAAAATACCCCAAAGTCACCCCGGGTTTTGCCGTGCCAAACAATGGAGTATCAGCAGCAAGGTTGCACCTCAATCACCCCCTCCATCCTCCAGTGTTTCTGTGGGCAGAAATGAAGAAGCATTTGCAAAGTTGCCCAGTTTGGAGCCATTGGCCTTCATCAAATTCGGATGAAAGCGCATAGTAGAAATCTCCCCCCGGCTTAAGTGCCGAAGGGGAATGGAGGACAAGGGAGTCACCCTTGACTTCCTAACTCCCCGGATACCTGCCCAATGCACTCGCTTTAGGGGCCACAGCGTACCCAACATGGGTAGGGGAAGCCTGGAACACCTCTGCCCAGTGAAACCCCAGGTCAGGTCACGCTTGCTACTTTCCATCGCTAGACATTCCTTTTCCTCCTGCTCGTGCAAGGGGACGAACGATCCTTTGCTTCCTCTCTGGCTATTGCTTGGGTTTTTTTCATAACCCCAAAGCCGGACGCCACCTGGGCAAAACTGCAATATCGTTCCAGTGCTTTGTGGGCAGAAATGGGGTACCAGATGCATGGTTCCCTTGAAAGAACTGCAATCACTCCATGAAGGGTACATGCATCCCTTCCTCTGAGACAGGAGAAGGAGGAGATGAGAAATTAAAGGGCCACCACTGGTTCGGCACCTACGCTGCTACGCTCCCTCATTCAATCTCCTTGTCGGGCCTCCAGCGTCCCACCCAGGACTGGGGGATGAGAGGCAACGTCCCCGCCCTCCTGGCCCGAAACACAGGAACCAATCCCAAACGCATAACAACTCTTTTCAGAGTCTGCTCGTTTCCTCCTTCCTCAGTTACACCTTCCTTCCTACAATGTGACTGGCGGCACAATGGAGTGGCAGGTGCAATGTTTTTCCTGTCTGGAACGATCCGCCTGCATCAACTATGGATGAAGGAGGATGTTTGGACATTCTTTCCTGGCCAAGTGGGGAAGGGGAAGTGGAGGATAGGTTAGTCACCCTTGAGCTGGCCACTCTGCTGACACCTGCCCAACTCAGAGCATCTTCCAAGGCCACAAGGCCATACTCAGGGACGGGTTGCAGAAGAGCAGGGGCCATTCCGCCCTTCAGTAAATACCACTCTTTGATTGGTTTGGCTGTCTTCCTCAGTATGCCATCCATACGGGCCCTTGGGCAGTCCGTGCATGGAAAGCAATAGCATTAGTCGCAAAAATAGGGTGAAGGAGAAATTGCAAGTATTTTGGAATCTCTGTTCCGCATATCCACTTACAGTACATACGTGTGTAACATCCGCTTTAATTTGTAGGAAAATATACCTAATCTCTCAGCAATGCGAAGCTACCAAAGTTTTGGGAAACTGCTGGGAACATACACTTATCCATGTCCCCACTGAAAACTATGTTCCATATAATCAGCTGAATAAAAAGGAAAGGTCATAGAAGAGGTGGTAGCAGACAGGGCAGCGGCAAGTTTCTTCAAAATGTGCTCCTAAGACAAGGTTTCTGTGCTCAGCCTAATATCCAAAATGAAAAATATTTCTGTGGGTTATCACGACACTAGAAATGCAGCTAAGTTCTTTGAACATGTTAGTTGGAAGAGATCAAACTCTTCTGTGGCCTGAAGTCCTCACAACTGTCTTTATAGCCATAACATTAAAGCAGAGTTATAAATTCAGAATCATTTAGATGTTGATTTTCTGATTTTTACTGAATTAAACTTGCTTTCCAGGAGCTTCCTATTCCTGCTCTCCATGACCTCAACTGCTTCTGATGTGGGAATGCCTACACTTGTGCTGCTACTTTTTAATCTGCCAAAGTGCACGGGAATCTTATCAGAGAGCAGATGGGTAAGGCGATAACATAACTACTACCCTTGACCTTGGAAGTGTAAATTTGGAAGCAGGTGTTGCCACTTTGATTCAAAAAAATTCACTCAGGACCAAAGCCCTGGACTTGGCAAACTGTGCAGTTCATCACGAGCATCCTGAAGTTGATTTTCTGGACCTTTGGGAAATCCTGTGGATTCTTGCTGACTCTTAAAACTTTTTACCTTAAAACTTAAAACTGGAAGGCGAAGGATGCTGGGCCCAAAGGACAACGAGAAGAGCTCCGGGCCAGGCCCGCAAGGCAAACGCCGGGAGGTCCATATAGGAAAGGAGAAGGGTTCGGGCCAGAACTGCAAAGCCAGAGGTTGGGGAGGGGGCAAACTGGAACGCCAAAAAGTGTTCGGGGCCTGGCCCTCAAATGCCAAGCCAAGAGGTGAAAACGGCAAGTCTTTTTTTGGGGGGGGGGGGGGGGGCGCGCAGCATTTGTTAAGCCACTTACTATGCGTGGTAGGCATCGGAACTAAGTGCTGGGTTGGGCGCGGTGCCTGTCCCACGTGGACTTCACAGTCTCAAATCCTCAATTTTACAAATGAGGTAACTTAGGCACAGAGAAGTAAAGTGACTTGCCCAAGGTCACAACAGCAGACAAGTGGCAGTGCTGGGATTAGAACTCGTGACCCTCTGACTCCCAGGCCTGTGCTCTATCCATATGCCATGCTGCTCTCTACCACTCATGATGACATTTGTTAAGCACTTACTATGTGCCAGGCACTGCCCCAAGTGCTGGAGTGGATACAGGCAAATGGAGTTGGACACAGTCCCTATCCTATGTGGGGCTTGCAAGTCTCAATCCCCCTTTTACAGATGGGGTAACTGAGGCACAGAGAAATGAACTTGCCCAAGGTCACACAGCAGACAAGTGGCAAACCTGGGATGAGAACCCATGACCTTCTGACTCCCAGGCCCATGCTCTATCTACCTCACCATGCTGCTTAAGTTGGACACAGTCCCTGCCCCCACGTGGGGCAAACAGTCTTAAACTGCATTTTACAGATGGGGTAACTGAGGCACAGAGAAGTTAAGTGACTTGCTGAAGGTCACACAGCAGACAAGTGACAGAGCCCGGATTAAGCCACGCTGCTTCCCTCTGATCTAAGGCAACCAGTCGGGGAAGGGAAAACAAGTTTGGCTTGTACGAAGCACATCTGAAACCCACTTTGGGGGATGTTGATGAATTCTAAGCTGACACTCAATTTGTAGACAAATCCTAGCAGGGACTGCATAGGGTGGCTACCGATGGCCTCGAGGATAACTGGACCCCTCCATGTGCAAGTGATGTCCTTTGTGTTACACAGTAATGTAATGCAATCCTGCACACCAATAGTAATAATAATAACATTATTATTATTGTGGTACTTATATAGACAAGCTGAAAAAGGGAAGACGGGCCACCTGGGCCCAAAGCGGTCACTGGCAGGCATCAATTTGGGTCTCGTATGTTACTTGTGGTTTAGTATCAGTTACTCAGCTAGCTTCTGGAATGACCTGCATTTTCACCAGTTGGCCTCTTTCTCTTTTTACCCTATTATTCAGTCTAGTTGGAGGATTGTTCTAAAAGCTAGCTCTGCAGGGATTTTAAATAAAGCAGGCATTATGCTATCTTGGTTGGAGAGAGTTAGGCAAGGGACCAAAATTCTCGGCATTTTTATTTTGAAAACCTCCGCTGAAAGATGGGCTCGGTTGCTTCTTGCGGCTGGGAGGCTGATGTTAAATGGAGTAGTTTCATCAGAGGACAATGCTATTGCTCAGATAGGGCATTACTAAATTCATCGAAGCCTATCTAAAGGTTTGAGTTCGGGGTGGTTGGTTTTTTTTAATTTTTTCTTTCTCCAGAAATTTCAATCTGAGGGGATTTGAATAAATAACATTTAGAAGTCACTGAGCGGTGTCAACAACTTTTCAAAAAGATTATTACTGCAGATTAAAAACCGGAGACCGTCTGAAAAACCCTAAGTATTCGAAGGTGGCAGAGAAAAAAAAACATCAGGAGCACCACAAGCTTAGCTTTGGTAGAAGTTGGATGAAACTAAGAAGCTTCAGTTTGAGGAGGGTTTCTATTTCTTGGGGCTTTATCCCACTCCTGTCTGGTTTCATCCTTCATCTTCAAATTCAGCGATTGCTTCAAAATTCTGCTCCGAAAGTCTTCCGGGCTCCCGGCGAAAGGCTCAGTACCACTTCCAAAAGATTATTTATCTTACAGAAGCACACGTAATAATGGTATTTGTTACTACGTGCCGGGGACTGTATTAAAGGCTGGTGTCCCTCTCCCCCCTCATCGAGGATTTTAACTCAAAACTGGATATCTGAGTCAGGATTTTCTTCTTCCCGGGCTTCCGGAAGTACTTTTGTTCCCTGATAAAACATGCTAGAATTGTCAACTCATCAGCGAGCTGTTCTGAAGAGTATCGGGGATACGTATCTACTATCCCAATCTTAGTCCTATTTAATATTAAAATGCCCTTATTCTTAGTCCTGCAGCTTCCCACCCACTGAAACACACAGCAGGCTGGGCTCCCATCTTCTTCCCTCACAGCCATTTTAAGCTCCCCTCAGACGCCGATATGGCGACAGAGTGCGAGTCCCTCTCGTCTTCACGCTCGCTCGCCCGCCCAGACTCCCTTCCCCATCTCCAAGCTTCCGAGCCCGTCTTTCATTTTAGTCGTTTTATTGGCCAACTACGAGCGGCGACGTCCTCTTCCCCCCTCGCCCTCCCCCGCCGAGATCATGGCCGCCTTTCCCCGCCCCGACCAGGAAGCAAGGCGACGGAGGACCTAACGTTCGTCACGAGCGGGAAATCGCGGACCCCGCCCCCCACGCGACGCTTCGCGCGCCACTTCCCCAGACGACTTTGAGCGGAACCGCCTTTCTGCCGCGGCAGGAAGAAAGAAGTCTCGCGAGAGAGGCGGGGCTAATAACGGAATCTCCTTCTCGGCCCGAGGGGGGGCGGGGCGGGGGAGAGAAGAGGGGAGGAGGGAAGGGAGGGAGGGAAAAGGGAGGAGGGAGGGGGGAGGGGGAAGCGGAAGGGGGGAGGAAGAAGAGAGGGAGGGAGGAAGGGGTAAGGGGAGGAGGGGAAAAGGGGAGGGGGAAAGGGGAGGGGGGGAAGGAAGAGGAGGGAGGAGAGGAAGAGGGAGGGGACAAGAAGGGCTCAGGCAGGATAGAAAGGAAGGGGTAATCTCCTTGAGCTCAAACTGGTCATTTATAATAATAATGATAATGTTGGTATTTGTTAAGCGCTTACTATGTGCAGGAAGGGAGCGAAGGGAAGAGGGAAGGAGGAGAGGGGAGAGGGAAGGGGGGGGGAGGAGGAAGAGGGGAAAGGGGAGGAGGGAGGGGGGAGAAGGGAGGGGAAAAGGGCAGGAGGAGGGGAGGGGGGAAGGGGGGGAAGGGAGAGGAGATAGGAGAGGGAAGAGGAAGGGGTGAAGAAGGGCTCAGGCCGGATGGAAAGGAGGGGTAATCCTCCTTGAGCTCAAACTGGTCATTTATAACAATCTCTGCCCCAACGAAACCCCAAGTCACGCAGCTACTTCCCGTCGCTAGCCATTCCTTTTCCTTTTCCTCCCTGCTCGCGCAAGGGGAACAAACCATCCTTGGGTTACTCTCCGGCTATTGCTTGAGGTTCCTTCCGCACCGAAAGCCGGACGCCACCTGGCAAAAACTACCGTATCCTTCGAATTCCTTTGTGGCAGAAATGGGGTACCAGATGCACGGTTCCCTTTGAAAAGAACGGAATCACTCCATGGAGGGTACATGCACCCCTTCCTCTGAGACAGGAGAAGGAGGAGATGAGAAATTAAAGGGCCACCACTGGTTTGGCCCCTACGCTGTTACGGTCCTTTCTTCCATCTCCTGGTCGGGCCACCAGCGTTCCCACCGAGGAGTGGGCGATGAGAGGCAACCTCCCCAGGCTCCTGGGCCCCGAACACAGGAACCACTCCCAAACGCATAACAGCTCTTTTCAGAGTCTGCTCGTTGCCTCCTTCCTCAGTTACACCTTCCTTCCTACAATGTGACTGGCGGCAGAAATGGAGTAGCAGGTGCAATGTTTTCCCGTCTGGAGCGATCCGCCTGCATCAACTATGGATGAAGGAGGAATGTTTGGACACCTTTTCCCGGCCAAGTGAGGAAGGGGAAATGGAGGATCAGGGAGTTCCCCTTGAGTTGGCAACTCCTCTGAGATCTGCCCAATGCCACCACCTTGGAGGGGAAGCGGAGCAACCAAGGATGGGTAGGGGAAGAGCGGGAACCTCTCCTCCCGAAACATACCCCAATGTCATCCCGGGGTTTGCCATGCCAGGCAAAGGAGAATCAGAAGCAAGGTTGCACCTCAATCTCACACTCCTTCCCCAAATGCCACTGTGGGAAGAAACGGAGAAGCTGGTGCAACGTTGCCCCGTTGGGAGCGGTCCGCCTTCATCAACTACGGACGAAGGAGGAATGTGTGGACATCTTTTCCCGGATAAGTGGGGCAGGGGAAATGGAGGATCAGGGAGTTACCATTGAGGTGGAACTCCTCTGAGATCTGCCCAATTCCAGCCATCACCCTAAAAGGCCACCAGCGTGACCAAGGATGGGTTGGGTAAGGGCGGGAACCTCTCCTCCCTCAAAATACCCCCAAAGTCACCCCGGGGTTTGCCCTGCCCAACAATGGAGTGTCAGGAGCAAGGTGGCACCTCAATCACACCTTCCATCCTTCAGTGTAACCGTGGGCAGAAATGGAGAAGCAAGTGCAACGTTGCCCCATATGGAGCGGGCCACCTTCGTCCACTACGGATGAAGGAGGAATGCGTAGAACTCTTCCCCAGGCCAAGTGGGGAAGGGGAGATGGAGGATTAGGGAGTCACCCTTGACTTCCTAACTCCCCCGATACCTGCCCAGTGCGACTCGCTTTAGGGTAACCAGCGTGCCCAAACATGGGTAGAGGAAGCCGGGGAACACCTCCGCCCCAACGAAACCCCAAGTCACGCTGGCTACTTTCCATCGCTAGCCATTTCTTTTTCCTTTTCCTCTCTGTTCGCGCAAGAGGACAAACCATCCTTCGGTTACTCTCCGGCTATTGCTTGAGGTTCCTTCCGCACCCGAAAGCCGGACGCCACCTGGGCAAAACTACCGTATCCTTCGAATGCCTTTGTGGGCAGAAATGGGGTACCAGATGCACGGTTCCCTTTGAAAGAACGGAATCACTCCATGGAGGGTACATGCACCCCTTCCTCTGAGACAGGAGAAGGAGGAGATGAGAAATTAAAGGGCCACCACTGGTTTGGCCCCTACGCTGTTACGGTCCTTCCTTCCATCTCCTGGTCGGGCCACCAGCGTTCCCACCGAGGAGTGGGCGATGAGAGGCAACCTCCCCAGGCTCCTGGGCCCCGAACACAGGAACCACTCCCAAACGCATAACAGCTCTTTTCAGAGTCTGCTCGTTGCCTCCTTCCTCAGTTACACCTTCCTTCCTACAATGTGACTGGCGGCAGAAATGGAGTAGCAGGTGCAATGTTTTCCCGTCTGGAGCGATCTGCCTGCATCAACTATGGATGAAGGAGGAATGTTTGGACACCATTTCCCGGCCAAGTGAGGAAGGGGAAATGGAGGATCAGGGAGTTCCCCTTGAGTTGGCAACTCCTCTGAGATCTGCCCAATGCCACCACCTTGGAGGGGAAGCGGAGCAACCAAGGATGGGTAGGGGAAGAGCGGGAACCTCTCCTCCCAAAACATACCCCAATGTCAACCCGGGGTTTGCCATGCCAGGCAAAGGAGAATCAGAAGCAAGGTTGCACCTCAATCTCACACTCCTTCCCCAAATGCCACTGTGGGAAGAAACGGAGAAGCTGGTGCAACGTTGCCCCGTTGGGAGCGGTCCGCCTTCATCAACTACGGACGAAGGAGGAATGTGTGGACATCTTTTCCCGGATAAGTGGGGCAGGGGAAATGGAGGATCAGGGAGTTACCATTGAGGTGGAACTCCTCTGAGATCTGCCCAATTCCAGCCATCACCCTAAAAGGCCACCAGCGTGACCAAGAATGGGTTGGGTAAGAGCGGGAACCTCTCCTCCCTCAAAATACCCCCAAAGTCACCCCGGGGTTCGCCCTGCCCAACAATGGAGTGTCAGGAGCAAGGTGGCACCTCACTCACACCTTCCATCCTTCAGTGTAACCGTGGGCAGAAATGGAGAAGCAAGTGCAACGTTGCCCCATATGGAGCGGGCCACCTTCGTCCACTATGGATGAAGGAGGAATACGTAGAACTCTTCCCCAGGCCAAGTGGGGAAGGGGAGATGGAGGATTAGGGAGTCACCCTTGACTTCCTAACTCCCCCGATACCTGCCCAGTGCAATTCGCTTTAGGGTAACCAGCGTGTCCGAACATGGGTAAAGGAAGCCGGGGAACACCTCCGCCCCAACAAAACCCCAAGTCACGCTGGCTACTTTCCGTCGCCAGCCATTTCTTTTTCCTTTTCCTCTCTGTTCGCGCAAGGAGACAAACCATCCTTCGGTTACTCTCCGGCTATTGCTTGAGGTTCCTTCCGCACCCGAAAGCCGGACGCCACCTGGGCAAAACTACCGTATCCTTCGAATGCCTTTGTGGGCAGAAATGGGGTACCAGATGCACAGTTCCCTTTGAAAGAACGGAATCACTCCATGGAGGGTACATGCACCCCTTCCTCTGAGACAGGAGAAGGAGGAGATGAGAAATTAAAGGGCCACCACTGGTTTGGCACCTATGCTGTTACGCTCCTTCCTTCAATCTCCTGGTCGGGCCACCAGCGTTCCCACCGAGGACTGGGGGATGAAAGGCAACCTTCCCGGGCTCCTGGACCCTGAAAACAGGAACCACTCCCAATTGCATAAGAACTCTTTCAGAGTCTGCTCGTTGCCTCCTTCCTCAGTTACACCTTCCTTCCTACAATGTGACTGGCGGCACAAATGGAGTGGCAGGTGCAATGTTTTCCCATCTGGAGCGATCCGCCTGCATCAACTGTGGATGAAGGCGGAATGTTTGGACATCTTTTCCCGGCCAAGTGGGAAGGGAAGGGGAGGATAAGGGATTTTCCCTTGAGTTGGCAACTCCTCTGAGATCTGCCCAATGCCACTACCTTCGAGCCAAACAAGAGCACCAATGAAGAGCTGGGTAAGAGAGGGAAGCTGTCCCCCGAAAAATACCCCATTGTCAACCCAGGGCTTGCCCTGCCAGGAAAAGGAGAATCAGGAGCGAGTTTGCAATTCAATCACCCCTTCCATCCTACGATGTTACAGTGGGCATCAATGGAGAAGCAGGTGCAACGTTGCCCCATTTGGAGCGTCCGCTTTCATCAATTACGGATGAAGGAGGAATGTGTGGACATCTTTTCCCGGCCAAGTGGGGAAGGGGAAATGGAGGATCAGGGAGTTACCATTGAGGTGGAACTCCTCTGAGATCTGCCCAATTCCAGCCATCACCCTAACAGGCCACCAGAACAACAAAGGAAGGGTTGAGTAAGAAGACCAGGAACCCCTCCTCCCTAAAATACCCCAAAGTAACCGCGGGCAGAGCTGGATGCCACCTGGGCAAAACGGCCGTGACCTTTTCATGGTTGTCATAGAATGCTGGAGGCCTGACAGGGAGGTTCAGATGAAGGAGTGTAACACTGTAGGGGACAAAGCAGTGATGGCCCTTTAATTTCTCCCATCCAACCACTCCTGACGCAGAGAAAAAGATGCCCAAATCCTACTGCATGTAGCTTTCACGGAGTGATATTGGTCTCTGAAAGGGGAACCATGCATCTGGTATGCCATTTCGGCCCTGACAGTCAATGGAGAAGCAGGAGCAAGATTGCACATCAATCACTCCTTCCATTCTACAATGTTACTGTGGCAAAATGGAGAATTCAGGTGTAACATTGCCCCGACTGGAGCCATCGGCCTCCATCAACATCGGATGGAGCTGGGAAGAGCGGACCCTCTCCTCCCTTAAAATCCCCCAAAGTCATCCCGGGGATCGCCCTACTAAACAATGAAGGCAAGTGTGGACCTCAATCACACCTTCCTTCTTACAATATTACTGTGGGCAGAAATGGAGAAGCAGGTGCAACATTGCCCCATCTGGATCCATCGGCCTTCATCAACATCGGATAGCGTTGGGAAGAGCAGAACCCTCTCCTCCTCCAAAATACCCCAAAGTCACCCGGGGAACAGCCTACGAAACAATGAAGGCAAGGTTGCACCTCAATCACCCCTTCCATCCTACAGTGTTTCTGTGAGCAGGAATGAAGAAGCAAGTGCAACGGTGCCCCATATGGAGCGGGCCACCTTCGTCCACTATGGATGAAGCAGGAATGCGTAGAAATCTTCCCCAGACCAAGTGGGGAAGGGGAAATGGAGGATTAGGGAGTCACCCTTCACTTCCTAACTCCCGTGATACCTTCCCAGTGCAACTTGCTTTAGGGGCACCAGCATACCCAAAC
Organism: Ornithorhynchus anatinus; assembly: GCF_004115215.2. Classification (NCBI taxonomy): domain Eukaryota; kingdom Metazoa; phylum Chordata; class Mammalia; order Monotremata; family Ornithorhynchidae; genus Ornithorhynchus; species Ornithorhynchus anatinus. The sequence continues at coordinate 81,272,247 of NC_041749.1, read as the reverse complement.
ATGGGTAGGGGAAGCCCGGGAACACCTCTGCCCCAACGAAACCCCAGGTCAGGTCACGCTGGCTACTTTCCATCGCTAGCCATTTCCTTTTCCTCCCTGCTCGCGTTAGGGACGAACCATCCTTGGTTACTCTCCGGCTATTGCTCGGGGTTTTTCATACCCCGAAAGCCGGACGCCACCTGAGCAAAACTGCCGTATCCTTCTAATGCCTCTGTGGGCAGAAATGGGGTATCAGATGCACGGTTCCCTTTGAAAGAACTGCATCACTCCATGAAGGGTACATGCATCTCTTCCTCTGGGACAGGAGTAGGAGGAGATGAGAAATTAAAGGGCCACCACTGGTTTGGCACCTGCGCTGCTACGCTCCTGCATTCAATCTCCTGGTCGGGCCACCAGCGTTCCCACCGAGGACTGGGGGATGAGAGGTAACCTCCCCATGCTCCTGGGCCCCGAACACAGGAACCAATCCCAAACGCATAACAACTCTTTTCAGAGTCTGCTCGTTTCCTCCTTCCTCAATTACACCTCGCTTCCTACAATGTGACCTGCAGGAGAAATGGAGAAGCAGGTGCAACGTTGCCCTGTCTGGAGCAATCCGCCTTGATCAACAACGGATGAAGGAGGAATGTGTGGACATCTTTCCCCGGCAAGTGGGGAAAGGGACGAGTGCCGCGGATAAGGATTTTCCCTTGAGTTGG